>NC_133768.1:90486465-91086465 GCF_036562045.2 Rhinolophus sinicus
TTTGTTGTTTTCAGCTTTATATACCACACATCAGTGGGAATATCAAGACCAGTATTGTTAACTTGAGGCAGTCACTTTCAAGATAATTAAAGCATTCCTCAGATCTAAATCTAACAGATAACTCATTTGTTTCGTAAGCAACTGCCTTTCAGGATATGTGGATTGAGGCCTCTTTTACCTGGGTGTAGATATTATTTTATTTGATAGGTTTTGTCTCACCTCTGGTCTTCTAGATGCAGAGTGGGAGTCCTGACTGCTAGAGGTTGACTATTTTGGTGACTCCAGAGGCATTGCTCATGCAATAGCTATTTTAGATTATAGATTTCCCCACATGCTCCATGCACCTCCAGTGTTTCTCAGCAGAACAATGACATATTCCAGTACACATTTTGCTACTGGTTTTATAAACAGTCTCCATGGCAGGTTGTTTGTCTCACTTTGAACTCCAACCAAAGCAGACTTCTACATTAATATGGAGAGTAATAGAATTATTCGTGGTCCATCTCTCTCTGCCTATTTTTTTCTCAATCTGTGTCTGACTCAATCTGTTTTTCTTAGTTTGACTCTGTTTTTTTGGTCTGTGACTGTGCAAGTGTGTTTTTTCTCTTTCCTTCTGTCTTTCTCTCAAACACACTCTCTTAGCCTGTGTCTCAAAAGATGCAAAGAGTATTTCTAGGAGTCAAGTCTCTGAGAAATGGAGCTTCAATAGTGTTCAGAGACATGGATTGATTCAATTCCTTCACCTAGGTGTTCACTGTGTCATTTGTTGCTCTTGCCCAGAACTCTGCACACAGTGGGAAAGTTTGACCCCGCATGGAGGTTACACAAGGAACATGTAGCCTCCATCACCCTTACATATGCTGTAAGCCCAGCCTGGACTCAGCATGTGGCACTTCAACATCCATAACCCTCTATATATCATCCAACTGGACACTCACGGATGAGAAATCATCAACATAAACAGACATTGTCCTCCCCCTGGATAAAATGTCAGAAAAGTCCATCTCTAAAAGTAGAAACATAATAGTGACCTTTAAAGAGCTACTCTCAAAACACTTGTGTCACATCTGTTTGTTACCAAGAAGGAATAAGTGGCTGCAGAAATAGTCATTTAAAAAGATACAGGCTTTGTCCCTGGATTTTGAAACAGTGTAATACAGAGAATGATCCTGCAGAGAAAAAAGAAGGAAAGGTATACCTTTTTATGCATAAGCTAGCAATTGTGTTTAAGTTATGACAATGGCAAACAAAGAGCCCTTTAAAAATAAAATTATTGGCAATAACAATGACCATCAAAATGCCATCCACCTTACCAAGTTTAAGTGAGGAACAAATAATATATGTTATCGTGTTATGTATTTGATGAAATATAATACAACCAGGAAGCTTTATTATACAGAACAAGAGATACATATGATTTAATGGCTACTATATACCAGACAGTGATTTAGATGCTTTATAATGCATCCTTTCACCCGGTCATCATGGTCACCCTATGAGGTGACTACAGTCATTACCTATTTTAGAGATAAAGACATTTAGATTTAGGGAGGTAAACACCACACATCTAATAAGTGACATAATTGTCTGGTATATGCATTTGAAGAAAATATTAATGTGTATCTCTGTCACAGCCAGGTAGAACCCAAAATGTGAATGATGTAGAGATTGATGCTCAAATTTCTTCTCTTTTTTGTTTTTCTTCCAGAAATGAGGTCTTATTTTCCAATCTCCTAAACCCATTTCCCTTTATTTGGTCAGCCTGTACCTAGCTCAAATGTGAAATAATCCATCCTATTTCCGCCTTCTCTTAGCACTCACAAACCACTAACTTTACTTTCATATAACCATTTTAAGATTGCTTAACAAACAACATTGTTTTTCACATAAATTGTATGTCAGGCAACTATGAGCCTGGTGAATGATGAGACAGGTGTTAACAGGAGTGGGCTTGTCAGCTGGTAGGGTGGGACAGGCAAAGAGTTAACAGGAGCGAGATTGTGGCCTAACAGAAACGAGCTTAAACATCAACTGCTTGGCTCTGACTCCCCTGGCTAGAGCACTGCACCTGCAAGCTGACAAGCAGCTTACTTCCATGATAGATGAGATCAGAACAGTTCCCAATTACAACAGAAACCCCCTGCAAACTAACAAACACCCATCATAGATGGGAACAGAACAGTTCCCAATCACAACAGCAGCACCCTGCAAGCTTACATCCATCATAGATGGGAACAGGACAGTTCCCAGGAGAAGAAAATTGTAATGGCAACCCCTCTGCAACCTGACAGGCACCCTACATCTTGCTTAGAAAAATATAAAACCCCAGCACTCTTTCTCAACAGTGCAGCTGTCTCCCATAGGAGTCTGCCCTGACACAACTCCATTTGCCAGTATCTCTCTCTTACCCCTCTGTTTCTGCAGCTGTCTCCATCAGAGTGCTCTGGGTAAACCCTGCCAGTATCTCTCTTACCCCTCTGTTTCTGCAGCTGTCTCCATCAGAGTGCTCTGGGTAAACCCTGCCAGTATCTCTCTCTTACCCCTCTGTCTCCACAGCTCTCTCTCTTTTAGACTTTACTGACCTGACGAAACTTCTGCCAGTTCCAAAAAGAACTCTCTCTCTTTCTTTTTGACTTTCAATAAATTTTATTTACTCTTGTACAGTCTCATAAATTATTTTACATTCTGCAAACTACCAGGGGTTAATTCTATGCCAAGACAGGGAGAAAGTTGTTTTGAGTAAAATGTGCCTCACTTTGCAAAGATTCGATCATTTTGCTCTAGCCAAAGTTACCTTTTTTTCTGTAACCTTGACTCCCAGAAAGAAACATATAAAAAAGAAATAATTAGCTAATCCCCAGTCTAAGATTTCGAGCAGTATATTTCCTTTCCTCATCTACAATATGAGCTCTTCCCTCTTCCACTTCAAGCCTTTATCTCCCTCAAAAATACATTGAATTGTATTGAAAAGAAGCTTTTCAGATTAACCCATATCCATTCTGACCATTCTTTCTCCCTTCCCTTCAGGATCCAGGTTTAACAATGTTATTTTGCCCTCATTACATTTAGTTTTAGAGTTGATCTCAAGTTGTTTTATTTCTATACGTTGAATGTCCCTTAATTAGACAGTACACTGGCTCCTAGCTAGAGATGATGATCACATATAATGAAAGTGGCACTGAACTTCATAACTGGACTAAAATCTGAAAGCTCAATATGCTGCTTACAAACTATGAGGCCTTTTGCATGTTCATTTGTACATGTGTTAAATAAAGAATTATATGTTAAGAAAAAGAATTATATGTTCACTAAGGTCTTTAAGGATTCTTTCTGCTTAAGAATTCTATTATTTTAGATTTTCTAACTCCTCTGTGATGCTCACCCCAGTAGGGTATTCAAGTTACTATTTCTTTCCTAGTACACATTCACTCACTAAATTCTGATAAGATACATAACTATCCTTCAATTGACTATGAGGGGTAACACTCTAACTGAAAAAAAAATCAAGATCATTAGGGAGTATACTGAGGCCCAATGTATTTAGAATCTACTGTTTCCAAGTACTATGAAATTCTTTCAGACAACATCCATAGAACAGCTTCAACATTATTCAAGTTATTCAGTACCTACGTGGACAAGTTCAGATCTATTATAGCACTGAACAAAACATTGTACCTGATGGCAAAGAACTTGTATTCCAATGGGGAAAGATTAAGACAGTTATATTCAAATAACTTAAACCATATATGGTGTCTATCATGTTCAGTGTTATGTAGAAAAATTCACAATTAGGAAATAGGAGGTGCTGATTTTGGAAGGGATGCAGTTTTAAACATAGGTTCAAGAATGACTTCACCAAAAAATGAGTTTTCAGCAAAGACCTGAAGGAAGTGAGAAAGAGAATCATGTCAATACCTGGGAGAAGAGTTGCCAGGCAGAAAAGAAAGTAAACACAAAGTCCCTGAGAAGCCTGCCTGACATGTTTGAGAAATAACAAAAATGACAGGATGACTGCAGTAGAGTGATTAATAGGAAGGCTAAGGAAAGGAAATCAGAGTGATCATGGGGCCTCAATCATAAAGGGCCTTTAAGACCATGTACAGGCCTTAGGGTTTGCTCTGAAATGAAGGTCATTGGAAGGTGTTTAACATTGGAAAGTCATGATCAAACTTAGGTTTAAATAGTCACTCTGGTTGTTCTGTTGAGAAAAAAAAACTGGGAGGTGGGAGCAAGGATGAAAGTAAAGAGCTATTTGAAGACTATTGCAATAATTAAGAAAAGAGACATCTGGTTTGGATCAGTTCAATAGAGGTGGAGGTGATGAGAAGTAGGCAAACTTTGGATATATTTTGAAGGTGCAGCCAACAAAATTTCCTAATGGATTGGGATATCAATCAGAAGTTTTGTGCCGATTAACAAATCTGGAAAGCTCAGCAGGAAAATAATATTAGAATTATAGCTGGCAGTATAATAATACTAGAATAACAATTAAGCTAACACATAGCACGTATTACCGACCAGGCATTATTTTAAGTATTATACGTGCAAAAAAAATTGTTTAATCCTCATAAAAACCCCATGAGGTAATTACTGCTTTTATCCCAGTTTTATAGATAAGGAAACTTAGGCTTAAATAATCTGCCTAAGGTCACACAGCTAGTATATGGTACAGCTAGAATTCAAATCCAAGCAGTCTTATTTCAGAGCCCATGCTCTTAAACTCTATGCTGTTTTGTTTATTATTGTTCACAATACAGTACAAATACAGGTACATATAAGGATAGAAATTCCCCCATCATCTACTATTATAGAAAAATACTTTAAATTGAGAACTCAGCTTCTCATTGCCTTTACCATAGACTTTAGAGGCCTCTTAATAATGTATTTTTCAATGTACAAGATCAAGTGTTATTAACACAATCAACCTGGGCAAGCCTAATGGCATGTTGATTAAATAATATCCTTTGAAAACATCTGAATTGTTCCAGTGTGTATTTAGAGAAAGCGATGAAATATAGCCAACCATTCTGGGGGAAAAAATATTACTATTTCATGTAACAGGTTTTCCTTCGTCTCATGTAGGAAATCTCCTAGGACTTTTCAAATTTATCAGCTCTTTGGACACCTTCCTCAAGTAGATATAAGCTACTGTGCCTATCCTACAATTGGGAAGCTGAGTGCTCTAAAGTTAACTGCCTTGTCCATGCCTAGGAAGTAAATAGATGAGACCTATGACCCAAAAGATGTTGTGAATATATGTCTAAGAAATCACTTGTACAAAGACAAGAGAAGGGTAGGGAGATTATGATTTAGCATTGTGCATAATACTCCTCCCAGTAAGCTCAATATGAATCAGCATTGATCAAGGGCTACTAAAAATAAACAAAACAAACAAACAAACAAACAGCTAATACAGCCTAACCTGCAGTATTAAACATTGTCCTCTGGTCAGAACACACTAGTAGTATTTTATTGACTTCTGGCCACCACTCCTTCAGAAGGCTGTGCATCAATTGGGAATGTGTTGAGGAGAGGGAGATCAGGATACAAGCCTTTGGGATCTAGCCAGATAGTCATAATCACAACAGCTCCCACTTATTAAGCACTTATAACGTTCTGTGTTTAATAATTTATATATATTATCTCATCTAGTGCTTACAACAGTCCTTTGAGCAAGACTAGTCTTTGAGGATTAGAGATATTAAATAGATGTCCAAGTTCAAACAGCTAATAAGTTGTGGTACCGATATCTGAACCAACGTATAGATGACTCCACTATACCATGTTCAACTTTTGCAAGAAAAAAAAAGGGCATCTATTGCATGCCAACTCTTTACTCAAATTATCTAACTGAATCTTCCCAACAGCTCTATGAGGTATTATGTTTCTATCTCTATTTCACAAATAAGGAAACAGAATTTCAGAGTGGTCATGAATTTACAGACACACACACAGCTAGCAAATGGCATAAACAAAATATAACATAAATAATGGTTGGAGATGCTAGGGATGTTTATCCAGAAAAAGGAAATTCTAGAATATAATATACAGGTGGAAGTTTGGAAACAAATCGAAAACCACTGGCAATTTTCAAATTTGAAATTCTAAGATCAATTCATTGTCTTCTGTACATGACTAATTTTCATCACGCCATATGTATACATGCATTCATTTAACAAATTATTGTTTCATCTACTCCATGCCAAGAACTCTATAATGTACTGGAAATATAGGAATAAACAAGATAGATAAGATACCTGATCCTATGGAATTTGCATTGTTCTTCTTTCTCTCTCTCTTTTCTTTAATTAAATTTATTGGGGTGATAATTATTAGTAAAATTACATAGGTTTCAAGTGTACAATTCTATAATACATCATCTATATATAACGTTGTGTGTTCACCACTCAGAGTCCGTTATCTTTCCATCACCATATATTTGACCCCCTTTACCCTTTTCTACAAACCCCCTCCCCACTTACCCTCTGGTAACCACTAAATTGTTGTCTGTGTCTTTGAGGTTTTTTTCCAATTTGTTTACTTGTTTCATGTGTACAAAACACTGTAATAGTTAGACATTTATTATTTATACCCCTCACAAAGTGATAACCCCCCTCCCCCAATCTACTACTCCTCTGATATCACATGCAGCCATTACGTTTCCACTGTCTCTATTCCTTATGCTGTACTCTACTTCTTGTGACTATATATATATATATATATATATATATATATATATATATATATATATATATATTTGACATTCATTGTTATTCAGCTTCAGCTTCAGGTGTACAGCACAGTGATCAGGGATCTACACCATCCATGAAGTGGATTCCCTAATAAGACAAGTGTCCATTGGATACCCTACAAAATCTAAACAACATTATTGATTATATTCCCCAAATTGACTTTCATATCCCTATGGCAATCTTGTGGCTACCATTGTGCTTTCTAATTTCCTTTCCTTCTCCCGCATCCCCACCCACCCTCCCATCTAGCAACCCTCAGTTTTTCCTCCATATCTCTGAAACTGTTTCGATTATTTTGTGCATTTATGCTATTCTTTAGATTCCACATATAAGTGAGATCATATAGTATTTGTCTTTCTCTGTCTGACTTATTTCATTTAGTATAATGTTCTCTAGGTCCATCCATATCGTTTCAAATGGTAAGATTTCATTCTTCTTTATGGCTGCATAATACTCCATTGTATAAATATACCTAAGTTTCTCAATCCAGTCATCTACTGATGGACATTTCAGTTGTTTCCATGTCTTGGCTATTGTAAATAGTGCTGCAATAAGCACAGGGGTGCATACATTTTTTCAGATTAGTGTTTTGGATTTTCCTGGATAGATATCTAGGAGTGGAATTGCTGAGTCATGAGGTAGTTCCATTTCCAGTTTTTTGAGATACCTCCATACTGATTTCCATAGTGGCTGCACCAATCTGCAATCACACCAGCAATGCACGAGGGATTCCTTTTCTTCACATCCTCGCCAGCACTTGTCGTTTGTTGATTTATTGATGATAGCCATTTGACTGGGGTGAGGTGATAGCTCATTGTGATTTTTATTTGCATTTCTCTAATAATTAGTGAGGTGGAGCATTTTTTCATATATCTGTTTGCCATCTGTATGTCAACCTTAGAAAAATGTCTCTTCATGTCCTCTGCCCAATTTTAATTGGTTTGTTTGTTTGTTTTGGTGTTGAATTGAATGATTATTTTTATGTAGATTTTGGATATTAACCCCTTATCAGATATATCATTGACAAATGTCTTCTCCCATTCAGTAGGCTCCTTTTTTGTTTTATTGATGTATTCCATTGCTGTGAAAAAACTTTTCAGTTTGACATAATCCCAAATGTTTATTTTTTCTCTTACTATCCTTGTCCAATGGGATATATCAGTAAAAATATTACTCCACATAAAGTCTGTAAACTTTCTTCTTACATTTTCTTCTAGGAGTTTTATGGTTTCAGGTCTTACATTTAAGACTTTAATCCATTTTGAATTTATTCTTGTATATTGTGTAAGGAGGTGGTCCAGCTTCATTTTTTTGCATGTGTCTGTCCAGGTTTCCAGCACCATGAATTGAATACACTGTCTTTACCCCAAAGTAAATTGATGCTTGCATTGTCGTAGATTAAATAACCATATAGGCATGGATTTATTTCTGGGTTCTCTATTCTGTTCCATTGATCTATGTGTCTATTTTTATGTCAATACCATGCTTTTTTATTACTATAGCCTTGTACTGTAGTTTGATGTCAGGTATTGTGATACCTCCCACTTTGTTTTTATTTCTCAAGATTTCCAAGGCTATGCAGGGTCTTTTACAGTTCCATACAAATTTTAGGATTATATGTTCTATTTCTGTGAAAAATATCCTTGGATGTTTGATAAGAATTGTGTTGAATCTGTATATTGCCTTAGGCAGTATGGACACTTCAACTATATTAATTCTTTTTATCTGGAGGAGCTGTCCGTTGTTGTCAGAGGTGTGTTGAGTCTCCTACTATCATAGTGTCATTGTTGATCTCTGTCTTTATGTCAGTCAATATCTATTTCATTTATTTAGGTGCTCCTATGTTGGGTGCATAGATGTTTACTAGGGTTAACTCCTTTTGTTGGATCAATCCCTTTATTATTAGGTAGTGCCCATCTTTATCTTTTAATATATTCTTCATTTTAAAGTCTATTTTGTCAGATATAAGTATTGCTACTTCAGTTTTTTTCTCATTTCCATGTGTATGAAATATCTTACTCCAAAACTTCAGTTTCAGCCTGTGTGTCTTTTGATCTGAGATGAGTCTCTTGTATACAGCATATGTGAGGATCTTGTTTTCTTATCCACTCAGCCACCCTATGTCTTTTGATTGGAGCATTCAATCCATTTACATTTACAGTTATTGTCGATAGGTACATAGTTATTGCCATTTTGTTGTTTGTTGTTAGATTGTTTTCATCTTTCTTCTGTTACAGAAGCCCTTTTAATATTTCCTGAAATGCTGGCATGTTGGCAATGATTCCTTTAGCTTATTCTTTTCTGGGAAGCTCTTTATCTCTCCTTCAATTTTAAATGATAGCCTTGTTGGACAAAGCAATCTAGGTTGTAGGCCTTTTTAATCCATCACTTTGAATACCTCCTTCCACTCCCTTCTGTCCTGCAGAGTTTCTGTAGAAGTCATTTGATAGTCTTATGGGAGTTCCCTTGTATGTAACCCACTGTCTTTCTCTTGCTGCTTTTAGGATTCTCTCTTTGTCTTTAACCTTTGCCATTTTAACTATAATGTGTCTTGGTGTGGGCCTGTTTGGGTTCACCCTGGTTGGAACTCTCTGCACTTCCTGGGCTTGTATGTCGGTTTCCTTCACAAGGTTAGGGAAGTTTTCGGTCATTATTACCTCAAATATGTTCTCGATCCCTTGCTTCCTCTCTTCACCTTCTGGTATTCCTATGATGCACATGTTGTTGCGCTTGATGTTATCCCAGAGGTCTCTTAAACCATCTTCATTGTTTTTTATTCTTTTTCTTTTTGTTGCTCCACTTGGGTGATCTCTGCTAACTTGTCTTCTAAGTCGCTGATTCGATCCTCTGCCTCATCTAACCTGCTGGTAATTCCTTCAAGTGTGTTCTTTATTTCAGTTATTGTATTCTTTAGTTCTAACTGGTTGTTCATTATGATTTCTCTATCCTTCTTTATGTCATCACTAAGCTTCTTAAACATTCTTATCATCAGTGTTCTGAACTCTGTCTCTCATAGGTTGGTTGCCTCTATTTCATTTGGCTCCAATTCTGGAGGTTTCTTCTGTTCTTTTATTTGGGACATGTTTCTTTGTTTCCCCATTCTGGCTGACTCTCTGTGTTTGCTTCGATGTATTAGGTAGATACCCTAGGGTTTTTGGTTTATGCTGGGTTATCTGATGTAGCATGTGTCCTTTATATTTGACTTGTACCACTTCCCTATTCTTCTGTGAGTGTGCTACAAAGGTGACCATTGTGTTGTGTATATTGTCCTGTTAAAGTTGAGCTTTAATTGCGTTTGGCTGTCAGTAGATGAGAATGACTCCTAAGCTGACTAGTTGTGAGAATTGGCTATACCCACAGTGGATGAGCTGGTGCATGAGGGTTGACCGCTCAGATGAGTCTTGGTCCCAATGGACTCTTGTGCCTGTAGAGAATTCCCTCTGGGTGTGTCACTTGTAGGTCAAACCAGGTAATTCTCTGGTTTGGTCTGGAGTTGGCCTCTAGGTATGTTGAATCTTGTGCCTCTTGTTGTGGGGCCTTGTGTAGGGCAATTTCAGAACAAAACAGATCAACAAGCACAACAACAACAACAAAGAATAAAACCAAATACACTCACATGTAAAAACAACCGATAACCCACATTCAACACAGGCAAAAATATCAAAAATACAAAAATACAAAAACAAAAACAAAAAACACACAAAAATAAACCAGTGCCACTCTTGGCTTAAGCCCTCCAAATAGTCTCTCTAGGTTTTCCTTTGCTGAACAAAGAATCCTGGTCCTCTGCATCTTGTGGAGGCAGAGCTGGCCACCTGACACCCAGAGTGACCCTGGCACTACAGTTCTAGATGAGTGGGTCTATGGGGTGTGGATAGTCGTTTTTACAAATTCAGTGCAATTTCTGCTCTCACCTGCACATATGTGCCCTGAGACCACCACACAAGCCACTGTGAGGTGGGTTTATTCCCTGTGCCCAGGTCTCCTGAGTCTTAGGGCACTTCTGTTGGGGGGTGTGCAGGGCGCGAGATTTCTGAGCTGCTGAAAGCCCAGAGCTGTCTCTGCCACCTGCTTTACCTCTGTGTGTGTCTCCGTAGCTATAATTGTCCTGCCACAGCAGCTCAGAAAAGGTGGGGGCTGGGAAGGGAGGTATCTTCTGTCTCCCAGCCCTGTAGTGTCAGACTCTTTCTAGCCTCTTCCCTTGGTCACAGCTATAAAGTGGCTTTTTCCAGGTTCTGAAGACAACAGCTCCTCTGTAATCTGGCACTAATCTTCAGTTCAGGGACCAGCTTGAGACTCTGGAATGGCGGGTGTAGGATTGCTGACGGAGAGTCGGTGGAGGGGCCCAGGTATGCCATTTGTTTTTTTGTCTGACCCAGGGCACAACTGGAGATCTCAGCTGAGCTTACTGCCTCAAACACTGGATACACTGACCTCTCAGCTGCAGAGATGCTGTGGGATATAGAGAAAGAGCCCACCTCCTGGCTCTTGTGATCTCTGTTCTGTGTCCTGAGGCCCCCGCATCCTGCAGGCACAACGGGGGCCCCATCTCTGCACCACTCCCTTCCCTTTTACCCTGCTCGCCTGAATTGTCCACCTTCAAGTAATCCTTGTACGAGTCTCTTAGCTGTTCTGTGTGATGAGCAGAAAGTCCTTTGATGGGTTATAGTTATTCAATTTGTGGTAGGTTCCGGAGGAGAACTCAAGAAGGCCACCATTCCTATGACGTCACCTCCTGTTCTGCTTTCTCTTACTTCACCCTCTGGTATTCTATATTTTTAACCTTCTTCAAAACTCAAATTCACCTCAAAAATCACTTTTTTCTATTCCAGGCATCTTCAGTAATAAATCACTTCTCCTCCACACTTGCCTCCCTCCACATACACAAACACATATTGCTGGCATTCCTTTATTCTTCTTGTATTCTATTATTTTACTCTTGTTATTAGTAATTTTTCTCATTCATTATTTTTGGAATTGTCTCTCATTCATTCATTCATTCATTCACTGATTATTTAGTGAGTGCGTATTATATGAAAAATGGTGTCCTAGAGACTCGGGATTCAATGTTGTTCAAGAATGACTCTACAATATTACTCTGCCTTCTCAGCTTTATTTTAAATTTACTTTTATCTCTTTTGTCTTACCTTCCCCACCCATTGTCTAACTAGCTGCTTCTGATGCATTGATGTCGAACACTTTAGGACCTCTCAGAGCACAATTTGAAATCTTAGACCTAGCCAAACTTCTCATCCAGTGCAAGAGTCCCACATGCCAAATCCCAGGGACTTGCCATCTGCATTTAACTAGGACATGTAGAGTAAAAAATTTACTGCTTTTCACAACAATCTGATTTAATGTCACAAAGTCTTTTTTCTAGATTGAATTTAACTGTCTCATTCTGGCTTTCATTTACTGGTCCTAATCCTGCCCAACTCAGCTACAAAGAACAAGTTATATCATTCTATGTACCATCCTTTCAAATAATTGAATACATCTCTGGTATCTCCCTTTTTCCTTGTCTTCTCGAGTTCAGATATCTATATCTCCTGAATTAAAATAATTTCTAAATTCCTTAAACACCCTGAATAGCTTTCTTTAGACACATTCAACTTTGGCAATATCTCTCAACATATAATTCATTGTCTTCTATATCCCAGCCAACCCTTTCCTTCAGGAATGTATGACTTACTTCCTAATAAGAACAAATCGACACTTAAACAGTCTAAGGATTTCAGCCTCACGCTAATTACAGAGCTGACATTTTTGCTAAGCAGTCTTTAAAGGGTTGAGGTGTAAGAGCTAGAGGCCAGAGAAGTGAATGGTTTCCCAACATGAGCCTGAGATAGGATTCTGACACACCTTGTCATGCCTGGGGAACTGGTGGGCTACTTATTTTAGGGCCTGAGAAACCTTCTAGGAGAGAATTCTTTCTAAGTGAACAAGTAACCAGCTGTGACAAGCTTAACAGAGAAGCAAAAAACGGATGAATCTGAATACATCAGGTTTGTTTCTTGACCCAGTCCATATTGGATTCATGATTGAGACGTATGGAGAACAAATGAAAACTGAAATGTCTTGCTAAGCTCTAAGTAAGATGTTGGAATATCAGCATCTGTACCTGAGTATGCCTGTAATATTATGGAGCACAGCGGGGAAAGGGAGGATTGGTTCATGTTTGACAATAAAGCATAGTGCCTCTTGCAGCCTCTGGTTCACCAGTTGTGAAAGAAGATAAAGGTAGCTAGCAGGCAAGGCTATATCTGTAGATGGGACAGTGCATTATGGACATGAAGATTCACAATGAATATTTAATGATAATTGGCGGCAGGTGGTGAACAGCAATGGAAAACTTACTTAAGACTACACACACAAACACAAAACAAAACAAAACAAAGCAAAAACCTGGGAACTTACAATCATATCTTAGGTGTGACATTGGAAGGGACATGGAGATCCTAGGTCATCAATTTTAGCAAGAACTAGTGACATTTAAATTGCTATTTTTAATACGACTCAAATTGTACCCACAAGCTATTGTTATACGAGGTCTGACAATTAAGGTTGCAAATTCATCTGAGAAAAAGTGATACATGCCTCATTGCTGAATATCACTATGGTAACCTTTGAAGTACTCCTCTTAGGAAGCTATGCACTGACACCTAATCCACCCTTTTTGAAAGCAATTTTGGAGCTCTTTTTCTGAAATGGCCATCAGAGCTGTCATTGTATTATCCTCGATGTCCTGAATGTCATAAAAATGTCTTCCATTCACTATTTCCTTTATCTACAGGTACAGAATGAACTCATTGGGGGACAGACCAGGTGAGTAGGGAGGGTGTTCCATTGCAGTTATTTGTTTACTGGCTAAAAACTCCCTCACAGACAGTGCTGTGTGAGCTCGTGCATTGTCGTGATGCAAAAGCCTCAAATTGGAAAAAAGTTCAGGTCATTTTCGTCTAACTTTTCCATGCAGCCTTTTCAGCACTTCTTTTTTTTTTTAATTTTATTTTATTAAATTTATTGGGGTGACAATTGTTAGTAAAATTACACAGATTTCAGGTGTAAAATTCTGTATTACATCATCTACAAATCCCACTGTGTGTTCACCACCCAGAGTCAGCTCTCCTTCCATCACCATACATTCGATCCCCCTTACCCTAATCTCCCACCCCCCAACCCACGCCCCGCCTACCCTCTGGCAACCACCAAACTATTGTCTGTGTCTATGAGTTTCTGTTTCTCATTTGTTTGTCTTGTTCTTTTGCTGTTTTTGGTTCACATACCACATATCAGTGAAATCACATGGTTCTCCGCTTTTTCTGTAACAGTAAACTTGGTTAACTGTTTGTCCAGTTGGTACAGTCATAATGAATAATTCCTCTGATATCCAAAAGGTTAGCGACATCATTTTGACTCTTGATTTGGACTGATGGAAATTTTGGTTGTGGAAAATTGGCTGACTTCCATTCTGCACTTTGACGCTTTGTTCCAGAGTTGTATTGGTACACCCATGTTTCATCATCAGTGATAACATTGCCTAAAACATCATCTTGCCTCTCCAAAAGGTCATGCCAAACTTCGACTCTCTTTTGCTTTTTTCATCAATGAGTTCCTTCGGTACCATTTTTGCACACACCTTTCTCATGTCAAGATTTTCAGTTAAGATTTTTCTGTTTCTCTATTGATGTTTACTTGGTCTGCTATGCTTCTCACAGTCAACTGACTGTGAGATGAAGTTTTGCAATGTTTTCATCAGTCCTGCTCATTACTGGCCATCCTGACCTCTCCATCAGTGACGCGTTCTCTCTCCTCAGAATATCATTTAATCCATTTTTACACTGTCATTTTCTTCATGGCATTATCCCCATAAACTTGGACTAACATGTCCCTGATTTCACTTCCACTCTTGCCAAGTTTAACAAGAAATTTAGTGTTTGTCGTTGCTCTAATTCAAGCTCAGTTATTTTCACAACAGCACACAAAAACACACAACAATAATGAATGCCACTCAGCAAGACAACGGCCCTTATCTACATGAACACAGTTGTGAGACACTGATATAACAAGGTTATGAAACCGTACCGAGTTGTTTGTTTAATGATGCGAATGTAAGGACACAGTAGCATGTTTGGGGATGTAATTGTCAGACCTTGTAAGTTAAAATGTTCATGAAGAGCAGTGCTTCCTACCACAGGTATATCAGTATTTTTTGAAACATGAAACCCAAGAACCATCCACGAATGTTTTTATTCAGTAGGACCAAGGTAGCATTCTAGCAATCTGTATTTTTTTCAAAAGCTCCTCTTATGATCATGTGGTACATTTCCAATTGAAAATTGTGATATAGAACAGATGCTATCAACATTTTTATGTAAAGGACTAGATATTAAGTATACTTGGCTTTGTGGGCCACTATCTCTGCTGCAATTGCTCTAGACTGTTGTGGGAAAACAGCCAAAGACAATACATACATAAGAGTATGGCTGTGTTCCAATAAAACTTTATTTACAAAAACAGGGGGGAGGCAGCCCATAGGACATAGTTTGCTGAGTCTTGATATAGATGATTAATAATTAAATTATTGTCAGGATCTACATGCCAAACTGACCAATACTTTTCAGCTCCAATAGAGAATTAAAAGCTACTTCAAGTATTAAGCAGAGGAATGTGACAGAAGTATGATTGTCTGAATGACGTTGTTGATATATTTTTGGTGTTTTGCTTTGTTTTGTTGTGTTTTTGCTCAGGAGTCTGAAAGGGAAGACTCACATATTCCCAGAAGTATGAAAATAAGCTTCCCAGACATACACCAAATGTGAAATTCTAGGAAAATAGTTTTGGGATCAATGAACTGAAATTGTAGTGAACACAGTGTTCCAAGACAGGAGGGAGGCAGATAATATAAACTGCTTGTGTCATCTCTCAAATGGCTTATAAAGGGAAATTTGGGTTGTTTAGAGGTCCCTTAGCTTTAAAGATGATGTCACAAAGGACAACCAGGCCTATCCCAAGACACCTTTTTTGTTTGGGGGTCCCAGTTTTTGTAATTCTAGACTGGATGAAACCCAAGTGGGATTTTTGAGGTTCTTATACAAGAATGCTCATTGGATTGAAAAGCTTCACCACTGAAAAGGTATGCCTAATTTTCAGTTCTTGAACCATGGGAAAATCCTCTAAAGCCGATTCCAGCTCAAAAATTGTATGATTCCATTATTAATTCTCCTTTCAAATTCATCTTATGGGGCTTCTTTATATATCAATAGTAAGCCATCAAGTTGCAACACAGTTTGGAAGCATGACTATGAAAATGGCTCTCAGAGAAGATACAACATCCATTTGTGATTAAAACACTTAATAAAATAATGCTAAGCGAAATAAGTCAGACAGAAAATGCAAGGGAACATATGATTTCACTGATATGCGGTATATAAAACCAAAACAACAAAAGAACAAGACAAGTAAATGAAAAACAAAAACTCATAGACACAGACAATACATTAGTGGTTACCAGAGGGTAAGGGAGGTGGGGGGTGGGAGGTGGGAGATGAGGGTAAAGGGGATCAACTATATGGTGATGGAAGGAGAACTGACTCTGGGTGGTGAACACACAAAGTGATTTATACATTATGTAATACAGAATTGTACACTTGAAATTTATGTAATTTTACTAACAATTGTCACCTCAATAAATTTAAAAAAGAAAAAGAAAAAAAAAAGAAAAGAAACCCCACCAAAAAAAATTTTAATAAAAAATAGGTATAGAAGGTAAATACCTTAGCATAATAAAGACCATATATGACAAACCCTCATTTAATATTATAATTAACAGTAAAAAGCTGAAGCCCTTTGCTCTACGTTCAGGAACATGAACTGTCCCCTATCACCTCTGCTTTTCAACATAGTGTTGGAAGTCCTCGCCAGAGCAATCAGACAAGAGAAATAAATAAAAGGCATCCAAATGAGGAATGAAGAAGTTAAATTGTCACTCTTTGCAGATGACATGATGTTATATACAGACAACCTTAAAGACTCCACCAAAAAGCTATTACAAACAATAAGCAAATACAGTAATTTTGCCAGCTACAAAATCAATGTACAAAAGTCCATTGCATTCCTGTAAACAATAAAATATCAGAAAAAGAAATAAAAGAAAAACAATTCCTTTCAGAATTGCAATAAAAATGATAAAATACCTAGGAATAAACTTAACCAAGGATGTGAAAGACCTATATGCTGAAAACATTATGACATTTTTTAAAGAAATTGAAGAAGACACAAAGAAATGGAAATACATTCCATGGTTATGGATTGGAAGAATCAACATAGTTAAAGTGGCCATATAATCCAAAGCAATATACAGAATTAATGTAATACCCATCAAAATCCCAATGCATTTTTAAAAGAAATACCAAAAAAAAAAAAAAAATCCATCATATTTGTATGGAACCACAGAAGACCCCAAATAGCCAAAGTGATCCTAAGAAAACAGAACAATGTTGGAGGTATCACACTCCCTGACTTCAGCTTGTACTACAGAGTAACCAAAATCAAAACAGCATTGTATTGGCAGGAAAACAGACACACAGACCAATGAAACAGATTTGAGAACCCAGAAATAAACCCACATAAATATGGACAGACAATTTTCAACAAACAACCCAAAAACGGCTTATATACAAAATATGTAAGGAACTCATACAACTCAACAATAACAACAACAACAAAACAATCCAATTAAAAATGAGCAGAGGACCTAAAGAGACATTTCTCCAAAGAGGACATATAAATGGCTAATAGACCTATGAAAAAATGTTCAACATCACTAATCAGCAGAGAAATGCAAATAAAAGCCACAATGAGATATCACCTCACCCCAATTAGAATGGCTATCTTCAACAAGACAAATAGTAACAAGTGCTGGAGAGGCTGTGGAGGCAAAGGAACACTCATACACTGTTAGTGGGAATGCATGTTGATGTAGCCGCTATGGAAGGCAGTGTAGAGTTTTCTCAAAAAATTAAGAATAGAATTACCATATAACTCAGCATTCCCTCTCCTGGATGTCTATCCCAAAAATCTGAAAACGTTTATCCATAAAGACATATGTGCGCCAATATAATTGCAGCTTTATTTATGGTGGTCAAGACATGGAAACAACCAAAGTATCCTTCGATAGATGATTGCATAAAGAAGTTGTGGTATATAGACACAATGGAATACTATTTGGCCATAAGAAAATATGAAATAAGTGGTACCATTTGTGGCAACATGGATGGATGTCAAGATTATAATGCTAAGTGAAATAAATCAGACAGTAAAAGTACAGAACCATAGGATTTCACTGATATGTGGTGTATAAAACTGAAAACAAGAAAAGAACAAGAAAAACAAATGAAGAAACAAAAACTCATAGACACAGACAATAGTTTAATGGTTACCAGAGTGTTTGGGGGCTGGGGTGTGGCAGATGAGGGTAAAGGGGATCAAATATATGGTGATGACGTGTGCTCCAATGTTCACTACAGCTTTGTTTATGGTGGCCAAGACATGGAAACAACCAAAATGTCCTTCGATAGATGAATGGATATAGAAGTTGTGGTATATATACACAATGGAATACTATTCGGCGGTAAGAAAAGATGATATAGGAACATTTTTGACAACATGAATGGATCTTGAGAGTGTAATGCTGAGTGAAATAAGTCAGACAGAAAAAGCAGAGAACCATGTGATTTCACTGATATGTGGTATATAAACCAAAAATAACAAAAGAACAAGACAAACAAATGAGAAACAGAAATTCATAGACACAGACAATAGTTTAGTGGTTACCAGAGGGTAAGGATGGTGGGGGGGTGGGAGATGAGGGTAAGGGGGATCACATATATGGTGATGGAAGGAGAACTGACTCTGGGTGGTGAACACACAATGGGATTTATAGATGATGTAATACAGAATTGTACACCTGAAAATCTATGTAATTTTACTAACAATTGTCACCTCAATAAATTTAATCAAAAAAAAAATAATAATGGACAGAGGACCTGAATAGACATTTCTCCAAAGAGGACCTAGAAATGGCCAATAGACATACGAAAAAATGCTCAATGTCAGTAATCATCAGAGAAATGCAAATAAATCTATGTAATTTTACTAACAATTGTCACCCCAATAAATGTAAAAAATAAATTTAAATAAATAAATAAATACATAAATAAATAAATAAAAGTTAGTAATTACAAAACAGTCGTGGGAATGTGAAGTGCAGCATAGGGAATATAGTCAATAATATTGTAATAACTACATATAGCGCCAGGTAGATACTATAATTTGTGGAATCACTTCATAAATTGTATAAATGTCTAACTACTATGCTGTACAACTGAAACTAATATAAAATCATATTGAATGTCAACTGTAACTGAGAAAAAAAGTAGGTTAAATAAACAATAGTACATATATAAAATATATATATATATATATATATATATATATATATATATATATATATATATATATGGTGATGGAAGGGCAACTGACTCTGGGTGGAGAATGGACAACGTAATATATACATGATGTATTACATAACTGTACACCTGAAATCTATGTAACTTTACCAACAATTGACTCCCCAACAAACCTTAATAAAAAAAGAAGAAAATGGCTCTCTGCAAACCCCTCTTCTCCTTAGGATGTGTCAAGATCATGACTAGGCATTCATTAGGCTGCATTGTTGCTTTTCTTCCCTCTATCTAAAACACTTGAGGAATGGTATTATATAAAGGTAAGACTCAAATTCATTATTGAGCCAATGACTAGAGCCCATATAAGAGGTAAGTTGGTTGTTTGCTGCTCACCTCTAGGGAAAACACTCCTCTTTGCACGTTAAATCACCCATATCCCAATCCTATTTTTGAATTTTTCCCCATCCTAATTGAATTAATCACAAATGCATCATTTCTAACTACAGCCTACCTATTTAGGCTGTGTGAATATTGTCATTGATAGTAGGAGGGGGCAACGAGCACATTGAATACTTTCTTTAAAAGGAAACTTTGTTTGCAGAGTAATTTTTTTTTCCCTTCCCAGCTATTACATTTCTGCTTTTAAATTTTAATGTCTCACCTGGATGAGCACCTTATCACTAACCAACAGGGGAAGGTGGTGTTTGTATTTGCATTTATATGGCATTTTCGTACAGTGTATCTCACACTACTGACAGAGCAATGAATCACAAGCCTGTAGCACCTTCTCTACATGCATCATGAGAGCAATCATCTTCCACTTGCTCTTCAGCAGCAAACTAATCAATCTTTCTTAATTTTAATTCATAAAGAAGATGCTTTGGCCAGGGAATCATGGAAAAGTGTATATGTCTGGCTGGCTGCTTCTCTTGAATTTCAGGAAGTTAGAAATACTAGCAGAGCATCACACAAGCAACCATGGCTCCTCAAAATCTGTCCTTTGCTGCTGTATTTACTGGTGGACTCTTCAGCTTGACGTGTCATTGCAGCTTTTATGTTACTTTAGACTTTTATAAGATGGTAGCAGAGGAAGGTAAAAGCATATGGATCTGGCATACAATTATTATAGAATCACCCAAGGAATTGAGTTTGAGTAACACATCTGCTCCTCTTCAGAAACAGTTCTTACTCAAAAGATATGCACACCCTTAAAAAAAAAAAGGTTTAAGGCTCTGTGTCATTAGTAAGATGGTAGTGGTGATGGAAGACCATTGTGGAATTAGTTCTGTGGAAAGCTGGGTCCATTTAAGTGCTTTGAGGTGGGCATTAATAACTTATTGCTCAAAATAGAGGTGCCTACAATAGATCAACTTTCCTTATTCCCTTATCTCAGAGAGCCCCACTCTTTCCCAAACTATCCAAAGTTCCCTGTCAGAGGTTAAACATTGAGTGTGATTGCCCAGGCAAACCTTGATATAGCATTTAATATGTTCTTATATATAGTGCTAAATGGTCAGCAACCCTCAATCACAAGAAATAAGGACATAAAGATGCTCCATCACCCACAATGTTAAGACTGTCTCTGACTTTCACAGGGACGGTAGCCTGAGAATTCTTCTGAATTGCCAACAAGATGCAGCCTTGCAGTAATTAAGCAACTACTGAACTTGATCTTTATGGCAGGTCCCATAGGTTTTAGTGAAATGAATAATTAGTTGCACATAGCATAAACATCAACCCCACTCTTGACCGCCCCTACTCCCTCCATCCTTACTGCAGGTGTCCTACCTAGAGGCTCTACTAAGGATGCCTGAGTAAAGCATCACCCTGGTATGAATCCTGTAGGATAGACTAAGGCCAGGTGTGGGGACAGAGTCAGGAGTGCAGTTTCCAGGCTCTCGGCCTCACCTGGAAAGGTGCTCACTCCGGTAGTAAATGGCCATCAACTGTGATTAGATGGCCATCAGCTGTGGTTAGTTGGCCATCAGCTGTAACCAGTGAGCCATTGGCCACTAATATAACTGCTGTGGCTATGCTAGCAGAAAATAGGGGCTAGCAAGCAGATGGTGGCTGAGCTGGCAAGCGTGGATTGCAGTTAGGATGGCGGGTTGTGGACAGTGTGGATCCAGCCTCCAGTGCGACTATAGTGCCGCCAACGAGAATATAGTGGTGTGACTCCCCCATCTATGGCTCCGTGGGTGTTCCTTTTTGTCCTCACCGTGTCCTGCATTCTTATGTGGGGAGCAGAAGCAGAGACCCCGCAGGCAGCCCCGCATGACACCAGGAAACTCCTCTGGCTGGGAACATTTGAAACTTTCAAGCCCAGTGCAAAGATTAAAATGGTCTGCAGAGCCTGCAGATGTCAATTAAATGAGGGTCCATGATAGGAAAACAAATGTTTGGGTGAGATAATGAGAGCTTGTGTGGTATTCTAAATTCCTCGGTCTTTACTTTTAGCCAATTAAAATTAATTCCTTCAGCCTCACATCCCTGAAATCCCAAGTTCCCAGACATGTCAAGTTGTGGTTCAATTTTGAGACAGACGCAATTCCTCAAGAAACCCCATCCTGACACAATCAAATAAGCCTTGTCAAAGTCCACCTAATCAAAAACCCAACACTTAATCACATCAGTTTCTTTAGCTAAAACTGGACAGACTCCCATCAGGGAATGGGAGCTCTCAGTCAATGCAGCCTGTTATTCAAATGATCTGAGCTGTAGCACTCCAGAACTGCATCCAGGTTATGGGAAATCAGCTGTAGCTAATTAAAAGCAGTGTACTGGCTCCCACGCCTGAGGCCCAGCCCCTCCTCATGACAAGAGGCTGATTGTAATGCTTCTTCAATCACAGCACTGCAGAAGGGACCTGCGCCAGGCAATGAATAAGATCGTGAAATCCAGAAAATCAGGAAGTGAAACAAAAATAAAGTTTGCGACAGGAAGAGGAGCCCAGAAAAAGGTATGTTCAATGAGACAACTTCTAGAAACATCCTCTAGATTCACACACTAGTTAGCCAATTGGCAGACTTTGTCTCAACAGTACTGGTTCTCCCTCACATCTCCAACACCTGCAACACCTTCAAAATGTTTGGTTTAGTGAACCGAGGCCTTCCTCTACGACAGTTTATGCCATACAGTAGCTTGTTATAAATCCAATTCATATTGACAACTCGAATCTTTTACTGTAGCTTGCTAAAATACAGAGTTGAAGTTCAGGTCATATTTTCAATATTAGTTGAGCTAAACATATTCGTGTGGTAGTTTGTGTGTGATGGGTTCTAGTAGTAAACAAGCATTCAAATCTTGTCTCCACCATTTACTAGCTGTGTGTTCCCAAGCAATTCCCTTACATCTCTGAGCCTGTTTCTTCATGTGTAAAATAGGGATAATGATAGAAAATAATTTATGTAATCTGCTTTTAGCTTTATCTTGAAACAATAAATGGTAAATACATCTTAGGTGGGTAGGTGAGAGAGAGAAAGAAAAAGAGGAGACCCATAACATTGATAGCACTTGGTACATAGAATGCATTCAATAAATACTAACTTTACTCCTTTGCTCTATCATGTAGAACTTAATAAAAGGGGGACAATATATGAGTATGGATGGCTACAAACCCCCTTTTTTTGAAAATCACTCAAAATTCACATTCCATTAATATTGGATAAAAATGTCATCTCCTTCTAGGAGGTACAGAGTACTTGTGAATCCATAGCGTATCTACGTATTGTCTGTCTCCCCTAAAAATACTATACATTGCATGAGAACAGGCACTAGGTTTTGTTCAGTGCTGTCTCTGTCTCCTAGCTCTGCCTTCTCTTGGTTCTTGTTTCTTCACTTTGATTTTTGAATTTAAAAATTGCTCCTGTCTTCACTCATTAAAAATATTCCTAGAGCAGAGAATGAAAGACAGAAATGCTCAATCTGTTGAGTAAATGATAAATCCAATTGCTGGTATGCCCCTCTTTACACAAAAGCTATTGTGGGGACAGAGCCCCAGAAAGCAGTTTCCAGGCTCTCGGCCTCACATAGAAAGCTGCTGGCTCAGGTGGTAAATGGCCATCAGCTGTGATTGGATGGCCATCAGCTGTGGCTACTTGGCCGTCAGCTGTAACCAGTGAGCCATTGGCCACTAATATAACTGCCGTGGCTACGCTAGCAGAAAATGAGGGCTAGCCAGAAGATGGTGGCTGGGCTGGGAAGCATGATTGCTGTTAGAATGGTGGGTTGTGGACAGTGTGGATCCAGCCTCCAGTGAGACTATAGTGCCGCCAGCGAGAATATAGTAGTATGACTCCCCTACCTATGTCTCCGTGGGTGTTCCTTTTTGGCCTCACCATATCCTGCGTTCTCTTGTGGGGAGCGGGAGCAGAGACTCTGCTGGACACCCCGCACGACACATGGCATAGTCGGCAGGATACCCTGCATGACAAATGGCCCAGCGAGCGGGGTACAGTGCTGGCCAAAGCTCTCCAAAGGATGGTGGAGCAGTTTGTGCTTGTGAACACTCAGCCTCGGGAGGACCAGGAGGAGCAGCTGCTGGAGAGCTGGACCCCCGTGGAGGGGTGGGAAAATGTGGACGGTTCCCCAACCAGCAAAGGCCGGAGAAAGCGAAAGTCGTTGCGGCCCTGTGGGCTGGGAAGTTCTTGCTGAGGTGGCCCGGATGCAGGACTTGTAGTCCCAGGAGAAAACACTTGCTGAGTCCTCCATGGGAGATGCGGGTGAGGTCAAGGTTGTCACTCACCCCCAGGACAGCCCTAGGGAATGACTATGGACTATGGGGAATTGCCTTCCATCCCTAATTTAATGGCCCGTTTGACTATTTGCTTGGAAACATACCACCATGTAGTGGAACTGGCAGATGTTTGCTTTTGTGTTTTGACTGGCCACCATCGAGAGTATGTAAGCACCTTGACTGTGAGCTGCTATTGTTCCAGCACGGTACCCTGAGAGGCCCAGAGAGAGTGGTGGTGCCCTGAGAGCCCTGGCTGAGTCCAGAAAGTCTGGCTGAGCCCAGAGAGAGTGGCAGTGCCCTGAGAGCCCTGGCTGAGCCCAGGAAGTCTGGCTGTGCCCAGAGAGAGTGGCAGTGCCCTGAGAAACCCTGGCTGTGTCTGCAGAGACTGGTGGTACCCTAAGAAGCCCAGGAAGTCTGGCTGTGCCCAGAAGCACTGGTGGTGCGTGAGAAACCCTGGCTGTGTTCAGAGAGCCTGGCTGTGTCCAGGATACTGCATTCACCTCCAGGCTCCTCGCACAGGGCCCTTCTCGGAAGATGCTTGTCGTGTAGATTATGAGGTGAGAGCCTGTAGGGGTGGAGTGTGGGGACAGAGCCCCAGAAAGCAGTTTCCAGGCTCTCGGCCTCACACAGAAAACTGCTGGCTACGGTAGTAAATGGCCATCAACTGTGATTGCATGGCCATCAGCTGTGGCTACTTGGCCGTCAGCTGTAACCAGTGAGCCATTGGCCACTAATATAACTGCCCTGGCTATGCTAGCAGAGAAAAATGGGGGCTAGCAAGACAATGGTGGCTGGGCTGGCAAGCGTGGATTGCTGTTAGGATGGCGGGTTGCGGATAGTGTGGATCCAGCCTCCAGTGAGACTATAGTGCCGCCAGCGAGAATATAGTAGTATGACTCCCCTACCTATGGCTCCGTGGGTGTTCCTTTTTGGCCTCACCATATCCTGCGTTCTCTTGTGGGGAGCGGGAGCAGAGACCCCGCAGGCCACCCCGCACGACAGCTATCTTCATGCAAACCTGTGTGTAAATAAAAACATGTATTAAATGTTTCTTAATTTGTTGGAGACTCCCTCTGGTAAAGCCTTTCCTTTTACTCATTCATTTAGCAAATATGTATCAGACACCTGTGACACGCCAGACACTGTGCTAAGCATGGGATGGATGTAATAGGGAAAAATACATATGTATTCCTTGCCTTCATAGAGTTTAAAATGTAGTGGGAAATCTAGCTTAAAAAATAATCCTTCTGAGCAGTAAGAGTGTTTGGAATATTTCAATCATTGCATAATATGTTTACGTACAATAAAGCCAGTCCACATTAAAATGATCACAACCAATGATGCATAATACCTTTTTCTGACTAGTCCTGATTCATTCACTTCAACTTTCAGTATTTTTGAAAGAGCTTGTCTGGACACATATAAACACTCAGTGCCCCTTTACTCTTTACACCTGGAAATCTCCCTTTTGGATTATTCACTGTGTGTTTTCTTCAGTTCACAAGAATATGTAGTCCATTTAAAGGCACAGAGCTCCATTGGTTCCTGTATGAGGTCTGACAATTACGTTCAGGAACTTGTTACAACGATATTGCTAAACTTTTGTTTTTGTTGTTGTGTTTTGTTTTGTTTTGTTTTGTTTTTGAATCAGAGGGACTATTCGTTATGTATTTGTACCAATTGGACAAACAGTTAACCAAGTTTACTATTTGGAGGTGTGGAAAGGCTGTGTGGAAATGTTAGACGACCTGAACTTTTTGCCAACAATTCATGGCTCTTGCATCACAACAATGTGTCAGCTCACATGGCACTGTCTGTGAGGGAGTTTTTAGCCAGTAAACAAATAACTATTGGAACACAATCTTACTCACCTGATGTGGCCCCCAGTGACTTCTTTCTTTACCCAAAGATAAAGGAAATATTGAAAGAAAGACATTTTTATTTTGATGATATTCGGGACATCAAGGGTAATATGATGATAGCTCTGATGGCCATTCCAGAAAGAGTCCCAAAATTGTTTGAAGGGTGACCTAGGCGCTGGCGTTGGTGCATAGCTTCCCAAGGGGAGTACTTCAAAGGTGACTATACTGATATTCAGCAATGAGGTATGTAGCACTTTTTCTAGGATGAATTTGTGAACTTAATTGTCCGACCTCATATTAATTTCCTATTGCTACTGCAACAAGTTACTGGAAACTTAATGGCTTAAACAATACACAGTCATTATCTTACTGTTCTAGAGGTCAGAAGTCCAACATAGGTCTCGCTAAGTGAAAATCAAAGTGTTGGCAGGGCTGTGTGCAACTCCAAAGGCACCAGGGGAAAAACCTATCTTTTGTCTTTTTCTACTTCTAGAGGTCATCTGAATGCCTTGACCCTTGCCCCCCTTTGTCCTTTTTCAAAACCAGCAGGATACAATCTTCACATGGCTTTCTACCTCTGGTGTTCTGCTTTCCTCATCAATCTTCTCCCTTAAGGCCACTCGTGATTACACTGGGCCTACTCTGATGTTTTAGGATGAAGTGCTCTATAAATGTGAATTATGTCGATTTGATCTAATGTCATTTAGGGCTGCTATTTCATTATTAAGTTTCTGTTTGGATGATCTATCCATAGCTGTCAATGATGTATTAAGGTCCCCTAGTAAAATTGTATTTTGGTCAATTTCTCCCTTTCGTTCTGTTAGTATTACTTGGTATATTTTGTCGCTCCCTGATTGGGGGCATAAATATTGATGACTGTTATGTCTTCTTGTTGTATATTATGAAATGCCCTTTTACCATTACCATTATGAAATGTCCATGTTTGTCTCTTCTTACCTTTTTCATCCTGAAGTCTGTTTCATCTGATGTCATTATGGCTACACCTGATTTTCTCTGGATACCATTTGCTTGGAGTGTCAATTTCCACCCTTTCACTTTGAGTCTATGCTTGTCCTTGTAGCTGAGATGTGTCTCTTGGAGACAGCATATGGTTGGGTTTAGTTTTCTGATCCAATCTGCTACTCTGTGCCTTTTTATTGGTGAGTTCAGTCCTATTACATTTAGGGCAATTATTGATATGTGTGGATTTCCTATCATTCTATCTTTAGTTTTCTGGTAAGACTGACTGTGTCTCCATTCTTTCTTTGCCTTTTTGTTGTTGTCTATTAATTCTGTGTGGTGGTATTCTGTGATTTTTTCGTCTGTTTCTTCTTTCATTACAGTATGCATTTCAGTTCTGGATTTTTATTTTTTGAGCGGTTACCGTTAAGTTTATGTAAAAGAAACTTTGATATGTATAGTATTCCATTTTCTTCAGGATGCTTACTTTCTCCATTCCCATGTTCCGGTTCAGGCCTTTACTCTCCCCCTTTTTATATTTTGTTTGCCACAAATTGTCCCTGTTAATGGTGGACGAATAGCCTCCTTTAGTATTTCTTGTAATGCAGGTCGTATATTAGAAAATTCCCTTAGCTTCTGTATGTCTGGAGAGGTCTTTATTCCTCCTTCATATCTAAAGGATATCTTTGCTAGGTATATGATCATTTGCTCATAATTTCTCTTTTTCAATAGTTTGAATATTTGGTTCCACTCCCTCCTGGTTTGTAGAGTTTCTGGTGAAAAATCTGATGATATTCTAATGGGCTTTCCTTTGTAGGTTATCGTCTTCTTTTCCCTGGCTGACTTGAGGATTCTTTCTTTGTCATTGATTTTTGACAGCTTCAATAGAATGTGTCTTGGAGAAAGCTTGTTGGGTTGAGGTGTTCTATTTGCTTCTTGGATTCGAAGATCCAGTTTTTTCCACAAGTTTAGGAAGTTCTCTTCGACTATCTGTTTGAATATACTCTCTGTTCCCTTCTCCCTTTCTTCCCCTTCTGGTATGCCCATTATTCTTATATTGCTTTTTCTGATGGAGTCAGAAAGTTCTTGTAGATTTCTTTTACTTTTTTTAAGTCTCAAGTGTCTTTCTTTTTATATCGGTGTCATTTCCAGGTTTTTATCTTCAATGTCACAGATTCTTTCCTCCATCTGGTCAACTCTATTACCTTAGTAGGCTATTTCATTCTTCATTTCTTCTATTGAGCTTTTAATCTCCAGAAATTCTGTTTGGTTCTTTTTTAAAATTTCAATCTCTATGGTAAAATGTTCATGATGTTCTTTGATTGTGTTTCTGAGTTCTTTAAACTGCCTTTCTGTGTTTTCTTGCATCTAATTGAGTTTTTTCAGAACTGCAATCTTGAATTCTCTGTCATTTAAGTCACATATTTCCATATCTTTAAGTTCATTTTCTGGAGACTTTTCATTTTCTTTGTGAGCTGTCTTGTTGCTTTGGTTTTTCATGGCAATTAATTATTTATTATTTCTCTTCCTAGACATCTGTACATGTGGGTTCTGCAACAGGTTGATAGGAAGAGGTCTTTTTTTTTTTTGTTTTCCTGTACATGTTGTTAGAATGTTTTATTTTCTCTCCAACAGCAGCATTTTTTTCTCTCCCACACTGTAGTGTTATGTTTTCTCTGCACTATTCCAGCTTCTCACAGAATGGGGGTATTCCCTGGAAGGCTGGCTTCTACTCTGTTAACAGTTCACCTGGGTCATTGGGCACCACATCCATTTGGGGATGCGGATAGCTTTTGAAGTTCCAAAGCTCTTCCTGCACCAGATTAGGAGCCTATGTGTTTTAGCAGTTCTGTTTACTCCTGCAGGGATCCGCTCAAATAGTTGGGGACAGGGGTGGGGTAGGCTGTGAGAGGTGGCCCAGAGCAATGGAGGCAACCACCACCACAGCCGGTATTGCCTCCACAGCTCCTTCCTCTTTGTGGGAACTAGTTGTGTTGTAAATCTGTCTGCGTACCTCAGTTCTCAGAACTGCAAATATTCTGTTCTTTGATCTGACACTACTATTGCTCCTCTTCTAGCACTGGACAGATGGGGGCAGGGCGAGCTCTGGGAATGTAGGGAGGGAGCGGCTAGACTCAGTGCCTAAGGCTTCCATTCTCTGTGGCAGTGAGGGCCTAAACACTGTTTTTAGCCTTCTTCCCTCATTCTTTGCTCCGAAGTCTCTGCCGTAAGCGTTTGGTTCAGCAGTATTGTATGCTGTCCCCGCAGTCCTGTGGGCCATAAGCGGTGCCCTTGCAGTCCGAGTTCTTAGCTCTCCCTCAGCTGCCGTTGTTCCGAGATGCATCGAGCTAGGAGCACTGAGCTGGTCTGAGTCCTGTGCCCCCAAGACTCCGTTCCTGCAATTCTCCCTGTCCTCTTCCCCTGCTTTTGCAATTTGCCCACCTTTAGGTGAATTCAGTAGTGAGCCTCTTCATCTTGCCTGTTTGCTGTGCAGGGTGTCCTTTGTGGAGTTACAGTTTTTGATTTGTTGTAAATTTCAGGGAGATTTCCAGAGGCTCACCTCACGCCGCCATTTTGATGACCTCACTGTCTTCTTTAACGTTTCTATTGGCTTCTTTCTTCTATAAACATGAGCACAGCCTCAGGCCCAGTCCTAGGTCCTCTTCTCCTTTCTCTCTCTATTTATTTCCACACCGGTTTTAGTATATACCAAGGCTTCACCTAGCCACCATGATTCACTCACTCACAAATATTAATTGAATGCCTGCTCTGTGCTGCTTGTTTTCATAGACATCTGATAGTGATGGTCTCAAAATCTATACTTCAGCTCTAATACATTATGAATCAATTCATTTCTCTCCATCTGCACTGCCACTGCCATCACTTGGACAACTGAAACAATCTTTAGTTTCCCACAATTGTCCATTGCTCCTGTGAAATCCATCCCACATTGAGCACCCAAAGTGACTCTTTGAAAATGAAATGATGGTATAAATATTATATTTTACAACTTTTCAAAAGTTTGCCATTTTCCCCTGGATAATGTTCAGACCCCTTAGTGTGGCGTAAAAAGTTTTTCACTTAAACCACTCCTAAATTGATAACCCACCCCCCAAGCTACTACCCCTCTGATATCTTATATAGCTGTTACAGTAACATCGACTATCTTCTCTGTGTTTCACTCCACATCCCGTGACTATATATACCTACATATTTAGTTATAGTTGACATTCAGTATTATTCTACTTCAGCTCTTTATGTGTATAGTGCATTCACCAGGAATCTACACAGTTTATGACGTGATCCCCCTAATAAATCCAGTGCCCATCTGGCACCTCGCATGATCTTTACTACATTGTTGACTAGTATGTTGCTTTGTATACCTGAAACTAATTATTAAAAAATGTAAAAAAAAAAATGCTGCAATGAAAAAAAGTCTTTCATGTTCTGTGCACTTGTTTCATTTCCAGCTTCTTTTATTGCCTATGTCTCCCCTTGTAGTCTATGCTACAACCTTGCCAAATTAATTTCTATAACCTAAAATAACTCAAAGCCTTTGAACATTCTATTCCCCTTCTTTCCCCTACCTGCAACATACTTTTATCTTCTCTCTGTCTCTCTCTGTCTCTGTCTCTGTCTCTGTCTCTGTCTCTCTCTCTCTCTCTCTCTCTCTCTCTCTCTCTCTCTCTCTGTAAATGATGAATCCAATTGCTGGCATCACACACACACACACAAACACACTTCACCTAGCTAACTCATCCTCATTCTTTGAAACTTCTCTTAGAGGTCACTTTGCTTATAAGTATTCCCTAAATACCCAGGCATAGATTAGGTAACCCTCTTCTATCTTTTTCCTATCAATAGCAATGATCACATAACATGCTAACATGAAAATATATGTATGTTTTTCTCTCTCCCTCCCTATTTGCATACTGCTTGATGGCAGAGTACGCATTTTACCATCATTGTATGCCTAGCAGCAAGCACCATGCCTAGCAAAATAGGGTAGATGTTCAGTAAAAATTTGTGGAATGAATGTGTGAATAAAATTATTCACACAACAAAAATTTCACTAGAGTGTCAGAGTAGAATGGGAGTATTTCTAACTGTCCCAGCCCTACTTTTCTTCTTTCACCAGTATTAGGTCACTTCTGTCTTTGTTTTCCAGAGTCCACACTATGATTCAAAAGTGAAGAGAGCTTTCTATCACGTGAAGTGGGAAATCCTATAGGGGCCTACTTTGGCCGACCTCATACCCCAAGTCGCTAAATATTTATTATCATTTATTTCTATGAGTTAAGTCATTACATGTCAGTGAGACAGGAATTCCATTTCCAATTTCAGTTTCAGTTGCACCAGGATAGAGAATCTGTCAAATCATCTGTAGTTGTGGACAGTGTCATGAGAAATGATTTACCACAGGATCACAGCACATAAAACAATGTCCCTATATGCTAAGACTGCAGCCACTATAATTCTGCATGAGGATATGGGTAGCAAGTGGTGAATATTAGGACCTGGGAGGAGAGCAGAGCTTAGCAAAGACAGCACCTCAAGTAGCCAGAAGGAGTCTGAAGCATGAGGTTCTTGGGATGGGCCTGGTAAGTGAAATGTTGCTTCAAGGGAATGGGTTGGGCATGAAAGCAAAACGTGGCTTTAGCTCTAGTTCTAAGAACCAAGAAATTCAAGATGGTATGGATTTAAAGAAGCCAAAGGGTTGACTAGGAACTGGCATCCTTTTGGCTTCTTTAAATCTATACCATCTTGAATTTCTTGGTTCTTAGAACTAGAGCTGAAGCCACATTTCACTTACCAGGCCCATCCCAAGTACAAACCCATAATGAATAATCCCTCTGATATATATATATATATATATATATATATATATATATATATATATATATATATATATATATATAAAAGGTTAGCAACATCATTGCAACAAGTTTGCAAACTTAATTATTGGATCTCATATATACACAACTGTAATGGAGGCTTCCCATCATTGTATTCTGGAAGTGTAGAAGAATAAATGATGCTAACTGGAAAAAAAAAAGGAAGCCAAAGGGGAGAGAGACAAGTTGCTGATCAAAATATTCCTTCGAGATTTCTAACAATGCTATTTAATGAAATGGGGCATTTTAAGTAGAACTTAACCTGCAGAATTAATGAATCTTTCCACAGCTCTAGAGATTAAATAGTTACTTGAATCCAGCTTTATTAAATAATATAAATTCAGTTCATTGATAATGAAAATGATGATAAGTCACCAGAGGAAGATGAGAAATCTGATTTTTATATTAAAGATCAGAAGTTTCTAGCAATAGCGTGCTAAATTGTAAAGGCAACATGACTTTTAAGTATCTTCACTAAGATGTAAATGGGGTAATGTGTGTGTGTATGTATATATTTGTATATATATATTAATGTCCCACAGCATTTAGATTGAATATGCACTGATCCCCCAAAATGTGGAAAAATCAGCATAATTCTCAATAATGTTCAGGTAATAAAAAACAAATTGGACATCTTTTTTTTTTTTACCATGGAGCTTACAATTTCAACTTTTTTTTTTAAATTTTATTTTATTAAATTTATTGGGGTGACAATTGTTAGTAAAATTACATAGATTTCAGGTGTACAATTCTGTATTACATCATCTATAAATCCCATTGTGTGTTCATCACCCAGAGTCAGTTCTCCTTCCATCACCATATATTCGATCCCCCTTACCCTCATCTCCCACCCCCCGCCCCCCGCCCCCCTTACCCTCTGGCAACCACTAAACTATTGAGACAATAGTCAACTTTTTCTTTTAACAGTTCTTTTTTAATTTGGGAAGAGGAACAGGACTTTATTGGGGAACAGCATGTACTTCCAGGCCTTTATTCCAAGTCAAGTTGTTGTCCTTTCAGTCTTAGTTGTGGAGGGTGCAGCTCAGCTCCAGGTCCAGTTGCCATTTCTAGTTGCAGGGGGCACAGCCCACCATCCCTTGCGGGACTCGAGGAATTGAACTGGCAACCTTGTGGTTGAGAGCCCATGCTCCAACCAACTGAGCCATCCGGGAGACAGCTCAGCTCAAGGTGCCATGTTCAATCTTAGTTGCAGGGGATGGAGCCCACTGTCCCTTGCGGGACTTGAGGAGTTGAACCGGCAACCTTGTGGTTGAGAGCCCACTGGCCAATGTGAGAATCGAACCGGCAGCTTTCGGAGTTAGGAGCATGGAGCTCTAACTGCCTGAGCCACCGGGCCGGCCCTGGGCATCTTTTTTATTTTAATATTTTATACAAAATGGTCCATGCATTAAGGTCAGTTCTTTATATCATATTTGTAAACACTAGGCAAAGTTTCAATAAAAAATATCTATCCAGGTTTAAAAATATATATTCAACATATTGTTTTTACTTTTGTTTCTTCGATGTATATCAAGATGAAAATCACTGGTTATCTTATTCAGAGTCCATAAGGGAACAAGAAGCAAAATGTCAATTAAACTTGCCAAGACAAAAAACAGTACTAGAAATTATTAGAATATAGGAATATGTCGCATACCCTAGCTTAGGAAGCACAGGCAGAATTTATGAGGATCTGGAACCAGGAACTGCAAAGCTGGTGAGAACAAAGACTTCTTTCATCTGTTTTCTGGGGTAGGGTGAGGGGCGGTGATCAAACGGTCACTTGTTTCTCAATCTCTCTGTGTCTCTGTCTCTCTCTATGTCTCTCTGTCTCTATATCAATATGTCTATATGTATAACTCTACAGCATATATATATATATATATATATATATATATATATATATATATATATAATATATATATTAATATATACATTATATTATATACCAGGGGTAAAAAAAAAAGGATACACATTTTAAGAGATTTTAAGAGAGAGGAAAAATGGTGGCGTGAGGTGAGCCTCTGTAAAGCTCCCCTGGAATTTACAACGAATCGAACAACAAAAACACCACAAAGGACTCCCTGCACAGCAGACAGGCAAGACGAAGAGGCCCACTACCGAAATCACCTACAGGTGGGAGATTCATGTGAGCGGGGGGAGGAGGAAAGGGAGAAGTGCGGAGAGGGAGCAGCGGGCGCGCAAGACGCAGACCTAGCTCAGTGCTCCGAGCTCGCTGCTTCCCGGAACTACCGCAGCCGTGGGAGAGGGAAGAACTCGGACTGCTAGGGCTCCGCTTATGGCCCACAGGGCTGAGGGGGCAGCATATAACATGGCTGAACCCATCGCTCACGGCAGAGACCTAGGAGAAAAGACTGAGGGAAGAAGGCTAAAAACGGTGGTTTAAGCCCTCACTGCCGAGCAGAGAACGGAAGCCTTAGGCACTGAGACTAGCAACCCCCTCCCTACCCTCCCAGAGCTTGCCCCGCCCGACCTGCTCAGTGCTAGAAGCAGAACAGTAGCAGTGCAAGATCAAACAACAGAGCATATTTGCTGTTTTGAGAACTGTGGAATGCAGACACAAATTCACAGCCCAACTAGTTCCGGCAAAGTGGAGGAAGCTGTGGAAGCAGGACCTGCTATGGTGGTGGTCGCCGCCATTGCTCTGGGCCACCTCTCAAAACTCACACCGCCCCTGACCCCACCTATCTGGGCGGATCCCTGCAGGAGTAAACAGAACTGCTGAAACATACGGGCTCTGAATCAGGAGCTGGAAGAGCTTTGGAAGTTCAAAAGCTCTCCGCATACCCACCGGGACACTGCGCCCTGTGACCTAGACGAACTATTAACAGAGGAGAAGCCTGTCTCCCAGGGAACTCCCCCATTGTGTGAGAAGCTGGAATAGTGCAGAGAAACATAGCACTATAGTGTGGGAGAAGAAAAATAAGCTGCAGTTGGAGAAAAAATAAAACATTCTACCAACAAGTACTGGAAAACAAAAGAAAGACCACTTCCTATCAACCTGTTGCAGAAGTCACTCCTGTAGATGTCTAGGAAGAGAAATAGTAAACCAGTAATTGCCATGAATAACCAAGGCAACAAGATAGCTCAGAAAGAAAGTGAAAAATCTCCAGAAAAGGCACTTAAAGATACAGAAATATGTGACTTAAATGACAGAGAATTCAAGATTGCAGTTCTGAAAAAACTCAACGAGATACAAGAAAACACAGATAGGCAGTTAAATGAACTCAGAAACTCAATCAAAGAACAGCATGAGCATTTTACGAAAGAGATTGAAATCTTAAAAAAGAACCAAATAGAATTTCTGGAGATTAAGAACTCAATAGAAGAAATTAAGAATGAAATAACCAGCTTAGGTAGTAGAGTTGACCAGATGGAGGAAAGAATCAGTGACATCGAAGATAGAAACCTGGAAATGACACAGATGGAAGAAGAAAGAGACTTGAGACTTAAAAGAAATGAAAGAACTCTACAAGAACTTTCTGACTCCATCAGAAAGAGCAATATAAGAATAATGGGCATACCAGAAGGAGAAGAAAGAGAGAAGGAAACAGAGAATATATTCAAACAAATTGTCGATGAGAACTTCCCAAACTTGTGGACAGAACTGGACCCTCGAATCCAAGAAGCAAATAGAACACCTAGTTACCTCAATCCCAACAGGCCTTCTCCAAGGCACATTGTATTGAAGCTGTCTAAAATCAACGACAAAGAAAGAATCCTCAAGGCAGCCAGGGAAAAGAAGACGGTAACTTACAAAGGAAAGCCCATTAGATTATCATCAGATTTTTCAGCAGAAACTCTACAAGCCAGGAGGAGTGGAACCAAATATTCAAACTATTGAAAGAGAGAAATCATGAGCCAAGAATAATATATCCAGCAAAGATATCCTTTAGATATGAAGGAGGAATAAAGACCTTTCCAGACATACAGAAGCTGAGGGAATTTTCTAATACACGACCTGCACTACAAGAAATACTAAAGGAGGCTATTCGACCACCATCAACAGGGACAATTTGTGGCAACCAAAACTCAAAAAGGGGGAGAGTAAAGGCCTGAACCAGAATATGGGAATGGAGAAAGTAGCGTGCTGAAGAAAATGGAATACTCTAAATATCAAACTTTCTTTGACATAAACTTAAGGGTAACCACTCAAAAAAAATCCAGAACTGAAATATATACTGTAATAAAAGAAGAAACAGAGGGAAAAATCATAGAATACCACCACACAGAAATAATAGACAACAACAAAAAGGCAAAGAAACAATGGAGACACAGCCTTACCAGAAAACTAAAGATAGAATGACAGGAAATCCTCACATATCAATAATCACCCTCAATGTAAATGGACTGAACTCACCAATAAAAAGAAACAGAGTAGTAGATTGGATCAAAAAACTCAACCCAACCATATGTTGTCTGCAAGAGACACATCTCAGCTACAAGGACAAGCATAGACTCAAAGTGAAAGGGTGGAAATTGACACTCCAAGCAAATGGCACCCAGAGAAAATCAGGTGTAGCCATAATGATATCAGATGAAACAGACTTCAAGGTGAAAAAGATAACAAGTGACAAAGATGGGCATTTCATAATGGTGAAGGGGACTGTACAACAAGAAGACATAACAGTCATCAATATTTATGCCCCCAATCAGGGAGCACCGAAATACACCAAGCAACTACTAACAGAACTAAAGGGAGAAATTGACCAAAACACAATTATACTAGGGGACTTAAATACATCATTGACAGCTATGGATAGATCATCCAAACAGAAAATAAATAACGAAATAGTAGCCCTAAATGACACATTAGATGAAATGGACATAATTGACATTTATAGAGCACTTCATCCTAAAACATCAGACTATACATTCTTTTCTAGTGTACATGGAACATTCTCAAGGATAGACCATATATTGGGACATAAAATCAGTCTCAACAAATTTAAGAAGATTGAAATCATACCATGCATATTCTCTGATCACAAGGCTTTGAAATTGGATATCAACTGTAAAAAGAAAGCGAGGAAAAACACAAATACATGGAGATTAAACAACATACTTTTAAAGAAGGACTGGGTCAAAGAAGAAATTAGAGGAGAGATCAAAAGATACATAGAAACAAATGACAATGAAAATACATCCTACCAAAATTTTTGGGATGCAGCGAAAGCAGTTTTAAGAGGGAAATTTATCTCATTACAGGCCTATCTCAAGAAACAAGAAAACTCCCAAATAAATAACCTCATGTTACACCTTAAAGAACTAGAAAAAGAAGAACAAGTAAAACCCAAGGTCAGCAGAAGAAAGGAAATAACAAAAATTAGAGCAGAACTAAATGAAATAGAGAACAAAAAGACAATAGAAAAATTAATGTGACAAAGAGCTGGTTCTTTGAAAAGATTAACAAAATTGACAAACCCTTGGCTAGACTTACTAAGATAAAAGAGAGAAGACACTGATTAACAAAATCAGAAACGTAAAAGGGAAGTTATCACGGACACCACAGAAATACAAAGGATCATCCAAGAATACTATGAAGGACTATATGCCACCAAATTCAACAACCTAGAAGAAATGGACAAGTTCTTAGAAACATATAGCCTTCCAAGGCTGAACCATGAAGAACTGGAAAATCTAAACAGACCGATCACCAATGTGAAATTGAATCAGTCATCCAAAACCTTCCCAAAAGCAAAAGTCCGGGACCAGATGGCTTCACTAGTGAATTCTACCAAACCTTCAAAGAGGATCTAATACCAATCCTGCTCAAACTCTTCCAAAAACTTGAAGAAGAGACAGTACTCCCTAACTCATTTTACGAGGCCAACATTACCCTGGTACCAAAACCTGGTAAGGACAACGCAAAAACAGAAAACTACAGACAAATATCTCTGATGAATACAGATGCAAAAATCCTAAACAAAATTCTAGGAAATCAAATACAACAATGCATTAAAAAGGTTATTCATCACGACCAAGTGGGGTTCATCCCCGGGGCACAAAAATGGTTCAACATTCTCAAATCCATCAGTGTGATACATCACATAAACTAAATAAAGGACAAAAATCATATGATTATATCAATTGATGCAGAGAAAGCATTTAACAGGATACAACATCCATTTATGATTAAAACACTTAATAAAATGGGTATAGAAGGAAAATACCTTAACATAATAAAGGCCATATATGACAAGCCCTCTGCTAATCTCATAATTAAAGGACTAAAACTGAAGCCCTTTGCTCTACGTTCAGGAACACGACAGGGATGTCCCCTATCACCTCTGCTTTTCAACATAGTGTTGGAAGTCCTTGCCAGAGCAATCAGGCAAGAGAAAGAAATAAAAGGCATCCAAATTGGGAATGAAGAAGTTAAATTATCACTCTTTGCAGATGACATGATGCTATATATAGAAAACCCTAAAGACTCCACCAAAAAGCTATTAGAAACAATCAACGAATACAGTAAAGTTGCTGGCTACAAAATCAACGCACAAAAGTCCATTGCCTTCCTATATACTAACAATGAAATCTCAGAAAAGAAATACAAAAAACAATTCCTTTTGCAATTGCAGCAAAAAGAATAAAATACCTAGGAATAAACTTAACCAAGGATGTGAAAGACCTATATGCTGAAAACTATAAGACATTTTTGAAAGAAATTGAAGAAGACACAAAGAAATGGAAAGACATTCCGTGCTCATGGATTGGAAGAATCAACATAGTTAAAATGGCCATATTACCCAAAGCAATATACAGATTCAATGCAAACCCCATCAAAATCCCAATGGCATATTTTAAAGAAATAGAACAAAAAATCATCAGATTTGTTTGGAACCACAAAAGACCCCGAATAGCCAAAGCAATCTTAAGAAAAAAGAACAATAATGGAGGTATCACACTTCCTGACTTTGGCTTGTACTACAGGGCTACAATAATCAAAACAGCATGGTATTGGCAGAAAAACAGACACATAGACCAATGGAATAGAATTGAGAACCCAGAAATAAAACCACATAAATATGGACAGATAATTTTTGACAAAGAAGCTAAAAACATACAATGGAGCAAAGACAGCCTCTTCAATAAATGGTGCTGGGAGAATTGGATAGCCACGTGCAAAAGAATGAAACTGGACTGCTATTTGTCACCATGTACCAAAGTTAATTCAAAATGGATCAAAGACTTAAGCATAAGACCTGACACAATAAACTGCATAGAAGAAAACATAGGTACTAAACTTATGGACCTTGGGTTCAAAGAGCATTTTATGAACTTGACTCCAAAGGCAATGGAAGTAAAAGCTAAAATATACGAATGGGACTATATGAAACTTAAAAGCTTCTGCACAGCAAAAGAAACCATTGACAAAATAAAGAGGCAAGCAACTGAATGGGAGAAGATTTTTGCAAACAGTGCCTCCGATAAGGAGCTAGTATCCAGAATATACAAGGAACTCATGCAACTCAACAACAAAGAAACACACAACCCAATTGAAAAATGGGCAGACGACCTGAAGAGACATTTCTCCAAAGAGGACATACAAATGGCAAATAGACATATGAAAAATGCTCAACATCACTAATCATCAGAGAAATGCAAATGAAAACCGCAATGAGATATCACCTGACTCCAGTCAGAATGGCTATCATCAACAAGACAAATAGTAACAAGTGTTGGAGAGGCTGTGGAGAAAAAGGAACCCTCATACACTGTTGGTGGGAATGCAGACTGGTGCAGCCGTTATGGAAGGCAGTGTGGAGGTTCCTCAAAAAATTACGAATAGAATTGCCATATGACCCAGCAATCCCTCTCCTGGGTATCTACCCAAAAAATCTGAAAACATTTAGAGATAAAGACACGTGTGCTCCAATGTTCATTGCAGCTTTGTTTACGGTGGCCAAGACATGGAAACAACCAAAATGTCCTTCGATAGATGAATGGATAAAGAAGTTGTAGTATATGTACACAATGGAATACTATTTGGCTGTAAAAAATGATATAGGAACATTTGTGACATAATAGATCGATCTTGAGAGTGTAATGCTGAGCGAAATATGTCAGACAGAAAAAGTAGAGAACCATGTGATTTCACTGATATGTGGTATGTAAACCGAAAACAACAAAAGAATAAGACAAACAAATGAGAAACAAAAACTCATTGACACAGACAATAGTTTAGTGGTTGCCAGAGGTTAAGGGGCTTGGGGGGTGGGAGATGAGGGTAAGGGGGATCAAGTATATGGTGATGGAAGGAGAACTGACTCTGAGTTGTGAACACACAATGGGATTTATAGATGATGTAATACAAAATTCTTCACCTGAAGTCTGCAACTTTAGTAAAAATTGTCACCCCAATAGACTTTCATTTTAAAAAAAGGGCCCTGGCTCCATTCTTGGTATACCCAGTCTGCTGTCATCACTTCATATATATATATATATATATATATATATATATATATATATATATATATATATATATATATATATATATGAAATGCAGGTGGCTACCTACTTAAAGTAGTTCAAGGAACTTCTAAGGCATTTTAAAGCCGCTCAGTGCTGTTTTTCTTCTGCATAAATCTCCTCACTACCTTATCCATTTTAAAGCTATGACTCAGAGGTAAGGTCATTATCTCTGAAAGTTTATGTATATGGCATTCTGCAGCAGCAATGTTCTCTTGCATTAATATATTTATCAGTTTAGTCCTAGGTCCTTGTGATGGTCAAATTTGTCTAATTTCTAGAATTGTAGGACACTGTCAATTTACATAAGGATTATAGGGTTTATTGGAGACTTGTAGATGGTTATCTTGTCACATCCCCTATATAAATGTTAAGAAAATTCTCCAGAAGGAGGTAACCAAAAGAATACTAGAACTCTTAAGGCCATATAAGAACTCATCCCAAGCAAATGGAGATCCAGCCCTCAAAGGTCCTATCTCAAGACACTGTCAAAATCTCTTGGGAATCAATTATAATCCTGAGTGTCGTGTCTTTGACAAGACTTCTCAGGTCAACTCTAAGGTATGGGAGTTAAGGAACCTCACCCATTTTAGCAGTTAGAGTTATAATCCAATGAAGAACAGCCATGCAGTGGAGGTCAACACAAAGATAATCCTGTATGCCACATCATCATCATCCACAGTGATAGCACAGTGAGGAATAGAACATGGTGGTCCCAAGAGAGAGTAGAGTGGCCTCTAGATAGGTCTGGAATGAGAAGTATGGACTGCACTTTCCAGAGATGACCCAAACATTTGGGCTAGGAAGTTTGGGGACCAGAGTTTTCTCATTAGTAAAGCGGGCATTCCAGTACAGGGAAGCTACATCCTGCCATTAAGCATTCTGTATGGAAGTGAACCACGTTACAGGCATTCAGTATGGACATAAAGTACATGACATGATGTTCCTAAGCCACAGAGGTGGGTCACAGGTTAATGGGAAAATTCTGGTATGTCAAAGGTACTAACGGAGCAAACCCAGTAAAATACTAGGCTGAAAACTTTATATAGTTCCCAATTTGGAAGTAAACTTCCCAAATGATGATCATTTTGGTAGGACCACTAATACACTTGGTCCTGGGACATAAACTGAGATAACTCACTTTCTTGAGTGTTCTCCCCATCTAATTCAAAAATCTTGTAATATCCCCACCAAATCGCTGAAAACCACAAAGCAATACGCCATTTTGCCAACGTAGTTAAAACAATGTGAAAATCTTCCAATTGCTGTGATCAACAAGTTCTTTGCCTTCCTTTAGCAAGTTCAGATTTTGAAATATTGACAAGGAGACCTGGGGGAGGAAGGCTGCAGTAAGGGAAAGAAAGAAAACGATTTCTGCTCCCAAGTGTCTGCTTGCCAGACTTCATCTACCTAACCCCCAAGTCAAAGAAAGCATTTCCATACACTTTCCCACATTTGTTTCCCCTCCCCAATCTCCCAGAGATTCTTCATTCTCAAAGGAGAGATAATCTTCAGATCAATGAGGGCTGATGTCAAACTCTTACTAAGCCTTGTTTTCCCAGCTGGGGGTAAATTCCACTTGCCTGGATGTAAAACTTTCTAATTAGAAATGTCAAGTCTCTGTTTAAATAGCAAAAAAGGAACTAGGAGTGGGGTATACAAGGCTATACAAAATTTTAAATTAACTCTTCCTTCATTCTGAATTTCAAGGCTTTGTACATTGAAACCAGCAGAGTTAAACTCTGGGTTGATTTTCATTCATTTTCTGCTTGATGGGGCTTGGGGGCTACAGGAGTATGTAGGGTAACAATTGAGGAGTGGTAACTAGGAAAGATCCTAAATAATTGACTCTTGAGTAACTGGAGAAGACAGTTAAAATTTTCTGTTCCAGAATACTAATCCAAGTCCTTACTGCATCGACTTGAAATCTCCAAATTTCGTATTTCTGTGTTAAGGCATGAAAGGCCCATCAAAAAAGTAGAAAAATGCCTGGTAATAGGAATGAACTGTCATTATCTGACATTAATACCTTCATTCAAATGTGTTTATCATAGAAGCCAATGGAAGTGTGAGGAAATGAATGAGAAGGTGTTTATTCTGCCATAATAAAGAATGAAATCTTACCATCTACAACAACATGGATTGCGTTAGAGGATATTATGCTAAGTGAAATAAGTCAGACAAATACCAAATGATCTCACTTATGTGTGCAATCTAGAGAATAGAATAAATGAACAAACAAAACACAAAGAGGCTCATAGATAGAGAACAAACTAATGGTTGCGAGAGGTGAGTGGTGTTGAGGTGTACGGTAAAAATGGTGGAAGAATTATGAAATACAAATTGATAGTCACAAAATAGTCATGGGGATGTGAAATACAGTATGGGGAATATAATCAATAACGTAAAAAACTTTGTATGGTGTCAGATGGGCAGTAGACTTATGGGGGGATCATTCATAAATTATATAAATGCCTAACCACTGCACTGTACAACAGAAACTAATATAAAATAGTATTGAATGTCAACTACTACATATATGTGTATATATATATATATATATATATATATATATATATGTAATATATATATATATATATATATATATATATATATATATATATTACGGAGTGTAAAGTACAACATAGTGGTATTTTAATAGCTATGTATGGTGTCAGATGGGTAGTAGAATTGTTGGGGTTATCACTTTGTGAGGTGTGTAAATGTCTAATCACTATGTTGTTTTGTATACCTGAAACTAATAATAAAAAAGTATGACTTTAGAAATTATATCATTTGATTCTTGGAGTGGGAGGACTTATTAGAAGAGCAGTGAGAGTGACACAATTTGATCGTATCACCCGATATGACCCCCAATTCAAAAGAGGCTGGGTGTGTGGAGCTAACAACTTCTCTGTTAGTTTTTATAGTTCCCAGGATGATGGAGAAAGAGCTAGTAGCATTTTTCAAATTCAGAAAGTGGAGAACTTATTCCCCTTCTATGTATCTCACCTCTCCAAGTGGTTTTGAGCCCATGTCTGAGTATAATTTTTATTATTGATTCAATTACCAGCTGGTTTTCACCATCTAAAGTTGTTTACCCATGGGACATTGGAATTAACAGGTCAAGTGGAAACTGATTTTTTTCAAAAAGCTGAAGAAATTCATATATATATTTCTTTATATATAAAGCTAAAGCTAAAGAAACTCATATATATTTCTTTATACATAGAGAAACAAAAACAAATTATATACATATACATATATTATATTATATATATATATACATATATACATATATATACATATATACATATATACAAATTATATATATATACACATATATACATATACAAATTATATATATAATATATATATACTATATATATACTATATATATATACTATATATATTTTTATATATATATATATATATAAAACTACATATATATATATATATATATATATATATATATATATATATATATATATATGTGTAGTTTTTTTCCCAGGAATTAAGAAGAGTTTCCCAGGTGGCATATCCAGGTTCTAATTGGGAGCTGGATAATATTAATCATAATTAGTTCTATCCCCAGTGCTAGTCTCAACCAACTTTTGTTGAGTTTCTGGCTGAGGTAGGCATGTTAAGCAGAATGGGAGGTCATAATGAACTCTCATCCTATGCCAGGTCCATCCAATCTGCTAAGAAATATAGAAACCTATAAAATGTTCAATGCATGACAGGAACCTCATATATCATTGCTTTGGTTTAATGAGGTATCATGACCAGCTCCATTAAATCAGAAATGTTAGATTTGTTTTTGAAAAAGTGGATATGTTCCAGAAGCAGAATGGCTAGTTGCTTTCTTCCTTTAATGTGACTGTATCAAAAAGCCTGAATATGGCCTTTTCTTTTGAAAGGTGTTCAGGAGACTTAGGAGTTCAGGTGGAGTTTTTAGCAATAGTGGTTCTTTTTAAATAGGTAACACATGGATTTTGCTAAAGCAGGGGACAAAGGACATTCAGTATGGCAGGAGATAGGTGGCAATTATACTGCATGCTGAATGGTAGGGATTTGGCTATTTTCTTTTGTATGTGTTTTCATCAGTGTGTACACTATTGACTCTGAGTTGCAAGCTTTGACTTGCCTCACTGAACCATGACAAGTCATAGAGAGAATCTAAAGTTTTCTTCCAAAGATAGTGATAAAGGTCGGGGAATAGCCTTATGAATATCAGAAAATGATTCCAGAGATTGCATGTGTCAATGTGGATGAGTAAGCCAGTATTATATCCCAAGAACCACATCCAGCTGCCGTGGCAAGTGGATTATATGTTGACCTATATATATTGGACAATAAGGCCATGAGACTCCTAAGGACACTCACAGGAGCATAAGAAATTAGAGTCTAGTATCTTATTCCAAGACTTAGGGATATTTCATATATAGACTAAAAGGAGCACATTATGTACTAGCTGATGCTGTTATGTGGCTTCCTATATTCAGCCACTGAGTACTTTTCAAATGCACAAAAGTCAGTGAGGAAAAAAAATTGCCTGCAAGCAATGGGCAACTGAGGCTAGGAACTTAAAAGTGATTGAGGGGTCAGAATCTAGGCTTCATTGGACCCCAGAGCTGGACTCTGGACTTAGGCAACAACACTGATTGCTGAGAATAAAATTCATGTATCTTAGAGGAACTTAGTCCCTACCCATTGTCAGCTACAGAAATATTTGTGGAGAAAAATTCAAAGCAAGCCTCTTTAGAACAGCTATGCTGGCCTACCTTCATCACAAGAAAAGTGACATTGCACAATTCAAAGTGACAGAGTTGTGAAAATGACTATGCCCAAGGCTTCGTTTGTGATAGCAGAACTGCTGTTGCTGGGTTGATTTATTCCAATATTTGGCCAGCAGCTGGACAGGAGACAAACGACCTGTCTTCTATGTCCTTAACTTCACCTAAGCCCTCCCGGAAGTAGAAGGCCAAGGAAGGCAAGGGTCATATCCAGAGTCAGGATGTTTATTTTTTTAAAAAATTAAATGCTGTTGAGAAACATATGATTTCACTGATATGTGGGATATAAAACTGAAAACAACAAATAACAAGATAAACAAACAAAGAAACAAAAACTCATAGACATGGACAATACTTTGCTGGTTACCAGAGGGTAAGGAGGGAAGGGGATAGTAGATAAGGGTAAACAGGATCAAATATATGGTGATAAAACAACTGACTCTGGGTGGTGAACATACAACATGATATATAGATGATGTATTACAGAATTGTACACCTGAAACCTATGAAACTTTACTAACCATTGTCACCCCAATAAACTTTTTTTAAAATTAAGACTTTAATTTAGAAAACAAAAAATATAATAAAAACTAAATGCTGAACATTTGAGTTAATGGTATTTCTTATTTAGTTTCTGTTTTTTAAAAAAGCTTCTACACTAGTTTTGCTATCTGACACCAAGTGTTAACTGTTTTAGCATTCCCTCCTGCTCTACTAAATAGAAAAGAAATCCTAAAAGTGTCTTGCATTTTCCCATAGTTAGTAAAGTAAATTAAGAACTGAATGGTTGCCATGTGTATATTCCTGTGCTTGTATGTAGCTGGTGTGCTATGCTTAGAATTACAAAGGCTTTTTGGCATGAGATCCTTATAAATGATTCAGATCAAAGTGTCCATGGGGGCTTTATTTCATGAACTGCCCCAAATAGCCAAAATAAATGTTTCACTTATATTTAGAGATGTACAGATTGCTGCAAGTTGTTTGAATTGTAAGTGGTAAATGTTGAAGTAATTGAGAGGGAGACAAATGTATACTGCGTTGTTCTGTTCAATTACATGTTGTGCACCTGTAGTGTCAAACAGTAGTGTTTATTCTCTGGAAACATTTAACTGTAGGCTAAGGGGCATGTCAGCTGCATTAGTCCCTGGAACTTCAAGAAGTTTCTTTTTAACTTTAATTTACCTTCTGCTAATGATCTGTGGGCTGAGTGAAGCATGTGGGTTAGGAATTGCTCAGCACAGGATATGGTAATTCAATTTCAAATGACTCTTTGTCCATTCCTAGAAAGCCCATACTATACTCTCTCCCTATTCTCTAGAATTAATATGATGTTTATATTATTGGAATATAAATATTCCTTTGTAATTCTGTATTTTGTATCTACCAAATTGTCACAAATGTACAGTAAAGTTTATTCTTAAAATATTGGCAAATGAGAGGCATAGAAAATATGCCCAGATCAGGACTTTGCTTTGGACTCTGGCTCACAGTAAGAAAAGGAAACATGACTAGATATGGTACACAAGATGGGACCAGTATTTCACAATTAGTAACATTTGTCTTTGACCCTGTCTCCTGCGTTAGATGTCCCACTGTGGCCAGTCCTATAGGGTCTTGTTCTCAGCAGAGTATTGATTGATACTGGTAGAAGGTATAACCCTCTAAACACTATTAACATTTTCATAGGAAACAATGAAATGAATCTCTACTGGTAAAATCTCAGAGACTATGACAAGCAGTAAATCTAAGTCATCTTTTTCTACCAATCCTGAAATCATGTCCACTAGGCTACAATTTATTCTACCCATACATAAGGTTAGGTGTATGGAGATCCATGCCTTGACTTGCGTTTAGAATCTGACTAAGTATGCAGGTCCCATAGGCAAGTTCCTATCTACATAGTAATGATATTATGAGGGAGATTGAGAAGTCCCCAAACACAAATTCATTACCCACAACATTAACATATTATGTTGCATAAAGTTCTAAAAAAAATTCTAACTTCTACTTTAAGTTCTCAAATTTTAGTGTATCAGTATAATGGTATCAGTGCTTGTTAAAACACAGATTGTTTATTAAAACATTATAATTAAAAACGAGATAAACGGACTTTACTTCCAGAATTTCTGATTTAGTAGGTCTGTAGTGGAGCCCCCAAACTTGGATTTCTAGCAAGTTTTCGCACAATGCTTATGCTGCCTATAACAGTCAGGCACCACACTTTGAGAACCACTACTTACCTTAACAAAATACAACTCTCACTAGGAAAGGCAACACATAACGTCATTTCTCCTTTATTGTTATCAACTGACTTTCCTGAGTAGAGCAACTTAGGATACAAATATTTATTAACTGGTAGAGAATGAAGAGAGAGAGAGAGATAGTATGATTTAGGGAATACAGAGGATGGAAAGGCGAAGAGAAGAGAGGAAAGAGAGGAGAGGAGGCTGTAGTGTTGATACTACAATTCTTCCAAGGATCCACCTGGTCCAATATAGTCAAGTTCCTTAGAATAGGATTTTTCCATAGTACAACAAGTTGAGTGAATACACATATTTATTGGATGCCTACTATGTACCAGACATGGTAGGAATGGGACCAAAGAAATTTGTTCTTCTACCTCATTTCAGAAACACAGCTCAGCAGGAAACAGTTTTCATTGAAATACAGGATGTAATAATGTATTAAGAAGATAACATTGTGTTACCCTTTCACAATTCATGCTGTTTAGGAATTAAATAAGTGAACTCATGCAGACAAAAGAGAGAAATAACTGTTATAGTTCTTTAGCTGAAAGTGATCCCCACCAGGGCAAGAACAGTACTTCTTTGGTGCTTATAGTGGGATAGGATAGTCTACACTGAAATAACAAATAATCCTTAACTCTCAGTCATTTCCAGCAGCAAAGGTTTATTTATATTTCACTCATGCAAAATGTGCTCTAGGTCCAGGTGACTCCCCACGATAGCTGTTTTCCATGTGATGGCTTATTATTAGACTTTTATATCAACACTTGCCTGCACAATCTTCTCAGCAGGGGAAGAGAAGATTGGAGAGTTCAGTGCCAGCAACTAAACACAACCATGCCGAAATGGCTCATGTCACATCTGCTCACATCTTATTGCCTAAAGACAATTTTTCCCATGTCTCCAAGAGGAGAGGAAAACCAGATACTCAGAGACTTCCCTGTCCAAAAAAAAAAAAAAAAAAAAAAAGCAGAAAAACTTTAACATTGGTTGAAAAAATCTGCCTTTGATCCCAATAAAAAACTTTCAAGCAGATAGTGAGATGGTGATTCAGGAGTAGAATGAATGATATAAAAAGTGATCGTGCTTATGGCCCTAGTTGAGAATTTTTTTTTTAAATTAAATTTATTGGGGTGACAATTGTTAGTAAAATTACATAGATTTCAGGTGTACAATTCTGTATTACATTATCTATAAATCCCATTGTGTGTTCATCACCCAGAGTCAGTTCTCCTTCCATCACCATATATTCAATCCCCCTTACCCTCATCTCCCACCCCCCAGGCCACCAACTGAATGGGAGAAGATTTTTGCAAACAGTGCCTCCGATAAGGGGCTAGTATCCAGAATATACAAGGAACTCATGCAACTCAACAACAAAAAAACAAACAACCCAATTGAAAAATGGGCAGAGGACTTGAAGAGACATTTCTCCAAAGAGGACATACAAATGTCATTGATTTTTTACACCTTCAATACAATGTGCCTTGGAGAAGGTCTGTTGGGATTGAGGTAATTAGGTGTTGTATTTGCTTCTTGGATTGAGGATACAATTCTCTCCACAGTTTGGGAAGTTCTCATCAACAATTTGTTTGAATAGATTCTCTGTTCCCTTCTCGCTTTCTTCTCCTTCTGGTATGACCGTTTGTCATGTGTGGTACCGTGCTTGCTGCACCATTTGTTGTGCAGGGTGTCAGGCGGGGTCTCTGCTCCCGCTCTTCACAGTAGAGAATGCAGGATTTGGTGAGGTCAAAAAGGAACACCCACGGAGCCATAGGTAGGGGAGTCATACTACTATATTCTCATTGGTGGCTGGGGTGGAGAAACAAGGAACAGGAGCCACACTGTTCGCAACCCTCTCTGCACCGCTAGCAGGCTCAGCCACCATCTTCTTGCTAGCCCCCATTTTTCTGCTAGCGTAGCCACAGCAGTTATATTAGTGGCCAATGGCTCACTGGTTACAGCTGACGGCCAACTAGCCACAGCTGATGGCCATGCAATCACAGTTGATGGCCATTTACTACCTTAGCCAGCACCTTTCTATGTGAGGCTGAGAGCCTGGAAACTACTTTCTGGGGCTCTGCCCCCACAATCCACCCCTACAGGCTCTTGCCTCACAATCTACATGACAAGCGTCTTCCACGAGGGGCCATGTGCGAGGAGCCTGGAGGTGAATGCAATATCCTGGACACAGCCAGGCTCTCTGGACACAGCCAGAGTTTCTCAGGGCACCAACAGTACTTCTGGGCACAGCCACACTTCCTGGGATTCTTAGGGTACCACTAGTCTTCCCGGACACAGCCAGGGTTTCCCAGGGCACCACCAGTGCTTCTGGGCACAGCCAGTCTTCCTGGGCTTCTTAGGGTACCACTAGTTTTCCCAGACACAGCCAGGGTTTCTCAGGGCACCACCAGTGCTTCTGGGCACGGCCAGATTTCCTGGGCTTCTTAGTGTACCACCAGTCTTCCCAGACACAGCCAAGATTTCTCAGGGCACTGCCACTCTCTCTGGGCACAGCCAGACTTCCTGGACACAGCCAGGGCTCTCAGGGCACTGCCACACTCTCTAGGCACAGCCGAATCCGGGACACAGCCAGGACTCTCAGGGCACTGCCACTCTCTTTGGGCACAGCCAGACTTCCTGGACTCAGCCAGGGCCTCTCAGGGCACTGCACTCTCTCTGGGCACAGCCAGACTTCCTGGACTCAGCCAGGGCTCTCAGGGCACTACCACTCTTTCTCTGGGTCTCTCAGGGTACCGTGCTAGAAAACAGCGGCTCACAGTCAAGGTGCTTACATATTCTCAATGGCGGCCCGTCAAGACACAAAAGCAAACATCCATCAGTTCCACCACATGGTGGTATGTTCCCAAACAGTCAAGCTGTCCATTAAATTAGGGATAGAAGGCAATTCCCCATAGTCCATAGTCATTTACATGGGCTGTCCTGGCGTCGAGGGATGATCGTGACCTTACCCTCAGCTCCCACGGAGGACTCAGCAAGCATTTCCTCCTGGAACAAGTCCCGCATCCGGGCTGCCTGAGCAGAAACTTCCCGGCCCACAGGGCTGCAACAACCTTTGCTTTCTCCAGCCTGTGCTGGTTGGGGAACCGTCCATAACTTTCCACCCCTCCACGGAGATCCAGTTCTCTAGCAGCTGCATGGCTTTTCCTGTGCTGGTGGGAGCACCATCCACGTCCTCCCATCCCTCCACAGGGATCCAGCTCTCCGGCAGCTGCTCCTCCTGGTCTTCCAGAGACTGAGTGTTCATACACACAAACTGCTCCACCGTCCTTTGGAGAGCTTTGGCCGGCACCATATCCTGCCGACCAAGCCATGTGTCGTGCAGGAGACCCTGCTCGCTGCACCATTTGTCGTGTGGGGAGGCCTGTGGGGTCTCTGCTCCCGCTCCCCACATAAGAACGCAGGACATGGAGAGGCCAAAAAGGAACACCTTTGGAGCCATAGGTAGGGGAGTCATATTACTATATGCTCGCTGGCGGCTGGGTTGGAGAAACAGGAAACAGGAGCCACACCGTTCGCAACCCTCACTGCACCGCTAGCAGGCTCAGCCACTGTCGTGCGGGACAGCCTGCAGGGTCTCTGCTCCCGCTCCCCACATAAGAACGCAGGATATGGTGAGGCCAAAAAGGAACACCCACGGAGCCATAAGTAGGGGAGTCATACTAGTATATTCTCTCTGGTGGCACTATACTCTCACTGGAGGCTGGATCCACACTGTCCGCAACCAGCCATCCTAACTGCAATCTGCGCTTCCCAGCTCAGCCACCATCTTCTTGCTAGCCCCCATTTTCTGCTAGCGTAGCCAGGGCAGTTATATTAGTGGCCAATGGCTCACTGGTTACAGCTGACGGCCAACTAGCCACAGCTGATGGCCATGCAATCACAGTTGATGGCCATTTACTACCTTAGCCAGCACCTGTCTATGTGAGGCTGAGAGCCTGGAAACTTCTTTCTGAGGCTCTGTCTCCACACTCCACCCCTAGAGGCTCTCGCCTCACAATGTACACGACAAGCATCCTCCGCGAGGGGCCCTGTGCGAGGAGCCTGGAGGTGAATGCAATATCCTGGACTCAGCTAGGCTTTCTGGGCATAGCCAGGGTTTCTCAGGGCGCCACCAGTACTTCTGGGCACGGCCAGACTTCCTGGACTTCTTAGGGTACCACCTGTCTTCCCGGACACAGCCAGGGTTTCTCAGGGCACCACCAGTACTTCTGGGCACAGCCAGACTTTCTGGGATTCTCAGGGTACCACCTGTCTTCCCGGACACAGCCAGGGTTTCTCAGGGCACTGCCACTCTCTCTGGGTACAGCCCGACTTCCTGGGCTCAGCCAGGCCTCTCAGGGCACTGCCACTCTCTGTGGGCCTCTCAGGGTACCGTGCTGGAACAACAGCGACTCACAATCAAGGGTGCTTACATATTCTCAATGGTGGCCAGTCAAAACACAAAAGCAAATATCCCTCAATTCCACTACATGGTGGTATGTTCCCAAACAAACAGTCAAGCTGTCCATTAAATTAGGGATGGAAGGCAATTCCCCATAGTCCATAGTCATTTTGCCAGGGCTGTCCTGGGGGTGAGGGACGACCTTGACCTAACGCTCATCTCCTGTGGAGGACTCAGCAAGCCTCTCCTCGAGGGACAGGTCCCGCATCCGGGCTGCCTGAGCAGGAACTTCCCGGCCCACAGGGCTGCAATGACCTTTGCTTTCTCCGGCCTGTGCTGGTTGGGGAACCGTCCACATCTTTCCACCTCTCCACGGGGCTACATCTCTCCAGCAGCTGTATGGCTTTTTCTGTGCTGGTGGGAGAACCGTCCACGTCCTCCCACCCCTCCACAGGGGTCCAGCTCTCCGGCAGCTGTTCCTCCTGGTCTTCCTCAGATTGGGTGTTCATACACACAAACTACTCCACCGCATTTCGGAGAGCCTTGGCCGGCACCATACCCTGCTCGCTGCGCCATTTGTCGTGCGGGGCGGCCTGCGGGGTCTCTGCTCCTGCTCCCCACATAAGAACACAGGATATGGTGAGGCCAAAAACGAACACCCACGGAGCCATAAGTAGGGGAGTCATACTAGTATATTCTCTCTGGCGGCACTATACTCTCACTGGAGGCTGGATCCACACTGTCCGCAACCAGCCATCCTAACTGCAATCCGCGCTTGCCAGCCCAGCCACCATCTTCTTGCTAGCCCCTATTTTTCTGCTAGCGTAGCCACAGCACTTATATTAGTGGACAATGGCTCACTGGTTACAGCTGACGGCCAACTAGCCACAGCTGATGGCCATGCAATAACAGTTGATGGCCATTTACTACCTGAGCCAGTACCTTACTATGTGAGGCCAAGAGCCTGGAAACTACTTTCTGGGGCTCTGCCCCCACACCATTATTCTTATATTGCTTCTTCTGATGGAGTCAGAAAGTTCTTGTAGAGTTCTTTCATTTCTTTTAAGTCTCAAGTCTCTTTCTTCTTCCATCTGTGTAATTTCCTGGTTTCTATCTTCGATGTCACTGATTCTTTCCTCCATCTGGTCAACTCTACTACCTAAGCTGGTTATTTCATTTTTAATTTCTTCTATTGAGTTCTTAATCTCCAGAAATTCTATTTGGTTCATTTTTAAAATTTCAATCTCTTTCATAAAATGCTCATGTTGTTCTTTTATTGTGTTTCTGAGTTCATTAAACTGCCTTTCTGTGTTTTCTTGCATCTCATTGAGTTTTTTCAGAACTGCAATCTTGAATTCTCTGTCGTTTAAGTCACATATTTCCAAATCTTTAAGTTCCTTTTCTTTAGACTTTTCACTTTCTTTCTCAGCTGTCTTGATGCCTTTGTTATTCATCGCAATTACTCATTTATTGTTTCTCTTCCTAGACATCTACAGGAGTGGCTTCTGCAACAGGTTGATAGGAAGAGGTCTTTCTTTTGTATTCCAGTACTTGTTGTAGAATGTTTTATTTTTTCTCCAACTGCAGCTTATTTTTCTTCTCCCACACTATAGTGCTATGTTTCTCTGCACTATTCCAGCTTCTCACACAATGGGGGAGTTCCCTGAGGGACAGGCTTCTCCTCTGTTAATAGTTCGTCTAGGTCACAGGGCGCAGTGTCCCGGTGGGTATGCGGAGAGCTTTTGAACTTCCAAAGCTCTTCCAGCTCCAGATTCAGAGCGCGTATGTTTCAGCAGTTCTGTTTACTCCTGCAGGGATCCGCCCAGATAGGTGGGGTCAGGGGCAGGGTGAGTTGTGAGAGGTGGCCCAGAGCAATGGTGGTGACCACCACCACCGCCAGTCTTGCTTCCACAGCTTCCTCCCCTTTGCCCGAACTAGTTGGGCTGCTAATCTATGTCTGCGTTCCACAGTTCTCAGAACAGCAAATATTCTGTTCTTTTCATCTGACACTGCTACTCTTCCACTTCTAGCACGGGCAGGTGGGGGCGGGGTGAGCTTGGGAGGGGAGGGAGGGGGCGGCTAGTCTCAGTGCCTAAGGCTTCCATTCTCTGCTCAGCAGTGAGGGCTTAAACCACCGTTTTCAGCCTTCTACCCTCAGTCTCTTCTCCGAGGTCTCTGCCGTGAGCGTTGGGTTCAGCCATGTTATATGCTGACTCCTCAGCCCTGTAGGCCATAAGCAGAGCCCTAGCAGTCCGAATTATTCCCTTTCCCACAGCTGCGGTAGTCCGGGATGCAGTGAGCTCAGAGCACTAAGCTGGGTTTGTGTCCTCCACCCGCGCGGCTCCGTCTCTGCACTTCTCGCTTCCCTCCTCCCCTGCTCATGCAATTCTCCCACCTGTAGGTGAATTCAGTAGTGGGCCTCTTCGTCTTGCCTGTCTGCTGTGCAGGGAGTCCTTTGGGGAGTTATTGTTGTTCGATTAGTTGTAAATTCCAGGGGAGCTTTACCGAGGCTCACTTCACGCTGCCATTTTGATGACGTCTCCTATTCATAACTTTTACTTGGTTGTTATCAGCTGAAAAATGCTGACTGCTTCCATGGTGTATGGGTCATCCAGTCACCTTTCATCATATTCCCAGTGTTCAATTTTTTTTGGGAAAAAGAAAAGCTGATTTTCTCTTTTTCTTCTCCCAAAATCTGTTCGTGTTTCTGCATCCCAAAATACTGACTGGTATATTTCCTTGCAATAGGAAAGGATACTACTATATATCAGAGGTTGCCTGCAAAGGTTAAATATCATGTAAGTACGGTTTGCTTACATAGCAGTTCGTGCCTATTATCCTGGATTTATCAATAGTACCCTTTTCCATTCTTAAAAATTCCCCAGTTTGAACTATGAATAATATGGTTACCTGAAATAAACAAAGTGATTCCTTGAGCCATTTTTTCTAATTTACTTTATATTTGGACTTCTGTGTATGTATCCACCACTAGCAATTTTCTAGGCCAGTGACTTCAAGTGAAAGTGAGTGATGATTTTTAAGTACACAAACTGGACTTCCGGAAAAATGGCGGCGTGAGGTGAGCCTCTGTAAAGCTCCCCTGGAATTTACAACGAATCGAACAACAAAAACTCCACAAAGGACTCCCTGCACAGCACACAGGCAACACGAAGAGGCCCACTACTGACGGAAATCACCTACAGGTGGGAGATTCACGCGAGTGGAGGGAGGAGGAAAGGGAGAAGTGCGTGGAGACGGAGCCGCGCGGGCGGAGGACGCAGACCTAGCTCAGTGCGCCGAGCTCGCTGCTCCCCGGAACTACCACAGCTGCGGGAGATCGGACTGCTAGGGCTCCGCCAGGGCTCCACAGGGCTGAGGGGGCAGCATATAACACGGCTGAACCCAACGCTCACGGCAGACACCTCGGAGAAAAGACTGAGGGAAAAAGGCTGAAAACGGTGGTTTAAGCCCACACTGCCGAGCAGAGACTGGAGCCTTAGGCACTGAGACTAGCCGCCCCCTCCCACCCCTCCCAGAGCTCGCCCGCCCCCACCTGCCCGGTGCTAGAAGCGAAACAGTAGCAGTGTCAGATCAAAACAACAGAAAATTTGCTATTTTGAGAACTGTGGACCATGACACAAATTCACAGCCCAACTAGTTCCGGCAAAGGGAGAGAGCTGTGGAAGCAGGATCGGCTGTGGTGGTGGTGCCGCCATTACTCTGGGCCACCTCTCACAACTCACCCCGCCCCTGACCCCACCTATCTGGGCGGATCCCTGCAGGAGTAAACAGAACTGCTGAAATATACGGGCTCTGAATCAGCAGCTGGAAGAACTTTCGAACATCAAAAGCTCTCCGCATATCCACCGGGACACTGCGCCCTGTGACCTAGACGAACTATTAATGGAGGAGAAGCCCGTCTCCCAGGGAATCCCCCCATTGTGTGAGAAGTTGGAATAGTGCAGAGAAAACATAGCACTACCATGTGGGAGAAGAAAAATAAGTTGCAGTTGGAGAAATAATAAAACATTCTACCAACAAGTACTGGCAAACAAAAGAAAGACCGCTTTCTATCAACCTATTGCAGAAGTCACTCCTGTAGATGTCTAGGAAGAGAAATAGTAAACCAGTAATCGCCATGAATAACCAAGGCAACAAGATAGCTCAGAAAGAAAGTGAAAAATCTCCAGAGAAGGCACTTAAAGATACAGAAATATGTGACTTAAATGACAGAGAATTCAAGATTGCAGTTCTGAAAAAACTCAACGAGATACAAGAAAACACAGATAGGCAGTTAAAGGAACTCAGAAACTCAATCAAAGAACAGCATGAGCATTTTACGAAAGAGATTGAAATCTTAAAAAAGAACCAAATAGAATTTCTGGAGATTAAGAACTCAATAGAAGAAATTAAGAATGAAATAACCAGCTTAGGTAGTAGAGTTGACCAGATGGAGGAAAGAATCAGTGACATCGAAGATAGAAACCTGGAAATGACACAGAGAGAAGAAGAAAGAGACTTGAGACTTAAAAGAAATGAAAGAACTCTACAAGAACTTTCTGACTCCATCAGAAAGAGCAATATAAGAATAATGGGCATACCAGAAGGAGAAGAAAGAGAGAAGGAACAGAGAATATATTCAAACAAATTGTCGATGAGAACTTCCCAAATTTGTGGACAGAACTGGACCCTCGAATCCAAGAAGCAAATAGAACACCTAGTTACCTCAATCCCAACAGGCCTTCTCCAAGGCACATTGTATTGAAGCTGTCTAAAATCAACGACAAAGAAAGAATCCTCAAGGCAGCCAGGGAAAAGAAGGCGGTAACTTACAAAGGAAAGCCCATTAGATTATCATCAGATTTTTCAGCAGAAACTCTACAAGCCAGGAGGAGTGGAACCAAATATTCAAACTATTGAAAGAGAGAAATCATGAGCCAAGAATAATATATCCAGCAAAGATATCCTTTAGATATGAAGGAGGAATAAAGACCTTTCCAGACATACAGAAGCTGAGGAATTTTCTAATACACGACCTGCACTACAAGAAATACTAAAGGAGGCTATTCGACCACCATCAACAGGGACAATTTGTGGCAACCAAAACTCAAAAAGGGGAGAGTAAAGGCCTGAACGGAATATGGGAATGGAGAAAGTAAGCGTGCTGAAGAAAATGGAATACTCTAAATATCAAACTTTCTTTTACATAAACTTAAGGGTAACCACTCAAAATAAATCCAGAATTGAAATATATACTGAAATAAAAGAAGAAACAGAGGAAACATCATAGAATACCACCACACAGAAATAATAGACAACAACAAAAGGCAAAGAAACAATGGAGACACAGCCTTACCAGAAAACTAAAGATAGAATGACAGGAAATCCTCACATATCAATAATCACCCTAAATGTAAATGGACTGAACTCACCAATAAAAAGGCACAGAGTAGCAGATTGGATCAAAAACTAAACCCAACCATATGCTGTCTCCAAGAGACACATCTCAGCTACAAGGACAAGCATAGACTCAAAGTGAAAGGGTGGAAATTGACACTCCAAGCAAATGGTACCCAGAGAAAATCAGGTGTAGCCATAATGATATCAGATGAAACAGACTTCAAGGTGAAAAAGATAACAAGAGACAAAGATGGACATTTCATAATGGTGAAGGGACTGTACAACAAGAAGACATAACAGTCATCAATATTTATGCCCCCAATCAGGGAGCACCGAAATACACCAAGCAACTACTAACAGAACTAAAGGAGAAATTGACCAAAACACAATTATACTAGGGGACTTAAATACATCATTGACAGCTATGGATAGATCATCCAAACAGAAAATAAATAACGAAATAGTAGCCCTAAATGACACATTAGATGAAATGGACATAATTGACATTTATAGAGCACTTCATCCTAAAACATCAGACTATACATTCTTTTCTAGTGTACATGGAACATTCTCAAGGATAGACCATATATTGGGACATAAAATCAGTCTCAACAAATTTAAGAAGATTGAAATCATACCATGCATATTCTCTGATCACAAGGCTTTGAAATTGGATATCAACTGTAAAAAGAAAGCGGGAAAAAACACAAATACATGGAGATTAAACAACATACTTTTAAAGAAGGACTGGGTCAAAGAAGAAATTAGAGGAGAGATCAAAAGATACATAGAAACAAATGACAATGAAAATACATCCTACCAAAATTTTTGGGATGCAGCGAAAGCAGTTTTAAGAGGGAAATTTATCTCATTACAGGCCTATCTCAAGAAACAAGAAAACTCCCAAATAAATAACCTCATGTTACACCTTAAAGAACTAGAAAAAGAAGAACAAGTAAAACCCAAGGTCAGCAGAAGAAAGGAAATAATAAAAATTAGAGCAGAACTAAATGAAATAGAGAACAAAAAGACAATAGAAAAAATTAATGTGACAAAGAGCTGGTTCTTTGAAAAGATTAACAAAATTGACAAACCCTTGGCTAGACTTACTAAGATAAAAGAGAAGACACTGATTAACAAAATCAGAAACGTAAAAGGGGAAGTTATCACGGACACCACAGAAATACAAAGGATCATCCAAGAATACTATGAAGGACTATATGCCACCAAATTCAACAACCTAGAAGAAATGGACAAGTTCTTAGAAACATATAGCCTTCAAGGCTGAACCATGAAGAACTGGAAAATCTAAACAGACCGATCACCAGTGAAATTGAATCAGTCATCCAAAACCTTCCCAAAAGCAAAAGTCCGGGACCAGATGGCTTCACTAGTGAATTCTACCAAACCTTCAAAGAGGATCTAATACCAATTCTGCACAAACTCTTCCAAAAATTGAAGAAGAGACAGTACTCCCTAACTCATTTTATGAGGCCAACATTACCCTGATACCAAAACCTGGTAAGGACAGCACAAAAAAAAAACTACAGACCAATATCTCTAATGAATACCGATGCAAAAATCCTAAATAAAATTCTAGCAAATCGAATACAACAATGCATTAAAAGATTATTCATCACGACCAAGTGGGGTTCATCCCGGGGCACAAGGATGGTTCAACATCCAAATCCATCAATGTGATACATCACATAAACAAAATAAAGGACAAAAATCATATGATTATATCAATTGACGCAGAAAAAGCATTTGACAAGATACAACTTCCATTTATGATTAAAACACTTAATAAAATGTGTATAGAAGGAAAATACCTTAACATAATAAAGGCCATATATGACAAGCCCTCTGCTAATCTCATAATTAATGGAGAAAAACTGAAGCCCTTTGCTCTACGTTCAGGAACACGACAGGGATGTCCCCTATCACCTCTGCTTTTCAACATAGTGTTGGAAGTCCTTGCCAGAGCAATCAGGCAAGAGAAAGAAATAAAAGGCATCCAAATTGGGAATGAAGAAGTTAAATTTCCACTCTTTGCAGATGACATGATGCTATATATAGAAAACCCTAAAGACTCCACCAAAAAGCTATTAGAAACAATCAACGAATACAGTAAAGTTGCTGGCTACAAAATCAACGCACAAAAGTCCATTGCCTTCCTATATACTAACAATGAAATCTCAGAAAAGAAATACAAAAACAATTCCTTTTGCAATTGCAGCAAAAAGAATAAAATACCTAGGAATAAACTTAACCAAGGATGTGAAAGACCTATATGCTGAAAACTATAAGACATTTTTGAAAGAAATTGAAGAAGACACAAAGAAATGGAAAGACATTCCGTGCTCATGGATTGGAAGAATCAACATAGTTAAAATGGCCATATTACCCAAAGCAATATACAGATTCAATGCAATCCCCATCAAAATCCCAATGGCATATTTTAAAGAAATAGCAACAAAAATCATCAGATTTGTTTGGAACCACAAAAGACCCCGAATAGCCAAAGCAATCTTAAAGAAAAAGAACTATAATGGAGGTATCACACTTCCTGACTTTGGCTTGTACTACAGGGCTACAATAATCAAAACAGCATGGTATTGGCAGAAAAACAGACACATAGACCAATGGAATAGAATTGAGAACCCAGAAATAAAACCACATAAATATGGACAGATAATTTTTGACAAAGAAGCTAAAAACATACAATGGAGCAAAGACAGCCTCTTCAATAAATGGTGCTGGGAGAATTGGATAGCCACGTGCAAAAGAATGAAACTGGACTGCTATTTGTCACCATGTACCAAAGTTAATTCAAAATGGATCAAAGACTTAAGCATAAGACCTGACACAATAAACTGCATAGAAGAAAACATAGGTACTAAACTTATGGACCTTGGGTTCAAAGAGCATTTTATGAATTTGACTCCAAAGGCAATGGAAGTAAAAGCTAAAATAAACGAATGGGACTATATGAAACTTAAAACTTCTGCACAGCAAAAGAAACCATCGACAAAATAAAGAGGCCACCAACTGAATGGGAGAAGATTTTTGCAAACAATGCCTCCGATAAGGGGCTAATATCCAGAATATACAAGGAACTCATGCAACTCAACAACAAAAAAACAAACAACCCAATTGAAAAATGGGCAGAGGACTTGAAGAGACATTTCTCCAAAGAGGACATACAAATGGCAAATAGACATATGAAAAAATGCTCAACATCACTAATCATCAGAGAAATGCAAATCAAAACCACAATGAGATATCACCTCACCCCAGTCAGAATGGCTATCATCAACAAGACAAATAGTAACAAATGTTGGAGAGGCTGTGGAGAAAAAGGAACCCTCATACACTGTTGGTGGGAATGCAGACTGGTGCAGCCGTTATGGAAGGCAGTGTGGAGGTTCCTCAAAGAATTACGAATAGAATTGCCATATGACCCAGCAATCCCTCTCCTGGGTATCTACCCAAAAATCTGAAAACATTTAGAGATAAAGACACGTGTGCTCCAATGTTCATTGCAGCTTTGTTTACGGTGGCCAAGACATGGAAACAACCAAAATGTCCTTCGATAGATGAATGGATAAAGAAGTTGTGGTACATATACACAATGGAATACTATTCGGCAGTGAGAAAAGATGATATAGGAACATTTGTGACAACATGGATGGATCTTGAGAGAGTAATGCTGAGCGAAACAAGTCAGACAGAAAAAGCAGAGAACCATGTGATTTCACTGATATGTGGTATATAAACCAAAAACAACAAAAGAACAAGACAAACAAATGAGAAACAGAAACTCATAGACACGGACAATAGTTTAGTGGTTGCCAGAGGGTAAGGGGGGGGGTGGGGGTGGGAGATGAGGGTAAGGGGGATTGAATATATGGTGATGGAAGGAGAACTGACTCTGGGTGGTGAACACACAATGGGATTTATAGATGATTTAATACAGAATTGTACACCTGAAATCTATGTAATTTTACTAACAATTGTCACCGCAATAAATTTAATTAAAAAAAAAAAAGTACACAAACTGCATTGCACATCTTCAGGGCATCTCTACAGCTTGGAATCTCTCTCTTGTGATATTATTAGATTTTCAGCATCTCCTTAGGCATGCTTTGCTCATGACCTTGGGAGGCAGGGTGTGGCCCAAGATAACATTATCCTGCAACCTAACTGTACCCTGGTAACATTTAGTCATTACACTTAGAAACTAAAATCAATGTCTCTTTCCCATCTCTGTTTTTAAGGCCAGGTGTTTGTAAGGTTATTTTGTAGGTAAACATGTCTCCTGCTAATCAACTGGTATATTTCAATGGAGCTGATGAATTGGGATGTAGAAATCCACCCCACTGACAAGCTCATGGATTTAGGGTTGAAATGAGAGACATGCTGTTAGTGAGTGGGTTATATGCTAGCATTCAGATCTAGTTATAGAGTCCTCCTGTGTACATGAGAGGCACTGTCCACACATTTTGTCCTTAACTGCCCTTGCACTCCTCAGGGCATAGGTGAAATACATTTGCTTTAATTACCTTAGTGGCTTTAATTACCTTAGTGGCTTTAATTACCTCAGAGTATTTCTCTTAATTGACTAGCAGTTAATTCCTGAATACATAAAAGATCTTCTCAAGCATCTCCTGGAGACACTAAACTTCCCTGAAAGTGGGGAAACAATAAGATCAAAGAGGACTCAGGTGTTTGTCTTGAATGAAGGAAGGAAAAAAATTAGGGCACATGGGTCCTTTAACATCAGTGTGATAGGAATGCAGATTCGAAGTCCCAACTTCTTAGAGATTCCAATTCTGTAACTTTGAGATGGGATGTAGGAATCTGCACTTTAACAAGAATTATTATAGGTGATTTTGAAACAGTGGTCTCACAACCACTCTTTGGGAAAAAATAAATTAAAGAAAGAGTTTTAATTCAGAGAATTCATAAAAAGAAGAGGATGGCATCCGTACAGACCAAGGGAAACAAAACTATTTGAAAAGGCAGATGCCATTGACCCTGATGGAGAAAAAATGCAGCCTAAGCAATGGTGGTCCAAACTTGGCAGAACAACTAGCCAAAGTTGGCAAAAACTGTAGGGAGCGGGCTGTAAGCTGACAAGGGCCTTGCAGTCTGCAAGGTCATTCCCATGGGAAGCCTCGCCTCAACATCTTCCCAGAAAGTACAAGATAACACTAATGCAGCCACAGACAAACAAACTTGCCAATACACAAAACAAAATGTTCTATTGATACCTGCTTGTTCTCCTAATACTTGTTTGTACAGACAACAGTTCTAAGACTGTATATACACTGTGTGTGAAATAAAGACTGTGCCACTGCTCCGCCATCTGTAGACTGGACCTCCCGATCCCAGCTTTCTTGTCTCTGTGCCTTTTCTCAATCTCTTCGCCCTTCTCCCTCAGGCTGAGCCCTCCTGGCCGTGCGGGCCGCAGCAGAGTGGCGCGTGAACAGGGACCTGAGTACAGGAACCAAAAAACGGACAAGTAGAGGACCATGCTATGCTGCCAAGTGGAGTGGCGTCGCGCCCGCCAAAAACCAATGAGGAGACACCCCTCGAAGTTTAAGAGAGAGCTCTCAAAGATTAAAGAAGAGGAGGGGAGCAAGCTAAGTACAATCGGGAGTAAAACATGGGACAGCTTGGGTCCAGAGAAAGGGACATCTTTGTGCAAATGCTAAAGGCTATGCTTAAGGCTCGCGGCTGTAATATTCGCTCAAGCCAGGTGATAGAATTCCTATCTTTTGTGCAGGGTATATGCCCTTGGTTCCCCGAAGAAGACACGCTCAATCCCGCTACTTGGGAGAGAGTTGGGCAAAGCTCCCTGACACCGCTTTGGGGCTGAAGGCCCCTCTAAGTTCCCCATCCCCACCTTTACGCTTTGGAGCTTAGTAAAGGACTCACTTGACCCCTCACTAGAGGTTTCGAGTTTACCGCCCCCCTCAACACAGGGAGGGTTCTCTCAGGTCCTACATCTTCCAGAGGAGGGGTATGAAGTGCTGAAGCACTCTGGCGCTCCCTTGGCGCCGCCAGTACGAGATAAACAGTTACCCCCCCATTATGAAAAAAGCTTCAGGATGAGGAATAAAAATATTATAACCCTCCCGAAACCTCCAGCCCTCAAGACTCTGATAGGGATGATGAGTCTTTTCCTTTGGTCAACCTCCTGGTGGCCGTTGCTAAGATTTCTTGGGGAGCATCGCTACCAGTGGGGCGCCCCCTTCTACCCCCTGCTGAGCCTGCCTTCCGTGCCACTGCGGCACTGAGCTGCCTGCACCCAGGGCTCGGAAGGGTGCCGCAGAGCAGCCGCTCCCCGCTCCTGCCCTCGACCGCCGCAACTGGGCCATAGGCCATGGGACATGGGGCTCTGGCTGCCACCATTGCCGGCGCTGCCGTCCTAGGGCGTTGCAGGTGCCCCTGGTGCAGAGTCCCCGTGGGCACCATGAGCCCCTTGCTCCCCTGCCTGCTGCTCGCTGTGCTCCTGCAGCTGAAAAAAAGACACTTAACAAAAAGGGGGAGAAATAGGGCACCCCCCACAGATACAATTAGCAAGAGCTACATTTATTTTAATTTTTTTAAATTCTTCTGACTCTAGCACAGAACTGCACCTTGGACACACAGCTACACAAAGACATTTTAACAATCTCCATAGTCCTAAAGCCTTGGAGAATGTGCCCTTTTGGTGGAAATATATTGAAACTAATCAATGGCAGTTAGGAACCTTGTTGATATGGGGGCGCAGTTATGTTTGTGTTTCTCCAGGACCAGAAGAACGTCCTTTGTGCATGCCCTGTCGGTGTATTAAACCATATCATGAACAACGCACCAAAGAACAGCCTGACAGTCAACCGCGGGAAGAACCAAAAGATTTATTGGACTCTTAATTGCAGCTATCATAGAAATAATTGCTATAGCCACTGTAGCCGCTGTTTCTGGAGTAGCTCTACACCAAATGGTGCAGACCACTGGATTTGTACAAAAATGGCATAAAAATGATAGTAAATCTTGGAATCAACAAGTTAAAATAGATTTAAAAATTAATGTTAGATTAGGTGACTCACAAACTACTGTTGTATTTCTTGGTGAGCAATTGGAAAATCTCCATACTATGATTACTTTAAAATGTGATTAGACTATATCTACCTATTGTGTAACCCCTTTTACTTATAATCAAACTCATACCCCTTGGTCTAAGGTGCGAGTCCATCTCCTGGGGCATATGCCCAATCTCACTGTGGATATTTTACAAGTACAACAAGAAGTTGATCAGATGTCTAACGCCAAACTTTAACTCCTCCCTGGAGGAGATAGTTTCTGCCGCTGCAGAAGGTCTTTCTACTTTAAACCCTGTTAATTAGATAAAGACTTTAGGTAGAGGGTTTGAGGGTACTATTGCTATTCTGTTTATTGTCTTATGTTTATTTTGTTTAGTTCTCAAAATCCCTCAATCCCATTCCCAACCCGACAAATATAGCTCAACAGTTGCTTACCCAGCTTAAGGGGTTTAACCCATCTAACCTTCTCTAACATTCATTCTAATTTCTATGTGGTGTCTCTGTTTTAGTATTTACTCTGTTTTGTATCTTTTCAGTTGGCTACTGAGTCATCAAACACCGACTCGTAGACCTCCTTCTTAATCAACACCAGCTACTGCTTAAAGCAAAAATAGAAGGGGGAGATGTGGAGAGCGGGTTGTAGGCTGACATGGGCTTTGCAGTTTGCAAGGTCATTCAAAAGAGACCTCGCCCCAACATCTCACTCCAGAAAAAATTAGATAACACAAATACATCTATAGGGTATAAAACCTTACACATACTTAGTACAGAGAGTCTCGTGCCTAATAAGAAAAAAGAGTCTGTGAGACCGATCCTTTCGGGGACTTTACCTCACCTTTGTGCTTACACCTTATGTCTCCCTGTTTGGCCACAAAAGATGGCTGGTGAGTTAATGACGTGTAAGATTCCTCAAGGGAGGAATGACCTAAGCCAGACACAGCCACATAGGGGCCATCTGGAGAACCCGACCCCAAAAATATGGCTGGATAGTCAATGACGGGTAAGATTCCTCAAGGAATGAACAACCTAAGACAGACACAGAAACATAGGAGTCATCTAAATACTCACGGGGTTGATAGAGGTGGACATAGATCCCCACCTTCTCCCCAGCCTAGGAGAGCTTCTGCCTCTGTGGCTATATTCAATAATGTGAGTAATTCTTGATGTAATAACATCAGTTCTCCATCTATTCTTTTCAGTAAGTTTCAACATAAGGTTTTGTACCCTAGAGTGGTACATACAACAATTACTATTACATTCATGAAACTTTTGTCAGATTAGGGTGATTTGGTTTAATTTGATTTTTCTGGTTTTATATATGAGACTCATAGGCTGCGGCTTAAAGAAGAAAAATAAGTGGGAGAAGTAGGCAGTGAGCTGTAAGCTGACAAGGGCCTTGCAGCCTGCAAGGTCATTCCCATGGGAAGCCTCGCCTCAACATCTTCCCAGAAAGTACAAGATAACACTAATGCAGCCACAGAAATACACACTTGCCAATACATTAAAAAAGTTCTACTGATACCTGTTTGTTCTTCTAATATTTGTTTGTATAGACAACTGTTCTAAGACTGTATATAAACTGGGTGTGAAATAAAGACTGCGCCACTGCTCCACCATCCGTGGACGGTGGACCTCCCGATCCCAGCTCTACTGTCTCTGCGTCTTTTCTCAATCTCCTCGCCCTTCCCCCTCAGGCCGAACCCTTCTGGCCTCGTGGGCAATGACAATACACTACATTAAATATCTATAAAAGCCTATTCTTGTACAGATTAATGTCCCATTCTAATGTTACCACCTACAATGCAGTAACTAATGTAGCAATTATGGAGACAATATTCAGTGCACAGTTCTTGGCACAAAGCAGACATTCAGTAATGGACAGACTAATGGGTAGCTAGATATATAGCAGTATGAAATTTTTAAGTGGAAAAACCTCAAGAGAAAGTTGGGATGGGGAGAGGCTGCTATATTTAGCAATCGCACCAATGACTTCGTATTTTCTGGTCTCTCCTCAAATCCTTCACTTTCTGTCATTTATGTACTTATTACACATGGAGTGCACATGGACAGGACGGATTTCATCAGACTCAGGTCTTTGCCTCACATTCAGGACTACATTGATAGATACACTGACTACTCAGAAAAAAAAATAATAATTGCAGTGCATTCCACAGGAAAGAACCATGCTCTGACTAAGGATGGACCATGGGAAAATAACTCCTCTCTGTGGGCTCCTACAACAATTTGTATTGTGTTGTAGTGTAGGGAGGCAAAAATTCTATCCCCAGACTACTTTGAAACATTATAAAGTAAAGACAGTAAATCTGGGAAAGCAGAGGTCATTGAGGCAAAAGAGATGAGCATGTGATCTGAAGTACAAAAGATCTGGATTTGAATCCAGCCACTGCTATGTGGAAATTTTGGACTTTAGGAAGGGAATTCAAATCCTCTGAGTCTGTTTTCAGATTTATAAATTGTGAATGACAATAATTCTTCTCTCTTTCATAGGATTATTCTGAGGATTGATTAAATGAGTTTGATGTAAAGAATTTAACATAATGCCTGACACATAATAATTACTCAATGGAAGAAATAATTTTTATATTGATATGCCACAAGCCATAAGTATTGTGAGGTGATAGTGTTTGTAAGGACACACAGAAGTATCCTTACTGCAGTTCTTCCATGTTGCCTTGATGATAGAGGAAGGGTGCTAGGGATTTGTTTACTGATACTAATTATGTATAAATATCTCAGGTAGTTTGTATTATCATTCCATCTTCTAGAGGCTCTAATTGCTATTTATGTCCCTTGGCTCCATGTGCTTCCACTCCAATCTTCTAACCCCTATAATAAAACTGAACCTCCTAGAATTACTGGACCACAACTTCCCTGCATCCTGTATTCAAATCGACTGGCTAAAGTGCAAAAGCTAATGAACATCGGGCAAAATCTAGCTAATTCCAGGCAGAAGCTGGAATAAGCAGCAAGTAATAGGATTACAACAAAGTTGACTCTCTCACACACACTTTTTAAAACATACGAGTTCAATGATTTTACTGGTGTTTTTACTAATTCTACATTCATTTATTGTTGGTTAACTCCATTCCATACTGCCATCAAACCAAATGATGGTTTGTAGAGCCTTTCAGTGGGATTACTCTGGTACTACCTTTTATTCCATGAATAACTATTGAGGATTTGACACACTTTTAGAACCAATAATAATGTCACCACCTTACATTTGTATAATGATTGTGATTTTCACAGCACTTTTATATCGGGAGTCCTCCTGATAACTCTGTGGAAGACACTTTGCAGATAGAGTGTCAAAAAAAGAGATAGAGTGATGGAGACAAAGAGACAGACCTCAATAAAAAAACAGATAAGACAAGCAGGTAGACACAGAGAAACACACACACACACACACACACACACACACACACACACACACATATACAGAGATACCCTGAAGTCATGAAGTATGGGATAACAGGATTCAACAGCAACCAGAACAGTAAACAAGGCTACAGCAGTCAAAAGAGAAAACAGGTGAAATGAAAATGCAAAGGGAAAAAAACAGCAAAGACCTTTTGAATGAATAAACCCTGAGCTCAACTCTTAAAGAGGGCGAAAGTGCTATCTGCAAAGGCTCTCTTCGCAGTTACCTTATTCAGGACACCCGTGAACTCAAAGGGCCACCGGTCAGGGAAAATGCATGTATACACAATGGAATACGACTCTGCTATAAGAAAAGATGCAATAGTACCATCTGTGATGTTGAGATTATTATGCTAAGTGAAATAAGTCAGAGAGAAAAAGCAGAGAACCATATGACTTCACTGATGTGGTATACAAAATGGAAAACAACAAAAGAACAAGACAAGCAAATGAAGAAACAATAACTTATAGACACAGGAAATAGTTTAGTGGTTACCAGAGGGTAAGGGGGTAAGTGAGGGTAAAGGGTATCAAATATATGGTGATGGAAAGAGAACTGACTCTGGATGGTGAACACACAATGTGATATATATATATATATATATATATATATATATATATATATATATATATATATATATATGCTGTATTACAGAATTCTACTCCTGAAACCTGTGTAAATTTACTAACAATTGTCATCCCAATAAACTTTAATTTAAAAAAAAAGAAAGAAAATGCATAAGCAAGAAAGGCCTGAAAAATATGTAAAGTACAGCAAAGGTAATTTAGTCATTAATGTTGCAACAATTATGTGTAGTCCCAGGTGGGTACTAGAATAATCATAAATTATATAAATAAGTATCCACTATGCTGTACACCTAAAACGGATATGAAATAATAATTTCATATTATTATTTGGCGAGTGAGGTGAACCTCTTGAAATCTCCCCTGGAATTTACAACAAATTTAACAGCTATAATTCCACCAATGACTCCCAGCACAGCAGACAGGAAAAACTAAGAGACACACAATTGAAATCATCTAAACGTGGGCAAATTGGACGAGGGGAGGTAGGAAGGGAAAAGTGCAGAGACACAGGCCACAAGGGCCACAGAGCACAGATGGAGCTTGGAGCTTGGATCTCCCTGCATTCATGGGAGAGGGAAGAATTCGGGATGCTAATTCTCTGCTTATGGCCCACAATCCTACCTGAGGGATCAACATAAAACAGGGTTGAACCCAATGCTCATGGCAGAGATCTTGGAGCAAAGACTGAGGGAAAAAGGGTGAAAATGTCATTTTAAGCCCTCACTGCCAAGCCAAGGACTGAAGGCATTGGAGCAGAGCCTAACTGACCCCTCCGTAACTTCCTAGAGCTCGCCCCAGCACCACCCGCCCAGTGCAAGTAGCGGAATGGTAGAAGTGTCAGATCAAAAGAACAGAATATTTGCAGTTGTGAGAACTGCAGTCCACAGCCCCAGACTCACAGTCCAACTAGTTCTGGAGAAGGGGATGGAGTCTTGGGTGCAAGACTGGCTGTGCTGGTGGTTGCCGCCATTGCTCTCGGCCACCTCTCACAACTCACCCCGCCCCTGTTTACACCTATCTGGGTGGACACCTGCAGGAATAAACAGAGCTGATGAAAAACATAGGCTCTGAAACTGGTGCAGGAGGAGCTTTGGAACTTCAGAACCTCTCCACATCCCCCGACATAGGAAGTGCCCTGTGACCAAGACAACCTGTTCACAGAGAAGCCCACCTTACAGGGAATAATCCCATTGTATGAGAAGATGGAACAGTGCAGAGAAAATATAATACTATAGAGTGAGAGGGAATATAAGGCTGTTGTCCAACAGAAAATAAAACATTCTACCAACATTTACTGGAAAACAAAAGAAAGACCGCTTCCTATCAGTTGCAGAACCCATTCCTGTAGATACCTAGGAAGAGAAATAATAATTCATGAATTTCCATGACTAACCAAGGTAACAAGACAGCTCAGAAAGAAAATGAAAAGTCTCCAGAAAATGAACTTAAAGACATGGAAGTATGAGATTTAAATGACACAGAATTCAAGACTGCCGTTCTCAAAAAAAATCAATGAGATACAAGAAAACACAGAGAGGCAGTACAATGAACTCAGAAACACAATCAAAGTGCAAAATTAACATTTTACCAAAGAGATTAAAATTTTAAAAAGAACCAAATAGAATTTCTGGAGATTAAGAATTCAATAAAAGAAATGAAGAATAAAATAGCCAGCTGAGGTAATAGAGCTGACCAGATGAAGGAAAGAATCAGTGACATCGAACATAGAAATCTGGAAATGACACAGATGGAAGAAGAGAGACTTGAGAGTTAAAAGAAATGAAAGAGCGCTGCAAGAACTTTCTGACTCCACCAGAAAGAGCAATATGTGAATAATGGGCATACCAGCAGGAGAGGAAAGGGAAAAGGGAACAGAGAGAATATTCAAACTAATAGTCAACCTGAACTTCCAAAATTTTTGGAAAACACTGGATCCTTGAATCCAACAAGAGAATAAAACACTTAATTACCTATATCCCAATAGGCCTTCTCCAAGGCACATTGTATTGAAGCTGTCAAAAATTAATGACAAAGAAGGAATCCACAAGGCAACCAGGAAAAGGAAGACGATAACCTACAAAGGAAAGCCCATTAGATTATGATCAGATTTTTCAGCAGAAAGTCTACAAGCCAGGAGGGAGTGGAATCAAAAATTCAAGATGTTGAAAGAGAGGAATTATCAGCCAAGAATAACATATCCAGCAAAGATATCCTTTAGATATAAGGAGGAATAAAGACCTTTTCAGACATACAGAAGCTGAGGGAATTTTCTAACACATGACCTGCACTGCAAGAAATACTGAAGGAGGGTATTTGACCTGAAAAAAAAGCAAAAAAATGCAAAATCATGAGTAGTATTATGAACAGACAGAAGCAGGAAATGGCAACTCCTACAAGAAAAATGACAGTATACCACTAGCACTTAAACATAACATACAGCGTAAGAGTGAAAAATAAAACACTTAAAATACAGAAAAAAAAGACAACTTGCTGCTGCTGTGTAGAAATCAACTCACAGTGTGGAGGTTCCTCAAAGAATTACGAATAGAATTGCCATATGACCCAGCAATCCCTCTCCTGGGTATCTACCCAAAAAATCTGAAAACATTTAGAGATAAAGACACGTGTGTTCCAATGTTCATTGCAGCTTTGTTTACGGTGGCCAAGACATGGAAACAACCAAAATGTCCTTCGATAGATGAATGGATAAAGAAGTTGTGGTATATATACACAATGGAATACTATTCGGCAGTAAGAAAAGATGATATAGGAACATTTGTGACAACATGGATGGATCTTGAGAGAGTAATGCTGAGCGAAACAAGTCAGACAGAAAAAGCGGAGAACCATGTGATTTCACTGATATGTGGTATATAAACCAAAAACAACAAAAGAACAAGACAAACAAATGAGAAACAGAAACTCATAGACACAGACAATAGTTTAGTGGTTGCCAGAGGGTAAGGGGGGCAGGGGGTGGGGGGTGGGAGATGAGGGTAAGGGGGATCGAATATATGGTGATGGAAGGAGAACTGACTCTGGGTGATGAACACACAATGGGATTTATAGATCATGTAATACAGAATTGTACACCTGAAATCTATGTAATTTTACTAACAATTGTCACCCAAATAAATTTAATAAAATAAAAATTTAAAAAAAAGAAGAAAGAAATCAACTCACAGAATCAATAGGGATAATTTGTGAAAACAAAAACATAAATGGGGAGAGTAAAGGTCTGAACTGGCACAAGGGAATGGAGAAAGTAAGCATACTGAAGAAAATGGAATACTCTAAATATGTAACTTTGTTCTACAAAAAATTAATGATAACCACTCAAAAAATGCAGAACTGAAATGCATAATATAACAAAAGAAGAAGCAGAGGGGAAAATAATAGAATACCAGCACATTGCAATGATAGACTGCAAAAGAAATGCAAAGAAACAATGGAGAAACCATCCTACCAGAAAACCAGAGATAGAATTACAGGAAATTCTAATATATCAATAATAACCCTAAGTGGAAGTGCACTGAACTCACCAATAAAAAGGAACAGAGCAGAAAATTGGAACAAAAGATTGAATCCAACCACATGCTGCCTCTGAGACACACATCTCAGCTACAAGGATAAACATAGACTCAAAGTGAAAGGGTAGAAACTGACAAACCAAGCAAATGGTATTCAGGGAAAAGCAGGTGTAGCCATTCTGATATCAGATGAAACAGACTTCAGGATAAAAAAAGGTGACAAGAGAGAAAGATGGACATTTCATAATGAGAAAGGGGAATACACATGTAACAAGGAGACATAAGAGTCATCAACATTTATGACCCTGATCAGGGAGCATCGAAATATACTAAGCAACTACTAACAGACTGAAGGGAAAAATTGAGCAAAAACACAACTGTAGTAGGGGACATAAATACATCATTGACAGCTGTGGATAGGTCATCGAAACAGAAAATAAATAATGAAATAAAAGTCCTAAATGACACATAGATGAAATGGACATAATTGACATGTATAAAGCACTTCATTCTAGAATATCAGATTATACATTATTTTCCAGTGTACACGGAACATTCTCAAGGATAGACCATGTATTGAGTAATAAAACTAGACTCAGCAAATTTAAGAAGCTTGAAATCATGCCAACCGTATTCTCTGATCACAAGGCTTTGAAATTGCATATTAACTGGGGGGATAAAAGCAAGAAAAAACACAAGTATTTGGAGATTCAACAACATGTCTTTAAAGAATGACTGGGTCAAAGAAGACATAAGGGAGAGATTGAAAGCTACATAGAAACAAATGACAAAGAAAACACATCTTACCAAATTTTTTGGGATGCAGTGAAAACAGTTTTAACAGGCAAATTTCTGTCATTACAGGGATAGCTCAAGAAAGAAGAAAAATCCCAGATAAAGAACCTGATGTTACACCTTAAAGAATTAGAAAAAGAAGAACAAATGAAACACAAAGTCAGCAAAAGGAAGGAAATGATGAAAATAACAACAGAACTAAGTGAAATAGAGAACAAAAAGACAACAAAAAATATTAATGCGACAATCACCTGGTGCTTTGAAAAGATTAAAAGATTAATGAAATTGACAAACCCTTGCTTGAGACACTAAGATAAAAAGAGAAAGGACACAAATAAAATCAGAAATGAAATAGGCGCTGTTACCATGGATGCCAAGGAAATACAAAGGATCATCCAAGAATATTATGAAGGATTCTATGCCACCAAATTCACTAACCTAGAATAAACAGACATGTTCTTAGAAACTTATAGCCTTCCTAGGCTGAATCATGAAGAATTGGAAAATCTAAATAGACCAGTCAACAGTAAGGAAATTGAATCAGGCATCTGAACCCTTCCCAAAAGCAAAAGTCTGAGACCAGATGGCTTCACTAGTGAATTCTACCAAACATTCATAGAAGATAATACCTGTCCTCCTCAAACTATTCCAAAAAATTGAAGAAGAGACAATGCTCCCTACCTCATTTTATGAGGCCAAAATTACCCTGATACAAAAACGTGGTAAGGATAACACAAGAAAAGAAGAATACAGACCAATGTCTCTGATGAATACAGATGAAAAATTCCTAAACAACAATGCATTGAAAATATTATACATCATGACCAACTGGGATTCATCCCAGGGCACAAGGATGGTTCAACATATGCAAATCTATCAATGTGATACACCACAAAAACAAAATAAAGGACAGAAATTATATGATTATATCAACAGATGAAGAAAAAACGTTTGAGAAGACACAACATCCATTTACGATAAAAACACTTAATAAAATGGGTGAAGAAGGAAAATACCTTAACATAATAAAGGCCATATATGACAACCCTCTGCTAATATCACAATTAACAGTGAAAATATGAATCCCTTTGCTCTATGTTCAGGAACACGAAAGTGTTGTCCTCTATCACCTCTGCTTTCCAACATAGTGTTGGAAGACCTAGCCAGAGCAATCAGGCAAAAGAAAGAAATAAAAGGCTTCCAAATTGCAAATGAGGAAGTTAAACTGTCACGTTGTGCAGAGAACAAGATGTTATATATAGAAAACGCTAAAGAGTCCACCAAAAAACTATTAGAAACAATAAACGAATACAGTAAGGTTGCCAGTACAAAATCAATGTACAAAAGTCCATTGCATTCCTATACACTCACAATGAAATTTCAGAAAAAGAAATTTTAAAAAAAATTCATTTTGCAATTGCAACAAAAAGAATAAAATATTTAGGAATAAAATTAACCAAGTGTATGAAAGACTTATATAGTGGAGACTATAAGACATTTTAAAAAACAACTTAAGAAGACACAAAGAGATGGAAAGATATTCCATGTTCATAGATTGGAAGAATCAACATAGTTAAAAATGGCCGTATTACTCAAAGCCATAGAGAGATTTAATGCAATCCCATTCAAAATCCCAATGCTTTTCTTTCTTTTTTTTTCAGAAATAGAACAAAAATCCATCAGATTTGTACGGAACCACAAAAGACCCTGAATAGCCAAAGTAACCGTAAGAAAAAAGAACAATACTGTAGGTATCATACTCCCTGACTTCAGCTTGTACTACAGGGCAACAATAATCAAAAACTATGGTGTTGGCAGAAAAACAGACACAAAGACTAACGGAATAGAAGTGAGAACCCAGAAATAAACTCACATAAATATGGACAGATAATTTTCGATGAAGAACCTAAAAACATACGATGGAGAAAAGACAGCCTCTTCAATAAATGGTGCTGGCAGAATCAGAAAGCCACTTGCAAAAGAATGAAACTGGACTGTTATCTGTCACCCTGTACCAAAATTAACCCAAATTGGACCAAAGACCTAAACATAAAACCTGAAGTAATAAACTGCATAGAAGAAAACAAATTTAGGAAACTTGTGGATCTTGGGTTCAAAGAGCATTTCATGAATTTGATCTCAAAGGCAAGGGAAGAAAAGCTAAAATAAATGAATGGGACTATATCAAACTAAAAAGCTTCTGCACAGCAAAAGAAACCAGTGACAAAATAAAGAGGCAACCAACTGAATGGGAGAAGATTTTTGCAAACGATGCCTCCAAAAAGGGGCTAGTATCCAAAATACATAAGGAACTCATACAAGTCAACAAAGACAAAAAAAGCAAACAATCCTGTTAAAAAATGGGCAGAGGACTTTTGTAGACATTTCTCCAATGAAGACATACAAATGGCCAATAGACATGTGAAATAATATGCAACACCACTAATCATTAGAAAATGCAAATAAAAAGCACAATGAGATATCACCTCAAAATATTTAGAATGGTTATCATCAACAAGACAGATAATAACAAGTGTTGGAAAAGCTGTGGAGAAAAAGGAACCCTCATACACTGTTTTGGGAATGGAGATTGCTACAGCCGCTATGGAAGGCAGTGTGGCGGTTCCTCAAAAAATTAAGATTAGAGTTGCCATATGAACCCACTATCCCTCTCCTGGGTATCTGCCCCCAAAATCTGAAAACATTTATCCATAAAGATATATGTGCTCCAATGTTCTTTGCAGTTTTATTTACAGTGGCCAAGAGATGAAAATAACCAAAGTATCCTTTGATAGATGATTCGATAAAGTAGACGTGGAATACATATGCAATGGAATAGTATTCTGCCATAAGGAAAGATGAAATAGTACCATTTGTGACAACATGGATGGATCTTGAGATTATTATGCTGAGTGAAATAAGTTACACAAGAACAGTCGTGAAACATATGAGTTCCCTGATATGTGAGATATGAAACTGAAAAAAACTAAAGAATAAGACAAACAAATGAAGAAACAAAAATTCATAGACGGACAATAGTTTAGTCGTTATTATAGGGTAAGGGGGGAGAGGTGGAAGATGATGGTAAAGGGGATTAAATATATCTTGATGGAAAGAGAACTGCCTGTGAGTTGAACACACAATGTGATATATAGATGACGTATTACAGAACTGTACACCTAAAATCTATGTAACTTTACTAATAATTGTCACCCAATAAACTTTCATTAGAAAAATGAAATAATTAAGTTAAACAGTAACAGAAGTAAATAAATAAAAACAATTAAAACTTAACAAAAGTTAGCTGATTTTTTTCTATTTGTTTTTAATTCTTACCTCTTTTTATAAACATAAAAATAACTTTCCCCTTTATTGTGATAAATCTTAAGGGAGCCTGTCACCTGTTTGAGAACCGATGACATAGGGGAGGAAGTCATTTCATGCTATTATTTTCCACCAGGCAAGAAAAAATTATCAAATTTTACATTTACCATTAAAATTCTTATAAGATGAAAGAGTGACATCATCAAAATGGCATCGTGAGTTGAGCCTCTAGAAATCTCCCCTAGAATTTACAACAAATTGAATAACTATAACTCCACAAAGGACTCCCTGCACAGCAGACAGGCAAGATGAAGAGGTTCACTACTGAATTAACCTAAAGGTGGGCAAATTGTGAGAACAGGGGAGGTGGGTAGGGAGAAGTGCAGAGACCGAGCAGCGTGGGCTCAGGATGCAGACCTAACTCAGTGCACTGAGCTCGCTGCATCCCGAAACCAGGGAACTACAGAGCTTCGGGAAAGGGAAGAACTCAGACTGCTAGGGCTCAGTTTATAGCCCACAGGGCTGAGGGGACAGAATAAAACATGGGGGACAGAACTGCTGAAACACATGGGCTCGGAATCTGGTGCAGGAAGAGCTTTGGAACTCCAAAAGCTCTCCGCATCCCCAAATGGATGTGGTGCCCTAGACCCAGGTGAATTGTTAACAGAGGAGAAGGCTGCCTTCAAGACAATCTCCCCATTGTGTGAGAAGCTAGAATAGTGCAAAGAAAACATAACACTATATTGTGAGGGAGAAAAAATGCTGCAGTCGGAGAGAAAATGGAAATATTCTACCAACAAGTACTGGAAAACAATAGAAAGACCTCTTCCTATCAACCTGTTGCAGAACACTCTCCTGCACATGTCTAGGAAGAGAAATAATAAATCACTAATTGACATGAATAAACAAGGCCACAAGACAGCTCAGACAGAAAATGAAAAGACTCCAGAAAATGAACTTAAAGATATGGAAATACGTGACTTAAGTGACAGGAATTCAAAATTGCAGTTCTGAAAAAAATAAACGAGATGCAAGAAAACACAAAAAAGCAGTTTAATGAACTCAAAACACAATCAAAGAAAAACATGAACATTTTACCAAAAAGATTGAAATTAAAAAAACAAAAACAAATAGAATATCTGGAGATTAAGAACTCAATAGAAGATGCGAAGAATGAGATACCCAGATAAAGTAGTAGAGTTGACCAGATGGAGGAAAGAATCAGTAACATAGAAGAAAGAAACCTTGAAATGACATGGATGGAAGAAGAAAGAGAATGGAGAATCAAAAGAAATGAAAGAACTCTAGAAGAACTTTCTGACTCAATCAGAAAGAGCAATATAATCATAATGCACACACCAGAAGGAGAAGAAAGACAGAAGGGAACAGAGAGTATATTCAAACAAACAGTCAATAAGAACTTCCCAAACTTGTGGAAAGAACTGGATCCTCAATTCCAAGAAACAAATAGAACACCTAATTACATCAACCCCTGATAGGACTTCTCCAAGTCACATTTTATTGAAGCTGTCAAAAATGAACGACAAAGAAAGAATCCTCAAGACAGCCAGGGAAAAGAAGACGATAACCTACAAAGGAAAGCCCGTTAGAATATCATCAGATTTTTCAGCAGAAACTCTAAAAACCAGGAGGAAGTGGAACCAAATATTCAAACTACTGAAAGAGAGAAATTATGAGCCAAGAATAACATACCCAGCAAAGTTATCCTTCAGATATGTAGCAGGAATAAAGACCTTTCCATACATACAGAAGCTGAGGGAATTTTCTAATACACGACCTACACTACAAGAAATAATAAGGAGGCTATTCGACCACCATCAACAAGGACAATTTGTGGCAACCACAACATAAAAAGGGAGAGAGAAAAGGCCTGAACTGGAATATGGGAATGGAGAAAGGAAGCATGCTGAAGAAAATGGAATACTCTAAATATCAAACTTTCTAATAAATAAACTTAAGGGTAACCACTCAAAAAAAATTCAGAAATGAAATATATACTGTAATAAAAGAAGAAACATAGGTAAAAATCATAGAATACCACCACACAGAAATAATAGACAACAAGAAAAAGACAAAGAAACAATGGAGATACCATCTTACCAGAAAACTAAAGATAGAATGACAGGAAATCCTCACATATCAATAATCACCCTAAATATAAACAGATGGAACTCACCAATAAAAAGGCACAGAGTAGTAGATTGGATCAAGAAACTAAACCAACCATATGCTGTCTCCAAGAGATGCATCTCAGCTACAAGGACAAGCATAGACTCAAAGTAAAAGGGTAGAAATTGACACTCCAAGCAAATGGTATCCAGAGAAAATCAGGTGTAGCCATAATGATATCAGATGAAACAGACTTCAGGGTGAAAAAGGTAACAAGAGACAAAGATGGATATTTCATGATGGTAAAGGGACTTTACAACAAGAAGACATAACAGTCATCAATATTTATGCCCCCAATCAGGGAGCACCGAAATATACCAAGCAACTACTAACAGAACTAAAGGGAGAAATTGACCAAAACACAATTATACTAGGGGACTTAAGTACATCATTGACAGCTATGGATAGATCATCCAAACAGAAAACTAATAAAGAAATAGCAGCCCTAAATGACACATTAGACGCCATGGACATAATAGATATTTATAGAATACTTCATCCAAAACATCAGTCTATACATTATTTTCTAATGTACATGGAACATTCTCAAGGATAGACCATATTTTGGGACATAGAACTAGCCTCAGAAAATTTAAGAAGATTGAGCTCATACCAAGCATATTCTTGGATCACAAAGTTTTCATATTGGATATCAATTGCAAAAAGAAAGTAGGAAAAGCCACAAATACATGAAGATTAAACAACATACTTTGAAAGAACGACCGGGTGAAAGCAGAAATTAGAGGAGAGATCAAAAGATACATAGAAACAAATGACAATGAAAATACATCCTACCAAAATTTTTGGGATGCAGCGAAAGCAGTTTTAAGAGGGAAATTTATCTCATTACAGGCCTATCTCAAGAAACAAGAAAACTCCCAAATAAATAACCTCATGTTACACCTTAAATAACTAGAAAAAGAAGAACAATTGAAATCCAAGGTCAGCAGAAGAAAGGAAATAATAAAAATCACAGCAGAACTAAATGAAATAGAGAACAAAAAGACACTAGGAAAAAATAATGTGATGAAGAGCTGGTTCTTTGAAAAGATAAACAAAATTGTGAAACCCTTGGCTAGACTCCCTAAAATAAAAAGAGAAAAGACACTATAAACAAAATCAGAGATGAAAATGGAGAAGTTATAATGGATGCCACAGAAATACATAGGATCATCCAAGAATACTATGAAGGACTATATGCCACCGAATTCAATTATCTAGAAGAAATGGACAAGATCTTAGAAACATATAGACTCCCTAGGCTGAACCATGAAGAATTGGAAAATTTAAACAGGCCAATCCCCAGTAACCTAATTGAATCAGTCATCCAAAACATTCCCAAAGGCAAAAGTCTGGGACCAGATGGCTTCACTAGCGAATTCTACCAAATCTTCAAAGAGGATCCAATACCTGTCCTGCTCAAACTCTTCCAAAAAATTGGAGAAGAGACAGCACTCCTTAACTCATTTTATGAGACCAACATTACACTGATACCAACACCTGGTAAGGACAACACTCAAAATAAACAAAACTACAGACCAATATGTGTGATGAATACAGATGCAAAAATTCTAAACAAAATTCTAGCAAATCGAATGCAACAATGTATTGAAAAGATTATTCATTATGAGCAAGTGGGCTTCATCCCTGGGGCACAAGTATATTTCAACATATGCAAATCCATCAATGTGATACATCACATAAACAAAATAAAGGACAAAAATAATGTGATTTTATCAACTGATGCAGAAAAAGGTTTGACAAGACACAACATCCATTTATAATTAAAACACTTAATAAGATAGGTATAGAAGGAAAATACCTTAACATAATAAATGACATACATGACCTAACCTCAGCTAATCTCATAATTAATGGTGAAAATCTGAAGCCATTTACTCTACATTCAAAAATATGACAGGGCTGTCCCTAATCACCTTTGCTTTTGAACAGTTTTGGAAATCCTCGCCAGAGCAATCAGGCAAGACAGATAAATAAAAGGCATCCAAATTGTGAATGAGGAAGTTAAGATGTCAATCTTTGCAGATGGAATGATGCTATATATAGAAAACCCTAAAGACTCCACCAAAAAGCTATTAGAAAGAATCAACGAATACAATAAACTTGCCTGAAACAAAATCAACATACAAAAGTCCATAGCATTCCTATATACTAACAATGAAATCTCGAGAAAAAGAGATGAAAAAACAATTCCTTTTGCAATTTCCACAAAAAGAATAAAATACCTAGCTATAAACTTAACCATGGATGTGAAAGACCTGTATACTGAAAAATATAAGACATTCTTAAAAGAAATTGAAGAAGACACAAAGAAACGGACTGACATTCCGTGCTCATGGATTGGAAAAATCAACATAGTTAAAATGGACATATTACCCAAAGCAATGTACAGATTTAATGCAATTCCCATCAATCCCAATGACATTTATTAACGAAATAGATATAAAAATCATCAGGTTCGTTTGGAACCACAAAAGACCCCGAATAGCCAAAGCAATCTTAAGAAAAAGGAAAAACGCAGGAGGTATCACACTCCCTGACTTTAGCTTGTACTACAGGGAAACAATAATCAAAACAGCATGGTATTGGCAGAAAAACAGACACACAGACCAATGGAATAGAATTGAGAACCAGAAATAAAACCACATAAATATGGACAGATAATTTTTGACAAAGAAACCAAAACATACAATGGAGAAAAGACAGCCTCTTCAATAAATGGTGCTGGGAGAATTGGAAAGCCACGTGCAAAAGAATGAAACTGGACTGCTATCTGTCACCATGTACCAAAATTAATTCAAAATGGATCAAAGACTTAAGCATAAGACCTGAAACAATAAACTGCATAGAAGAAAACATAGGTACTAAACTTATGGAATCTGGGATCAAAGAACATTTTATGAATTTGATCCCAAAGGCAAGGGAAGTAAAAGGTAAAATAAACGAATGGGACTATATCAAACTTAAAAGCTTCTGCACAGCAAAAGAAACCATCGATAAAATAAAGAGGCAACCAACTGAATGGGAGAAGATTTTTGCCAACAGTGCCTCTGATAAGGGGCTAATATCCAAAATATACAAAGAACTCATGCAACTCAACAACAAAAAAACAAACAACCCAACTGAAAAATGGGTAGAGGACCTGAAGAGACATTTCTCCCAAGAGGACATACAAATCGCAAATAGACATATGAAAAAAATGCTCAACATTACTAATCATCAGAGAAATGCAAATAAAACCACAATGAGATATCACCTCACCTAGTTTGAATGGTTATGTTCAACAAGACAAATAGTAACAAGTGTTGGAGAGGCTGTGGAGAAAAAGGAACCCTCATACACTGTTGGTGGGAATGCAGACTGGTGCAGCCGCTATGGAGGGCAGTGTGGAGGTTCCGCAAAAAGTTACGAATAGAATTACCATATGGCCCAGCAATCCCTCTCCTGGGTATCTACGCCAAAAATCTGCAAGCATTTATACATAAAGACAAGTGTGCTCTAGTGTTCATCGCAGCTTTATTTATGGTGGCCAACACATGGAAACAAACAAAATGTCCTTTGATATATGATTGGATAAAGAAGTTGTGGTATATATACACAACAAATACTGTTCAGTGGTTAGAAAAGATGAAATAGGACCATTTGTGACAACATGGATGGATCTTGAGATTATAATGCTAAGCGAAATAATTCTGACAGAAAAAGCAGATAACTATATTATTTCACTGATATGTGGTATATGAACCAAAAACAACAAAAGAAGAAAACATACAAATGAGAAACAAAAATTCATAGACACAGACAATAGTTTAGTGTTTACCAGAGTGTAAGGGGGGAGGAGTATGGTATATGAGTGTAAAGGGGATCAAATATATGGTGATGGAAGAAGAACTGACTCTGGGTGGTGAACACACAGTGTGATTTATTGATGATATAATACAGAATTTTATACCTGAAATCTATGTAATTTTACTAACAATTGTCTCCCCAATAAACTTTAATTAAAAAGAATTATAATATCGTTTTTAAAAATATGCATATTTCCTGCCTTATTTTTATGCATTCTTTTCCTCACACTGCTCCCCTGACCTATTATCCTCCAAAAACTCACATACAGTGGCAAAGTCACCCATTCCTTGAAACTCACCAGCCTGGATACAAAGCCTCAAATGGGGTGCAGCCTGTAAAGCAGGACAAAAGTTCCAAGAGAGGAGAATGCTGTGTCTTTGAAAGTAGAGAAAGTTAAGGATGGAAATTAACAATGGTACATTTCCTATAAGGGCAGACATGTCATCTCTCCCACCCATCTACCTGGGATTAACTTCTTCACAATTCCTTTCCTTCTGCCACCAATAGTCCAGTCTGAGGTCTTTTGTACTGCTGTGGCAGAAGCGATCCTAGAAACATTTGATGCCTTTATTAAGGCTTAAAAGACTGTCTTTCCCCTGTGAAAGCTCTGACCTTAATATTGCAGTAACTGCAAGCAGAGAGTGTTGCTACTTCATAAAACAAAGCAACATGCCCATCTCAGTGCATCCTCAGTGGTGCACTGGCACTGAAGTGCAGCTAATGTCAAAGGAAAGTCATTAGAAACAGAAGCAGGGTTCATGCAAAGAGCAGCTTCCTACTGAGATCGAAGCTAACTTCCCCTGCTGATAGATAGGGCAATATTTGTATTGGATGTGGGGAAAGGAGTTGGTTTCTAACTTTGATAAGCTTTCCATAGATGTTACTTGATCACTTGGGTGATGACCTGAGGGTGGGGAGTGTTCAAAAGGATTTGTAAAAGCCTTATCTCTATTGGCAGGTGACTGGAGTGCACTACCCTTGCCTTGTCTCACTCCATCAACAGGGAGTTGCTGACTGCTATATGTGAAGGAAATAAAACAGGCTAATTTCACTGCACACTTCACAGAGGTGTACATGTATCATGGAACTCAATTATATGGCGGCAGGTTCAAGCAGAAAAAATATATTAAGGAATTTAAATGGCATTGCAAATGGAATTTAGCCCAGAAAATTGAAGTCCCTGCTGCCTCACTGGGACTGGCTAGTTAAAGGGCAGCACTATTAAGTCTGGGTATAATCCCCCTGTGAGAGAATGTGTTTGCTCTTATCCTCATCACTGCCTCAGACCTTAACCTTGGGTAAGACTTGGACCCTAACCTCTTACTACAGCCCGAGTCCCTAATCTTGACCAACTGTTTTAAAAATCACAACAGGGAGCAGATAAAATAGGAAGCATCAGTTTGTTGCATCCCTACAGCAAGATAACCAATTTGAAGTAACATTTAAGGACAGTAAGTGGGTTGTATTATCTTTGTATATGAAGAACAGCAATAAGGAAACTAGAGTTGTATAAACAAGAAAGAAAGCTTGCCCTGGAATTCTCACAGACGTTCCTCCCACAGAGCCCAGGGTTAGGCAGACTGCTGGTTTTAACTAATTGGCTGGATATGTCAAATGCAATGTCAATGTGTGTACTCTGAGGCTCCCTCTCCACACACAGTAGATGATGAGTGGGTCACTGATTTCTCCCATCTTGTCAGTGGGCCTCATTTTAAGACCAAGAAAAAACAAAACAAACAAACAAACAAAACCATTACACGTTTGTTTATAAGCTAAGTGAAGTAAGGACCAGTGGTGAAAGGATTTGATTTTTTGAAGTACCAGGCTTGGAGAATCCTAAGTTCGACTCCTGGCTGTCCCACTTCCTGGGTACAAGACCTTGGGCAAGACAGTGTACATTCTCTGAGCCTCACATTCCCCATCTACAACACAAGGATTCAAACTGTACTTATTTTATACAACTAATGTGAGCATAAAATGAGATAATGTAGGTAAAGGATTTAGCACAGGTCAATGTACAAAACAATGGCAGTTATTGTCACTGTTATTATTATTACCACCATTACTATAACACAGTTCTTGCCAGGGTTACCAATAGAGCATAGGATGTTCTATTACTCTATAGCTGTGTACCTTTGGGCAGTTCTCTTACCCACTCTGTACCTCAGTTTCCTCTGTGCCTCTGTGATAATAGTCTTGTCTGCTTCACAGAATTGTGAAGATTAAATAAGCTACCATATGTGAAACACTTAGAAATAGTGCCTGGCACAGAGAAAGTGCCATTTAAATATTAGTTATTAGTATTAGTATTTTGGTAACCATCTTGAAGGCTTGGCTCACAAGTTCCAATGGTGCCTTCAGCTCACAGCATGTTCTCAGTTTGTGTGGGGATTAACCTACAATCTCCACTAAAAGCATAAATCCATCCACTGAAGCTTTAGCTCACAAATGAAGGTTTGGAACCACATCTGGTCATTAAGATTCTGTCAGCAAAGGCATGTGCCATCACACTTCTCCAGAAGCCAACCCTCTGTCGTCTCCCATTTTAGATACCATAGTTGCATCTGTCACGGCAGATTACATTATGTCAGCCTGACAAAGCAACAATAGACACAACTTGTTGTGGCATGTAAGCAAATGACAAATAAGTCCCAGGAATTTGAAAAGACAGTTTTCTGAAGGGAGGGCAGTTGCTGAGCCTGGATGTGAAATGAAAACTGCTTACAAATTGAAAGATGGAGAAATTCCAGATTTGACCCTTGGCCAAGTTGGAAATCGACACAATTTATATTTAGAGACTTCCTTCTATTCTCTCAGGGCACTCACGTGTGGATTGGCAACTGTGGTACTGCAGTTAGGTCTATCTTCCTTAGAAGGGACACTTTCTCTAGAATGTTTCCTCTCAATTCCCTCCTATATTGCTCCCAACGCAAAATTCTACCTTTTCAGTATGTGACCTGGAATTATACAAGGCTGATCAAATCTTTAAACATTACTCTTATCAGGAGTATATTTTATTTTAAAAGCCTCTAGGAGCTTTAGACTAGGAAAATGTCCCTGTGAGACAAAATAATTCAGGGATTTTTTGACAGATGGAGATATTTTAAAATATTAGACTAGGGGAGAACTTAGGTAGCACTTACTAATTTATTTTTTTCAGCAAATCTGGGAAGGGGATTTGCCTCCCATTCCCCCTGCCTGGGAAAAGCCACTGCTGACTCTGGCTTTCCTCTCTCACCTGATTTTGAGAGAAGTCTTGGGAGTGATAAAGATCAGCTCTCTCCGCTTAGCTCAATGGAACAGTTTCAACATGAGACATTTGTCCCCCAGGGAGGTGCATACCTCACCTAAATCATCATAGGACTTTCTGCTCTGGCTGCTTGGGGATGAAAATAATTGGTTTGGTTCACTTTTGTGATACGATGGATGAGTTTCACAGACCGTGTAAAAATAATGCTACTTCCTTGTATGATTATCAATAAAAGCCACCAGTTAGCCTGATTCTGGGCTCTAGCCTCTTGTCAGGCTGTGAGACTCCCTGGCCTTCTGAGATTTAACTGCATTAAGTCTGTTTCTTTCTTTTTTAAAAACTTAACCTAAAGCCACCCCTTCTTGCTCCCTTACTGCCCATGTTGTGCTGGGTGCAACAGTTAGGGAAATTAATTTGAAATTTTAGCAGAACAGAAAGAAGAACAGTGTGGCTGAAGCATATGGAACATGGCAGAATGGTAGGAGATAAGATTAGGGAAGAGGCTGGGGCCAGATAACATGATAGAGCCCTAGGCAAAGAAAACGGGATTTGGATTTAATTCACTTTTTTTTTGCCAGTATAACATGGCATATGTTTTTTATTTTTTAATTAAAGTTTATTGGCATGACATATGTTAGTAGTTATATAGATTTCAGATACACAATTCCATACTACCTCTTCTATAAATCCCATTGTGTGTTCACCACCCAGAGTCAGTTCTCCTTCCATCACCATATTTTTGATCCCCTTTACCCTCATCTACCACCCACCTCCCCACTTACCCTCTGGTAACCATTAAACTATTGTCTGTGTCTATGAGTTTTTATTTCTCATCTGTTTGTATAGTTCTTTTGTTGTTTTTGGTTCATATACCACATATCAGTGAAATCACATGGTTCTCTGCTTTTTCTGTCTGACTTATTTCGCTTAGCATTATACTCTCAAGATCCATCCATGTTGTTACAAATGGTCCTATTTCATCTTGTCTTATCACCAAATAGTATTTCATTGTGTATATATACCACAACTTCTTTATCCATTCATCTATCGAAGGATATTTTGATTGTTTCCATGTCTTGGCCACCATAATAAACCTGCAATGAACATTGGAGCACATGTGTCTCTATAGATACATGTTTTCAAATTTTTGGGGTAGACACCCAGGAGTGGGATTGCTGGGTCATACAGTAAATCTATTTTTATTTTTCTCAGGAGCCTCCACACTGCCTTCCATAGTGGCTGCAGCAGTCTGCATTCCCACCTACAGTGTATGAGGGTTCCCTTTTCTCCACAACCTCTCCAGCACTTGTTAGTATCTGTCTTGTTGATGATAGCCATTCTGACTGGGGTGAGGTGATATCTCATTGTGGTTTTGATTTGCATTTCTCTGATGATTAGTGATGTTGAGCATTTTTTCATATGTCTATTTGCCATTTGCATGTCCTCTTTGGAGAAATGTCTCTTCAGGTCCTCTGACCATTTTTCAATTGGGTTGTTTGTTTTTAGGTTGTTGAGTTGCATGAGTTCCTTGTATATTGTGGATATTAGCCCCTAATTGGAGGCACAGTTTGCAAAAATCTTCTCCCATTCAGTTGGTTGCCTCTTTATTTTGCCGATGGTTTCTTTTGCTGTGCAGAAGCTTTTAAGTTTGATATAGTCCCATTCATTTATTTTGGCTTTTACGTCCCTTGCCATTGGGGGCAAATTCATCAAATGTTCTTTGAACCCAAGATCCATAAGTTTAGTACCTATGTTTCCTTCTATTCAGATAATTGTTCCAGGTCTTATGCTTAAGTCTTTGATCCATTTTGAATTAATTTTGGTGCTTGGTGACAGATAGCAGTCCAGTTTCATTCTTTTGCACATGGCTTTCCAATTCTCCCAGCACCATTTATTAAACAGGCTATCTTTTCTCCATTGTAGGCTTTTTGCTTCTTTGTTAAAAATTATCTGTCCGTATTTATGGGGGTTTATTTCTGGGTTCTCAATTCCACTCCATTCATCTACATGCCTGTTTTTCTGCCAATACCATGCTGTTTTGATTGTTGTTGCCCTGTAGTACAAGCTAAAGTCAGGGAGTGTGATATCTCCAGCATTGTTCTTTTTTCCTAAGATAGGTTTTGCTATTCGGGGTCTTTTGTGGTTCCAAACAAATCTGATGATTCTTTGCTCTATTTCTTTAAAAAATGCCATTGGGATTTTGATGGGGGTTGCATTAAATCTGTATATTGCTTTGAGTAATATGGTCAGTTTAACTATGTTGATTCTTCCAATCCATGAGCACGGAATGTTTTTCCATTTCTTTGTGTCTTCTTCAATTTCTTTAAAAAAATGTCTTGTACTTTTCAGCATATAGGTCTTTCACATCTTTGGTTAAGTTTATTCCTAGGTATTTTATTCTTTTTGCTGCAATTGCAAAAAGGGATTGCTTTTTTTATTTCTTTTTCAGAAATTTCATTGTTAGTGTATAGGAATGCAATGGACTTTTGTACTTTGATTTTGTAGCCAGCAACTTTACTGTATTCGTTGATTGTTTCTAATAGCTTTTTGGTGAAGTCTTTAGGGTTTTCTATATATAGCATCATGTCATCTGCAAAGAGTGACAATATAACTTATTCATTCCCAATTTGGATGCCTTTTATTTCTTTCTCTTGCCTGATTGCTCTGGCAAGGACTTCCAACAATATGTTGAAAAGCAGAGGTGATAGGGGCAGCCCTATTCTGTTCCTGAATGTAGAGCGAAGGGGTTCAGTTTTTCACTGTTAATTATGAGACTAGCTGAGGGTTTGTCATATATGGCCTTTATTTTTAAGGCATTTTCTTTCTATTCCTATTTTATTTTATTTTATTTCTTTATTTTTTAATGTTATTTTATTAAATTTATCGGGGTTACAATTGTTAGTAAAATTACATAGATTTCAGGTGTACAATTCTGTATTACATCATCTATAAATCCCATTGTGTGTTCATCACCCAGAGTCAGTTCTCCTTCCATCACCATATATTCGATCCCCCTTATTTTATTAAGTGTTTTATGATAAAAGGATGTTGTTTCTTGTCAAATGCTTTTTCTGCATCAATTGATATAATCATATGACTTTTGTCCTTTATTTTGTTTATGTGATGTATCACATTGCTGGATTGGCCTACGTTGAACCATTCTTGTGCCCCTGGGATGAACCCGACTTGGTCGTGATGAATAATCTTTTTAATGCGTTGTTGCATTCAATTTCCTAGAATTTTGTTTAGGATTTTTGCATATGTGTTCATCAGAGATGTTGGTCTGTAGTTCTCTTTTTTTGTGTTGTCCCAGCCAGGTTTTGGTATCAGGGTAATGTTGGCCTCATAAAATGAGTTAGGGAGTGCTGCCTTTTCTTCAATATTTTGGAAGAGTATGAGCAGGATTGGTATTAGACGCTCTTTGAAGGCTTGGTAGAATTCACTATTGAAAAAATTTGGTCCCAGACTTTTGCTTTTGGGAAGGTTTTGGATGACTGATTCAATTTCCTTACTGGAGATTGGTTTGCTTAGATTTTCCAGTTCTTCATGGTTCAGCCTTGGAAGGCTATATGTTTCTAAGAACTTGTCCATTTCTTCTAGATTATTGAATTTGGTGGCATATAGTCCTTCATAGTATTCTCGGATGATCCTTTGTATTTCTGTAGCATCCATTATAACTTCCCTTTTACATTTCTGATTTTGTTTATTAGTGTCTTCTCTCTTTTGATCTTAGTGAGCCTAGCCAGGAGTTTGTCAATTTTGTTCATCTTTTCAAAGAACCAGCTCTTTGTCACATTAATTTTTTCTATTGTCTTTTTGTTCTCTGTTTCATTTAGTTCTGCTTTGATTTTTGTTATTTCTTTTCTTCTGCTGACCTTGGGTTTCATCTGTTCTTCTTTTTCTACTTCTTTAAGGTGTAACATGAGGTTATTTATTTGGCAGTTTTCTTGTTTCTTCAGACAGGCCTGTAATGATATAAATATCCCTCTTAAAACTACTTCATTCTTAATTTCTTCTATTGAGTTCTTAGTCTCCAGACAATTTCTTTGGTTCTTTCTTAAAATTTCAATTTCTTTGGTAAAATGCTCATGTTGTTCTTTGATTGTGTTTCTGAGTTCATTAAACTGCCTTTCTGTATTTTCTTGCATCTCATTGAGTTTTTTCAGAACTGCTATCTTGAATTCTCTGTCATTTATGTCACATATTTCCATATCTTTAAGTTCCTTTTCTGGATACTTTTCTCTTTCTTTCTGAGTGGTCTTGTTACCGTGGTTATTCATGGCAATTAATGATTTATTATTTTTCTTCCTAGACATGTACCGGAGTAGGTTCTGCAACTGGTTGATAGGAAGAGGTCTTTCTTTTGTTTTCTAGTACTTGTTGTTGGTAGAATGTTTTATTATCTCTCCAACTGCAGTCATTTTTTCTCTCTCACACTGTAGTGTTATGTTTTCTCTGCACTGTTCCAGCTTCTCACATGATGGGGGAATTTCTTGGAAGGCGGGCTTCTCCTCTATTGACAGTTCACCTGGGTCATGGGGTGCTGCATCCCTGTAGGGATGCAGAGCGCTTTTGAAGTTGCAAAGCTCTTCCTGCACCAGATTCAGAGCTTGTGTGTTTCAGCAGTTCTGTTTCCTCCTGCAGGGATACACCCAGATAGGTGTGGACAGGGGCGGGTTAGTTGTGAGAGGTGGCTCAGAGCAATGGTTGTGACCACCACCACAGCCAGTCCTGCTTCAACAGCTCCCTCCCCTTTGCCGGAACTAGTTGGGCTGTGAATCTGTGTCTGCAGACCACAGTTCTCAGAACTGCAAATAGTCTGTTCTTTTGATCTGACACTGCTATGTTTCTGCTTGTAGTACCGGGCAGGTGGGGGTGGGGCGAGCTCTGGGAGAGTAGGGGTCGGCGGCTTGTCTCAGTGCCTAAGGCTTCCGTTCTCTGTGGCAGTGAGGGCTTAAACCACCGTTTTCAGCCTTCTTCCTTCTGTCTTTCCGCCAAGGTGAGTGATGGGTTCAGCCGTGTTATATGCTATCCCCTCAGCCCTGTGGGCCATAAGCAGAGCCCTAGCAGTCCGAGTTCTTCCCTCTCCCACAGCTGTGGTAGTTCTGGGATGTAGCGAGCTCGGAGCACTGAGCTCAGCTCCATCTCTGCACTTCTCCCTTCTCCCCTCCCCTGATGGAGCAATTTGCCCACCTTCAGGTGAATTCAGTAGTGAGACTCTTCTTCTTGCCTGTCTGCTGTGCAGGGAGTCCTTTGTGGAGTTATAGTTGTTCGATTTGTTGTAAATTCCAGGGAAGCTTTACAGAGGCTCACCTCATGCTGCCATTTTGATAACGTCTGGCCTGGATTTAATTCTAATGGGAAGACTTTGAAATGTTTTTAATGAAAATGTGTACATGATTTGATTTACCATTTTTTTTTAGAATAAAAGAGAAATAATATGAGATAGGAGTCACAGGGAGTGGACGTTTCATAGAGAAGCTTCAAAAGTAAGGTGAATCATAAAACATTAGTCCACAAATCTTACTTTCTTCAAAACTAGAGTAGAGGAAAGCTCCTCGGATTGTGCACCATACCTTTAAAAGCTTCACATTTTTTGTGGGAGAACAACACTTACTTTCCCTAAAATGGAGCTATTCTTACCTTTCTAATTACTCTCAAATGTCATAAATGAATTCTTTGCTATAAATAATTTTTCTTTTTTTAATATGTAATATCCTTGTTATTTATGTAACAATGGGGACAATAACTTCGCATTTCGATTCTTTTCCAATTTTTTTTTCATACAGAATAGTTTGTGTTTTGTTTTTTCTTTATTTTCTATTTCAACCCAGTGTGGTCCATAGACTACCTGCTTCTGAAGCAAATCCTTGGACCTAACCTCAAGCCTACTAAGTGCAAACATCTGCAGATGGAATACTGTTCCTTGCACTTTATAAAAGTAATACATAAAATGAGGTAGAGAGTATTGTCTCTTCTTCAATTTTTGTGAAGAGTTTGAGTAGGACAGGTATTACATCCTCTGTGAATGTTTGGTAGAATTCATTAGTGAAGCCATCTGGTCCTGGACATTCGCTTTTAAGAAGTTTAAGGATTAATGATTCAATTTCCTTACTTTTGATCAGTCTATTTAGATTTTCCAATTCTTCGTGATTCAGCTTAGGAAAGCTATATGTTTCTAAGAATATGTCCATTTCTTCTACGTTATTGAATTTGCTGTCATTTAATCCTTCACAGTACTCTTGGATGATGCTTTGTATTACTGTGGCGTCTGTGGTAACTTCCCCTCTTTCATTTCTGATTTTATTTGTGTTTTTTTCTCTTTTTATCTTAGTGAGTCTCCCCAAGGGTTTGTCAATTTTATTAATCTTTTCAAAGAACCAGCTCTGTGTTGCATTAATTTTTTCTATTGTCTTTTTGTTCTCTATTTCATTTAGTTCTGCTCTGATTTTTATTCTTTTACTTCCTTCTGCTAACTTTGGGTTTCATTTATTTGTCTGTTTTCTAGTTATTTAAGCTGTGAAGTGAGGTTGTTTATCTGTGATTTTTCTTCTTTCTTGAGATAGGCCTGTAATGGTATAAATTTCCTCTTAACTCTGCATGCACTGCATTCCAAAAATTTTGGTAGTATGTGTTTTCATTCTCATTTGTTTCTATGTATCTTTTGACCACTTTTTTGACTTCTTCTTTGACCCAATCATTCTTTAAAAGTATGTTGTTTAATCGCCATGTATTTGTGTTTTTTCCTGCTTTCTTTTTGCAGTTGATATCCAATTTCAAAGCCTTGTGATCAGAGAATATGTGTGGTGTGATTTCAATCTTCTTAACTTTGCTGAGGCTGCTTTTATGCCCCAATATATGGTCTATCCTTGAGAATGTTCCATGTACACTAGAAAAGAATGTATCGTCTCATGTTCTAGAATGAAGTGCCCTATTACAATTATGTCCATGTCATCTCATGTGTCATTTAAGGCTGATATTTCTTTATTTTCTGTTTGGATGATCTATACATAGCTGTCAATAGTGTATTTAGGTACCCTACTATAATTGTGTTTTAGTCAATTTCTCTCTTTAGTTATGTTAGTCATTGTTTTTTTATATTTTAATGCTCCCTGATTAGGGGCATCAATATTGATGACTGTTATGTCTTCTTATTGTATAGTCCCCTTTATCATTATGAAATGTCCATCTGGGTCTCTTGTTACCTCTTTTATCCGAAAGTCTGTTTCATCTTATATAATTATGGCTACATCTGATTTTCCCTGAATACCATTTGCTTGGAGTGTCAGTTTCCACGCTTTCACTTTGAGTCTATATTGGTCCTTGTAGCTGGAGATGTGTCTTTTGGAGGCAGCTTATGGTTGGGTTTAGTTTTTTTTTATCCAATTTGCTACTCTGTGCATTTTATTGGTGAGTTCAGTGCATTTACATTTAGGTTGATTATTTTTTTTTTTTTTTTTTTTTTTTATTAATTAGTTTCAGGTGCACAAGACAAAGCAAAACTTAGACATTTATCATTTATATCCCTCACACTGTGTGAACCCCCCTCCCCCCATCCACTATCCCTCTGTACGTTCCCAAAACCTCTCATCTTCTCCTTATCCCCACCCCCCTGCCCATCTAGCAACCCTCAGTTTTTCCTCCATGTTTCCAAAACTGTTTCTGATTAGTTGATTATTGATATATGAGGATTCCCTGTCATTCTTTCTCTGATTTCCTGGTAGGATGGTGTCTCCATTGTTTCTTTGCATTTTTGTTGCTGTGTAATATTTCTGTGGGGTGGTATTCTATGATTTTCCCTCTGTTTCTTCTTGTTTTGTGTTATATATTTCAGTTCTGGAATTTTTTTGAGTGGTTACCATTAAGTTTATGTAAAAGAAATTTTGACATTCAGAGTACTGTGTTTTCTTCAGCATGCTTTCCTTCTCCATTCCTTTGCGCCGGTTCAGACCTTTACGCTCACCCCTTTTATGTTTTCTTGTCACAAAGTATCCCTATTTAGGCTGCGAGTTGATTTCTGTGCTGCAGTAACAAATTGTTTTTCTTCACTTTTTTTTTTTTTAAGTTTTGCTTTTTTTCCCCTTCTTTACCCTGCATGTTATGTTTAAGTGTATATTGTCTTATTTGGTATAGGGTTTACATTTCCTGCTTCTCTCTGTTCATAATACTACTCATAGTTTCGTATTATTTTGCTTTTTTGTTTCAGGTTAAATAGCATCCTTCAACTATTTCTTATAGTGCCGGTCTTGTATTAGAAAACTCCCTTAGTTTCTGTATGTCTGGAAAGTCCTGTATTCCTCCTTCATATCTAAAGGATATCTTTGCTGGATATATTATTCTTGGCTCATGATTTCTCTCTTTCACTAATTTGAATATTTGATTTCTCTTCCTTCTGGCTCGTAGAGATTCTGGTAAGAGACAGTTTTGGAAACATGGAGGAAAAACAGAGGATTGCTAGAGGGGCGGGGGGATGGGGATAAGGGGAAGGTGAGAGGTTTTGAAAAATAGTCGGTAACCACAAGATGGTCATGGGGGTTTGAAAATTAATTTGGGGATCGTACAGAGGGATAGTGGATGGGGGGAGGGGGGTTCACACAGTGTGAGGGATATAAATGATAAACGTCTAAGTTTTGCTTTGTCTTGTGCACCTGAAACTAATAAAATAAAAGAAATATGGTGATAATCCAATGGGTTTTCCTTTGTAGGTTACTGTCTTCTTTTACCTGTCTACTTTGAGGATTCTTTCTTTGTTGTTAATTTTTTACATCTTTCATACAACGTGCCTTGGAGAGGGCCTGTTGGGGTTGAGGTAATTAGGTGTTCTATTTGCTTCTTGGATTCAAGGATCCAGTTCTTTCCACAGTTTTGGGAAGTTCTCATCGACTATTAGTTTCAATATACTCTCTGTTCCCTTCTCCCTTTCTTCTCCTTCTGGTATGTTCATTATTCATATATTGCTCTTTATGGTGGAGTCAGAAAGTTCTTGTAGAGTTCTTTCATTTCTTTTAACTCTCAATCTTTCTCTTCTTCCATTTGTGTTGTTTCCTGATTTCTATCTTCAACGTCACTGATTCTTTCCTCCATCTGGTCAGCTTTATTACATAAGCTGGCTATTTCGTTCTACATTTCTTTTACTGAGTTCTTAATCTCCAGAAACTCTATTTGGTTCTTTTTAAAATTTTAATCTCCTTTGTAAAGTGTTCACTGCTGTTTGATTGTGTTTCTGAGTTCATTAGTCTGCCTCTTGTGTTTTCTTGCATCTCATTGAGATTTTTTTCCAAACTGCAATCTTGAATTCTCTGTCATTTAAGTCACATATTTCCCTGTCTCTAAGTTCGTTTTCTGGAGACTTTTCATTTTCTTTCTGAGCTGTCATGTTGCCTTGGTTATTCATGGAAATTAATGAATTATTGTTTCTCTTTCTAAGCATCTACAGGAGTGGGTCTTGCAACAGGTTTTTAGGAAGTGGTCTTTCTTTTGCTTTCCAGTATGTGTTGGTAGGTTTTATTTTCTCTCTGACTGCACCCTTTTATTCTCTCTCATACTGTAGTGTTATGTTTTTTTTCTGCACTGTTCCAGGTTCTCACACAATGGAGAGGTGGAGTTCCCTGGAAGGCAGGCTTCTCCTCTGTGAGCAGGTCACTTGTGTTTCAGGGCACTCCCTCAGTGGGGGTATGTGGAGAGCTTCTGAAGTTCCAAAGCTCTCCTTGCACCAGTTTCAGGCCCTGTGTGTCAGTGGCTCTATTTACCCTAGCAGGGTTCCACCCAGATAGGTGGGGGCAGGTGTGGATTGGATTGTGAGAGGTGGCTCTGAGCAAAGGCAGTGACCACTAGCCTAGCCAGTCCTGCACCGAAGTGTCCCTTCCCTTTGCCAGAATCAGTAGGGCTGTGAGTCCATGGTTTTCGGCTGCAGTTCTCAGAACTGCAAATATTCTGTTCTTTTGATCTGACACTGCTACCATTCCACTTCTAGTATTGGGCATGTGGGGGTGGGGTGAGCTCTCAAAGGCTAGGGAAAGTTCGTCTAAGCTCCATAACTATGTCTTCTGTCCTCTGCTTGGCAGTGAAGGCTTAAACTATGGTTTTCACCCTTCTTCCCTCAGTCTTTGCTCCGAGGTCTCTGCTGTGAGTGTTGGGTTCAGCTGCTATATGCTGATCCTTCAGGAGTGACTGTGGGCCATAAGGGGAGTGGAAGCAGTTTGAATTCTTCCCTTTCCCATGACTGTGGTAGCTCCAGAATGCAGGGAGCTCCGAGCTCCGAGCTTGGTCTGCGTTCTGTAGTCTACACGGCCCGCATCTCTGCACTTCCTCCTTCCCTCCTACCCTACTTGTCCAATTTGGCCACCTTTAGATGATTTCAATTGCGTGTCTCTTAGTCTTGCTTTTGTGATGCACAGGTGGTCCTTTGTGAAATTATGGCTGTTCAATTTGTTGTAAATTCCAGGGGAGATTTCAGGAGGCTCACATCTTGCTGCCACTATGACTTAATCCACTACCCTTATATTTTGATTGGAGAACTTAATCAATTTATATTTAATGTAATTGCTGATAGGTATGTAGTTATTGCCATTTTATTATTCATATTTTTCATCTTAAAGAAGGTCCTCTAAGATTCTTTGGTGGTGAATGAACTCCTTTATCTATTTCTTGTCTGGGATGCTCTTTATCTGTCCTTGGAATCTAAATGGTAGTTTGGTTGTAGGTACTTACTTTTCATCAGTTTGGATATTTTGTGCCAATCCCTTTTTGACTACAATTTTTGTGATGTTGAGAAATCAGCTGACGGTCTTACAGGAGTAACTAACTGCTTTTCTCTTTATGTTTTTAGGATTTTTTCTTTGTCCTTATCCTTTGGCATTTTTGGTTATGATGTGTGTTGTTTGTGGGCCTCTTTGGGTAAATGTTCTTTGGGACTCTCTGTGCTTCCTGGGCTTGAATATCCATTTCCTTTTCCATGTTAGGGACGTTTTCTGTCATTATTTCTCCAAATATGTTTTCAATCCCTTGCTCTCTCTTGTTTTTCTGATACCTGTATGATGCCAATATTGGTACACCTGATATTGTCCCAGAGGCCCATTAAGCTGTCCTTGTTTTTGTTTGGATTACTTTTATGTTTTTGCTGTTCTGATTGAGTGTTATCTGCTACCTTATCTTCTAAATCATTGATTTGATCCTCTGCTTTATCTAATCCACTGTTGATTCCCTGTAACGTATTCTTCATTTCAGTTATTTATTATGTATCTTGGACTGATTCTTTTTTTTTTATGTTTTCTGTCTCCATTTTTATGTTTCCTATCTCTTTGTTGAAGTTCTCCCTGAGATCATTGACCAGCCTTATAACCAGTGTTTTGAAGTCTGAATATGGTAGATTGCTTTTCTCCAGTTTATTTATTTCTTTTTCTGGAGCTTTGTTCCATTCTTTTATTCACAACATTTATTTTTTGTCTCCCCTGTGGCTGGCTCCCTGTGTTTGCCTTGATGTATTAGATATGGTTTCTATGTCTCCCAGTCTTAATATAGTGGCCTTATGTAGTAGGTGTGCTGTGGTGCTGTACTGGCACAGTATTCCTAATCACCTGAGCTGTGCACTCCAGGTGTATTTCCTGTGTGGATTGTGTGTGTCCTCATCTTCTAGTTGAACCTTGGTTGCTATTTGCATATCAGTGGGAGGGATTGACCCTTGGGCTCATTAGTTGTGAGGACTGGCTGTGACTACAGTGGAGAAGTTGTGGTACAGGGGCTGACCCTGCAGGGCATGATCTGCCTCAGCAGGGCTCTGGTGGCTGCCCAATCCTCCCCTTCTGTATGTTCTCCTTGGAGGCAGCTGCTTGATGTTCCAGGTTGTTTTGAAGCTGGCCACTGGGTGAATCAGGCCCAGGGAGAGGAGATGCATTGCAGGACAAGTTCAGCTACAGTCCATGCACCACTGGGAGCCACACTGCTGGAGCCACAAAGAAATCCAAAGATGATCACTGCCTGCCCTGTGCTTGTAAGTGCCTTGAGAGTCCAAGCATCAAATGAAGGCTGGCTGCCTTTAACACCATCTTAAGGGTGCTAAGCTACTGATATGGAATATGCTCAAACCAGATACTGCTTGTCTTGGTTCTGCAAAACTTTGAGAGACCAAAGGAAAATCTGCAGCATGAGCCAAGGCAGGGATTTTGTACAAAAAAAAAAAAAAAAAAAAAAAAAGCCACTTGAAGTGGCTTGGATGCAACAGAAATTTTGGCGGGGCAGGGTTGCAGAATCACCAGGGTTTGGCGAATTAAATGTGTCAGCCACCTTGATGGACACTCAGCTATGGCAGCTGCCTGAGTCTGCATGCCTGGAATGGGGAGGACTCAGCAAAGAAACAATGGCTTCCACCAGCTCTTTTATTTGGGAGAAAGCTTTCCCTCCAGCCATTGGCCTGAAGCTAGACAACTCAATTCCCCATCCTTATGTCCCTGTTGCCTCTCCAGCTGCTGCACCAGTGCTGGAGCTCAGACCCAGTGATTTCATTGGTGAGTAAGTCCACACTTGGTCCTTTTAAGAGGAGCACCTGAGACTTCAGCCACCTTCTGTCTTACTCAGCCACAATCTCCGCTGGTTTTTGCAACCAGAAATTATGGGAAGTTCTCTCGCTGGCACCTGAACCCTAGGCTAGGGAGCCTGGTGTGATGCTTGGATGTTTTGCTCCTTAGGGAAGGGGGACTTCTGCAGCCAAAATACCCCTCCTGATTTATAATGGTCATATGTGGGTGTGGGACTAGCCTGACTCACATCTCTGCCTCTCTTACAAGTCTCGAGGATGCTTCTTCTGTATGTCCTCAGTTGTAGGGCTTTGGTTCAGCAATATTTCATGTGATTCTCAATGATGGTTGTCTGTAGTTCAGTTGTAATTTTGATGTGTTCATGAGAGAAGGTCAGCCCAACATTTACCTACTCTGCCATCTTGACTGGAATTCTCTTGAGACTACAAAAGAACAAGACAAACAAATGAGAAACAGGAACTCATAGACACAGACAATAGTTTAGTGGTTGCCAGAGGGTAAGGGGGCGGGGGGTGGGGGGTGGGAGATGAGGGTAAGGGGGATCGAATATATGGTGATGGAAGGAGAACTGACTCTGGGTGATGAACACACAATGGGATTTATAGATGATGTAATACAGAATTGTACACCTGAAATCTATGTAATTTTACTAACAATTGTCACCCCAATAAATTTAATTAAAAAAAAAAAGAAAAAAAAAAGACTATTTCTTTAAAAAGTATATTCAAGGTAGAACAAATCTACAAAATTTACCTAGTGTCATAATAATTGCCTGTTTTCTGAAAACTTGCACTTGGATTAGATTTTTTCCAACAGAATACAATTGTAGCATGCACTAAGGGAACCAGCTATTTAAAGGAACCGTGTGGTGAATCCTTCTGTAAAATGAAAATTATCCCTTAATTTATGTGTTGCATAAATCTGGATTTTTATATCTGAGTTTACCTGCTGTGAAGAAATATCCTTCCCATTGTCTAGGTCCTTCTGTTCAATATGTGACCTTGCTACCATTCTGTGGTTTACATGGAACTATTTAGAGAAGCAAATAAGTAGGCTTGCATGTGAACTACAGTGATTGGATTGAAGGGCTGTCATGGAGCCAGCAGGACAAAAGATAAAAAGAGCTCGGGCCTCTTTGTGGAAGGAAAATAAAGTAAAAGAGAGGAGGTTAAAAACAAGAGAAGGATTCTGTAACACTGAGAACTGTGAAGAATACAGCTATGAGGCTCAAGAGCCTTAAGCTTCAGGTGTTGTTTTTTGCAAGCTGGGGAAGCAATTAGGGGCAAGACCAATTTACCAGTTTCTTCAATGGCCAAGTAAGCTTAGGGAAATCTCTAACCTCATCTGGGGTATGATCATAGAGGAACTAGGAAGTGAAGACTAGTTAAAGAACCAGGAAAGGAAAGACATAGGTCAGAAATGGGATATATTTGGAGGCTACTTCAAGTCCATAGTATCAAGGTTATTTGTATGTCTAATTGTTGCCTTTTTAATACTCTGTGCTCTGTGATAACCTCAGACATACAGTAGATTTGTTAAACTCAATAAAAATAGCCAAAAAGAGTGGTATCAACACTAACTACTGAGGAATGAATGGATACTATATCTATTTGGTCACAGCCCTAAAGGAAACCCTAATGATTAAGTCATAGCAGCAGAGGTAAAATGAGACTGTTTGAACCACATAGTATACATATTACATTGAGCAAGAATCCAACACTATGGCAAGTAAGATCCAAGTGTCTGTGGCATTAGTGTATCAGCACAATAAATAAGGTGACATAGACAAGATTCCAAGGATAATGTGCAGCACACAATAATTTATAAAATTGTCAATTCCTTGCCTCTTAATTCTTTTTCAATCTCAACTTATTTTCAATAGAACCCCGTTTTTATTCACATGGGATAATATGGTGGCCATCATCTACGTTGGCACTATGTCAATCCAATAAATTATTTCTGCATGTCCAGTGCTATGAAAGACACAAAGATATATCAAACACCACTCCTGTCTTAGAGGAGACAATCCATAAAAAAAACCAAATTGTACAAATGACCTCAATTTGAGGAACAAGCCAAAATGCCATTGAATTCTATTAAATCACAGGAAACCCACCAGTTATTTTAATTACACACAAGAGTTAATCAGAAAAAAAATGCATAGTTAATAGAATTTTATTTTTTTTCTTAAATGATAACAGTATATCAAACCAATCCATCTGAAAAACAGCTGGAGTCTGGTCTCACATTGTCAAGCAAACTCATTATCGGGGTAGTATATGAGGTAAGGATAAATGATTTTAGGATGGCAACAAATAGCAAAATAATTTTAAATTCAAATGCCAAACTGTTCAGCACTGGCATCTATAATAAAATAAAGGTAGGAAACTAACAGGTGGGATTCTCAAGTATACCTCTAACTTAGTTGCCCCTTTCACAGGCCTTCCTTACCCATGCAAACATTTGATATAGCAGGATTTTAGTCTGCCATAAATAGGAAGTGTTTCACTTCCTAGAAATTTCAGCATGCCCCAGAGTCCGTTCTACCAAGAACCTAGCCTCTGACATGTTCTCCAAAGGATCTGGTTGTCGTCCTTTATGTTAAAATTAGGGATTTGCCATGACCTCCAAACATCCCCATTTGCTTTGAATCGTTTTTCAGCAAATAGTGTAAATCCAACATCTTTGGTGTACTCTGTTTTTTTGGAACAAATTTATGTAACTGTAATTCATACCATCTTTTGAGTTAATAAGTTTCAACTGTTAAAACAGTGGTCTTCAATTTTTTTTTTTGAATGGTAATTCTTTTTCACTCCAAATGGTGAAGAAATCAAATATGTAAAAGAGATAAAAGTGAAGCTGTTATGGTTGAAGCCATGCTGTGTGTGTGTATAGCCCTGAAACCCGATCCTCTATCTTCTCCCCAGTCTCTTATTTACTCCTCAGGCAGCTTTGCAGAACACTCGGGGGGAGAAGTATCCGTTATAACTGTTATTATAGCAGGATGAAATGTTATTTTAATAACTGGAGAGAATCCCTCAAAAAAGGAATAATATTTTTAACAAAATATCTTGATAGTCAATTGGGTATTAAATGTGAGACCAGTAGTGTCTGAATTGGAAAAAAAAAACTGTTTAAAAAGAGATCAAGTTAAAATTCGCTGCATAGCAACTTAAGAGTTTGTGGTGGGAGAGAGAGGAAAAAGGATATTTGTGATATTGTGATATTTGTGATCCTATGAAATTTCCCCAAACACAAAATATTTGATTTCTTGACCATATATAAGTGGGTATTTGTTGTGGAAATCAAAGAAATGTGACTGGGCTCCAAATTCTGGATTGACAAAGGAAACAAAGGAACAAAGGAAAAGAGAATGAAAGTAGAGGGAGAAAGAGGCCAGTAAGAATGAGAATTCATTATAAGCAAAAATTCAGAACCAGAAGTGATAATAAAATGTAGGCCCCTTTTAATTTACCGAAAAAAAATATTAGGAGGTTAATGAACTTCCAACAGAATGTGTGATAACAACCTGACATAATTTTAACTAAATTTCAAAGAGCACAAGTTAGATTTATGTCCAAAAACCTTCTATGGCATATGAGAGGACTGTAATATTTCTCTGTGTCTGAAGTTGGAATGAAGAATAATTGAAAATAATATTCTCTTCTCTCTAATTCTCTCTCCAAGTCCTCAGCCGAGAGAGAGAGAGAGAGAGAGAGAGAGAGAGAGAGAGAGAGAGAGAGAAGAGAGAGAGAGAGAGAATATAACTCTGGGGCTCTGGGGATTTACCTAATACTTCCAGGGAAAAAAAGTGGAGAAAAGGGACAGCAGACTAAAATAGAAACAAGAGGAGGAGAAAAAATAGGGACAAAGGAAAAAAAAAAAAGAGGTATGGCATAAAGTAACATAAGTAGGAGACTAGAAAAAGAGAGAAAAAATAAGGCGAGAGTAAATTTTGTATCCAAGTCAGGAAATCCCATTCCAAAACCCAGAATTCAAATATTCAGTGTGGACCACACAGGCATGCACTTGATTATTTACTAGTCATTTTTTTTTTTTTTCGGTTTGGATATTTTTTTTTAAATTTCATTTTATTAAATTTATTGGGGTGACAATTGTTAGTAAAATTACATAGATTTCAGGTGTACAATTCTGTATTACATGATCTATAAATCCCATTGTGTGGTTTATATACCACATATCAGTGAAATCACATGGTTCTCTGCTTTTTCTGTCTGACTTATTTCGCTCAGCATTACTCTCTCAAGATCCATCCATGTTGTCACAAATGTTCCTATATCATCTTTTCTTACTGCTGAATAGTATTCCATTGTGTATATATACCACAACTTCTTTATCCATTCATCTATCGAAGGACATTTTGGTTGTTTCCATGTCTTGGCCACCGTAAACAAAGCTGCAATGAACATTGGAGCACACATATCTTTATCTCTAATGTTTTCAGATTTTTTTGGTAGATACCCAGGAGAGGGATTGCTGGGTCATATGGCAATTCTATTCGTAATTCTTTGAGGAACTTCCACACACTGATATGTGGTATATAAACCAAAAACAACAAAAGAACAAGACAAACAAATGAGAAACAGAAACTCATAGATACAGACAATAGTTTAGTGGTTGCCAGAGGGTAAGGGGGGCGCGGGGTGGGGGGTGGGAGATGAGGGTAAGGGGGATCGAATATATGGTGATGGAAGGAGAACTGACTCTGGGTGGTGAACACACAATGGGATTTATAGATCATGTAATACAGAATTGTACACCTGAAATCTATGTAATTTTACTAACAATTGTCACCCCAATAAATTTAATAATAATAAAAAAAGATATTTCTTCTATTTCTTATGGCTCCTACAGATTATATTCTGGTGCACTGCACAAATGATGCTCAGTAAATGCTGGTTTTAAAAAAAATACCCACTCCATGGTTTCCCCATTTATGTGTCCAGATACATGTTCTTTGATCCCTTTTATCCTCCAGGAGAGTTGAACTACGTATAAATCCCTTAACACATTGTTGCTTTTTCAAATATATGAATTTGCTCACTTTATCTTCCAAATTCTTAGCTCCTCAACTATTCCAACTTCTATTATTTTATAAATCATCCATCACAGTCAACATATGTCTATATATTTGCTTTACCAACTGAACTGTGAGATTTAGGAAGATAGGTCCCATCTCTTTCCCAGCCATTGCAGTATTCCCAACACTTCATTTGTCATTCAACAAAAGTTTGTTAACTATCTATGTCTATTCTCTTGGCTAATTTGTGAATTCCTTGAGAACAGTGACTGTATTATTGACAATTCTGGATGACTAGGACCAAGCACAGTCCATGACTAGATACTCAGAATATGTTGACTGAATTAGTTTAACACAACGATTGTAAAGCCTGGCCAACTGATTATTACCTGAACATATTATGTGTGAAAGACCAGCAAGGAAAAATATTTTAGAATAGTCTTTAGGCAAAGATATTACTCCTGGTACTTTCATCTGTTCTTGGAGAAAGATTATTTTCTGTTTTTGCATCTTAGCATTAAAAGGTTTTGTATTATTATGCATTAAAAAATCAAGCTACCTGAGGAGGAAGGAGAAAAGCAGAGGGTGTGCTAGCAGGGAGAGGGTGTGTTGGTAGGAAGAAAGGTGCTGGCTGAAAGGTTAAGCCAGACAGAGACAGAGGCAAGTTCTGTGATCTTGGGATTCCAGGGCTTCAGTGTTCCAGGGACAGAGGCTGAAGGCAGACTGCAGTTGACTGGAAAGCCACCAGGTAGAGATGGAGATCCGGGCACTGACTTGGAAAGACTCCATTCTGGGAAATGGGTTCAGTCTTCTCTTCCATCTCTTAGTTTGTTTTTTTAGAGCGCAAAGCTGGTTTCCCTTTTAAAGAATATGTGAGGGCCACAATATTTAGTTTCTGAAAGTTTTATCATCCAAAACACATGCAAACATTGTTGAATGTAAAATACTTACTCATATTTTCAATGGAAAATGTTATGTTTTTTGACAGGAATAACGGACAGTTATCTCACACTTTATAAATACAAATTATTTTCCAAAACACTAGTTCAATGAACAAAAATGTTGTAATATGAAAAAAAAAAAAATCAGGTTCGTAAAGCGATACTGGAATCAGACAAATATTGATCCAAACTGACTGTTTCTTATTACTTGTGTCACTTTGGGCAAGTCACCTGATTTCTGAGTCTCAATTTCATCACCTATAAAATGCGGAGAAAAATAGCGCCAATTCCCCACATTATATGTAGCAAGGAATTTATAGAAAGTAAAGGCTATAATTAGAGTTAGCTAACAATATTGAAAATTATTATCAAGTTTTAGCATATATCACAGAAAAAAGCCACAGGCTCTGAATGAAGCACAGTTACAGCATCAGTGTAGCCCTTTAAATCCCCACCCACTCCTCTCCCAAAGTCCTTCCCTAGTCAGGGGCCAAGATTGGACAACTATTTGCAAGTAGACAGGAATATTCCTTTAAGTTTCCAGAGGATTTGGGACAATCCGATCAGTGTCACCAGGTCTACCTCTGCATTTAGTGCAAAATATTCCACAGGCTACAAGGTAAATGAGGCAGTTCATCATCTGGAGTTTGACTCCCTGTAAAGAAGCAACTTCTCTTCTCCATAAACAAAAATATGTCTTGTTATATTTTGAATATTTGTATTCTGCAAAGTGTATTCTAATAAAAAATGGATGTAGGGCCTTAAAAAAATTAGAAGCTAGGCTGAGAGTGAACAGAAACAATGCTAGAATTATTACCAGGGAGACCAATTGTATGTAGATGGCCTGGTTAAGGGGAGGCATTAGCAGCCTGGAGTGACTTGGAAGCTGGCAATCAAGGAAAGAGATAATTAGAAAAAAGTCATTTCAAGGATTCACTCTGCTGACATGAAGCCACAAAACACCATCAACCTCATATTTTTGTTTCTTCTTATTCCATTCAGTGAGATGTTAGAGGTCAGAACAGACTTATAGTCTCCAGCTTAAGGTTTGGCAAACTTACTTTATCTGTAAAGAGCCAAATTGGATATATTTTATGCTTTGCAGACCACATGGTCTCTGTCACAACTACTCAACTTTGCTATTGTAGCACAAAAAGAGCCATAGACAATAGAAAATGAATGGATGTGGCTATGTTCTAAAAAACTGCCTGAAGGCTAGATTTGGCCCATGGGTTATAGTCTGACCACCTCTGCTCTAGTAGAATTTATCTAAGGGTTCCAAAAAAAGAACGACAGAAAAGTATTTCTGGGAAATGGGAACATGTTCAGAGCCAAGATCATGAGGTTATGGCCACTGGCTAGCTGTATGATCATGGGTAAACTACATAAACTGTTTATGTCTCAGTTTCCTCATGAAATGAGATGGTTAAGAGACGCAATCACTTTTATCCTTTCCACTGCAAAATTATATGACTTTCCAGTTACAGTAATGATTGTCAAACTTTTTTCAGCCATCATTTAAATGTTTTGTTCAACAAAGTCTTATATAGAATCCTTAAATGCGTAATGGATGAAAATGCAGTAAGTCTATTTGAACCTGTGGAAGGAAACCTGAAGTCCTGCCTTTCCTATTACTAATTCAAATTATTGATAATTCCCCAACTTTTGATTGTCATCCATAGTTTTAAGAATCCACTATCACGGTAAGCAGTGTAATGGTGAGTGATACCTTCCTTATTAAATACCTTATCTCTCAAGATATGAAAACAACTAAAGTGTCCTTCAATAGATGATTGGATAAAGAAGACATGGTCTATATACACAATGGAATACTACCCTGCCATAAGAAAAGATGAAATACTGCCACTTGCGACAACATGGATGGATCTTGAGATCATTATGCTAAGTGAAATAAGTCAGACAGAAAAAGTTGAGAACCATATGACCACTTATATGTGGGATATAAAATTGAAAGCAACAAAGGAATAAGACAAACAAACAAAAATTCATAGACACAGATAACAGTTTAGTGGTTACCAGAGGGTAAGGGGGGAGGGGGGTGGGAGATGAGGGTAAGGGGGATCGAACATATGGTGATGGGAGGAGAACTGACTCTGGGTGGTGAACACATAATGCAATATAGAGATGATGCATTATAGAATTATACACTTTGTTGACTATTGTCACCCTAATAAATTTTAATAAAAACAAAAATCTTACCTTGTAATTCTTTACAAATTACAAATTGTTTTCAAATATATTTTACTCTAAGCCAAAACTTCCCAAGCTAACCTATTTTCACTTTAAGGAAGGATTTTACGCAAAGGCTAACTATGGACATTTCAGGAAACATGGCAAAGGAAAGAGTTTATTCAACAAGGATACATGGATATGTTATGGGGAAATGACGTTGAACCTCAGCTGTTCATCTTCTTTGAAGGAATGAATTCAATCAAGAGAGATAATTTTGTGCAGAATAAAACAGCCATAAATTTATTAGTAAAAGAAAGTACACGACGAGACATGGAACGGGCTTACCCAAGAGAGAAAAGCAGTCTCGCCTTACATTGCATGAAGGCTTTTATTTCTGTGGGTTGAATTACCTTCCCTTCTTCCTTCTCTTATCTCTCTTTCTCCCCCTAAGGGGCCTAGTCCTCTGGTATTGAGCAATGCATTTCTTTGATTTAGGGCCATGTGTAAACACACCCCTTTGGTTTAACGGAATGTGTAAACACATCCTTTTGGGGCATGTCAAAACCTGGAATCCCGTTGGGCTAGTAAGGTATTAGTGGTCCTGACAAACAGGATGTTTCCTGATACGCAGGACCTCTTTCTCTCTTAACAATATATGTATTTCTTTGATTTAGGGGCATGTTTAAACATATCCCCTGGATTTAGGGGCAAGTGTAAACACATTGTGGGGAGAGAGCCCCAGAGAGCAGTTTCCAGGCTCTCACCCTCACGTGGAAAGGTGCTAGCTCAGGTAGTAAATGGCCATCAACTGTGATTGGATGACCATCAGCTGTGGCTAGTTGGCCGTCAGCTGTAACCAGTGAGCCATTGGGCACTAATATAACTGCTGTGGCTACACTAGCAGAAAATGGGGGCTAGCAAGAAGATGGTTGCTGAGCTAGCAAGAGCAGATTGGAGTTGACAAGTGTCGTGCGGGAGACCCTGCTCGCTGCGCCATTTGTCGTGCGTGGAGGCCTGCTCGCCGCGCCATCTTTCAGGCAGGGTGGCCTGCGGGGTCTCTGCTCCTGCTCCCCACACAAGAATGCAGGATATGGTGAGGCCGAAAAGGAACACCCACGGAGCCATAGGTAGGGGAGTCATACCACTATGGTCTCACTGGAGGCTGGGTTCACCGGGCATGCGACCTGCCATCCGCCTTTCCGCCAACCGACCAACGACTCTCCTCCACCCTCTCGACTCTCTTCCTCCCTTCTCTTCCGCTCTCCTCGGCTCTCCTCTTCCGCTTTCCTCTGCTCTGCTCGGTTCCTCGGCAATCCTTGGCAGTCCTCGGCTCTCCTCCGCTCTCCTCCGTAGCCGCAGCAGTTATACCAGCGGCCAATCGGCTAACCGGCCACAGCCGATGGCCATCCACCACCCGAGCCAGCACCCTTCCACGTGAGGCCGAGAGCCTGTAAACTACTCTCTGGGGCTCTCTCCCCACAACAAGTGAGGTGGATTGGCAGAGAGAAGTGGACAGCGGGTTGCGGATAGTGTGGCTCCTGCTTCCTGTGCCTCCAACCCAGCCCACAGCGAGAATATAGTGGTATGATTCCCCTATCTATGGCACCATGGGCATTCCTTTTTGGCCTCACCATATCCTGCATTCGTATGTGGGGAGCGGGACCAGAGACCCCGCATGACACCCCGCATGACAATATCCCTTAGGGATATATGTAAGCCTAGAATCCTGCTGGGCAGCTGCAAGGGGTCTTGACCCAAGTAGGAGCTTTAGCAAGGGGCTTTCTTAACTGGGGCTAAATTTCTCCTTCTCCTGCTCATTTCTATCTACCTATCTACCCTATCAGATATACTTTGGCTATTTTCTCTGTAGGATCTTGGACATAGAAGAGACTGGTAACATTCTCTCAAGTATTTGAACTAGTTTCGCAACATTAGTTGGAATTTTGAATGAATGTGACACTTACACGACTAAGTATTGATTGAGTTGTTTTGTCCTGAATAACTTTTAACACAGAGGCCCATCATGCAATCAATAGGTTGGAAGTTTCATCAAGGATAACTTGTGGTCTGTCCAGTACATACATGACTAAGTTTTAGCTTGTGTCTTTGTGTGTGTAAGAGAGAGACAATGGAAAGGAGGGAGGAATTGAGGAAGGGGATAAAGAAAAGTAGAGAGAGAGGGGGTAAAGGAAAGATTTAATGAGCTCAGATAATGGAGAAAGAGTAGAAAGGGAGGAAATTAATTCAGGTTAGAACTGAACCATAACAGTTTCTGTAAAAGGCATGAGAGTTAAATGCCCCCAAATCTAATGTAAACTGTGATTTAAAAAACCTACTATTATCTCATCTGTTATTCTGAAAACCCTCAGAAAGCTGATAATATCATATCTGATATCTAGAGGGCAATTTTACTCAAGCCAGCTGGTGTTTCCTAACAGCACCTGCAAAATTAGTCTAAATTAACTAGAAGTTGTACACCTGAAATCTATGTAATTTTACTAACAATTGTCACCCCAATAAATTTAATAAAATTAAATTAAAAAAAGAAAGAAAAAGAAAAACTAAAAGACTGTCTCAAATTATTAGTGCTGCCCATACAGATTCAAACAGTGGTGTAGGATGGTTTCAATGACCAAAATAGAAGGAGAATATGATCAAATCATATTACTTTATTTTTTTACATTACGTAAATTTTCTATCATTTTATTTTCAAACTGCATATGACTTCATATTTGATACTATCTTTTAAAAACATTGTTGCTGGATGTTTCTTTTTGAAATATACAACATAATAAGACCTGATTTTAATTAGATTATTAATTTTTAAATGTTTTTTATAATTAACATACAATATTATATTAGTTTCAGATGTACAACATATCGATTCATATTTATAACTCACAATGTGATCACCACAATAAGTCTAGAAAACATCTGTCACTATACAGTTATCGCAATATTATAGACTACTTTAAAAAACTTCCAAAGTGACCCTAATATTCAATAAATATTGAGAACTATTGCTTTATGCTCATCTTAATGTTTACATTTTTATTCTTACATTTATTTCCCTACATATATTATATTTGCTGTCATTCTATTGTTTTTTAAATTCTTAAGTTGGATATTTAACTTATTAATTTTCAGCCTTTTAAAATTTCTTAAGTTTAATTTAATTTTATTAGTAATTTCACATGTACAAAACAACATAATAATTAGATATTTATACCCCTCAAAAAATGATAACCCGACCAAGTCTACTACCATCATACATAGCTATTACAATACCATTGACTATATTCCCCATGCTGTACTTTATATCCCATGACTATATATATAATTATAGTTGACATTCAATATTATTTTATATTACTTTCAGGTGTATAGCAAAGATGTAAGGCATTTACATAATCTATGAAGTGATCCCCACGATAAGTCCAGTAACCATCTGACATCCTACATAGCCTTTACAATATTATTTTCCACTACACTACTGTATTTCTTTTTTTTAAAGTTTATTGAGATGACAATTATTAGTAAAGTTACAAAATTTCAGGTGTACAATTCCATAATACATCACGTATATATTACATTGTGTGTTCACCACCCAGAGTCAGTTCTCCTTCCATTACTATATATTTAATCCCATTTACCCTCATCTACCACAACCCGCCTTCCTTACCCTCTGGTAACCACTGAACTATAGTAAGTGTCCCTGAGTTTTGTTTGTTCATTTGTTTGTTTTGTTCTTTTGTTCTTTTCAGTTTTATATACCACATATCAGTGAAATCATATGGTTCTCTACTTTTTCTGTCTGACTTATTTAGCTTAGCATAATAATCTCAAGATGCATCCATGTTGTCGCAAATGGCATTATTTCATTTTCTCTTATGGCAGAGTAGTATTCCATTGTGTATATATACCATATCTACTTTATCCAATCATCTATCAAAAAACACTTTGCTTCATTCCATGTCTTGGCCACTGTAAATAAAGCTGCAATAAACATTGGGGCACATATATCTTTACAGATAAATGTTATAAGATTTTTGGGTAGATACCCAGGAGAGGGACTGCTGGGTCATATGGTAATTGTATTCTTAATGTTTGAGGAAACTCCACTCTGCCTTCCATAGCAGCTGCACTAATCTGCATCCCCATCAACAGTTTATGAGGGTTCCTATTTCTCCACAGGCTCTTCTGCACTTGTTATTATTTGTCTTGTTGATGACAGTCATTCTAATTGGGGCGAAGTGATATCTCATTGTGGTTTTTATTTGCATTTATCTGCTGATTAGTGATGTTGACCATTTTTTTCATGTGTCTATTGGCCATTTGTATATCCTCTTTGGAGAAATGTCTATTTAGGTCCTCTGTCCATTGTTTAATTGTATTGTTTGTATTTTGTTGTTGTTATTTAGTTTTCTGAGTTCCTTACATATTTTGGATGTCAATCCCTTATTGGAGGTGTTTCCAAAAATCTTCTTCCATTTGGGTGGTTGTCTATTTTGTCTATGGTTTCTTTTGCTGTGCAGAAGCCATTTAGTTTGATATAGTCTCAATCATTTATTTACCTTTTACTTCCCTTGCCTTTGAAGTCAAATTTATCAAATCCTCTTTGAACTCCAGGTCCATAAGTTTAGTACCTATATTTTCTTTTATGCAGTTTATTTTTTCAAGTCTTATAGTTAGGTCTTTGATCCAATTTGAGTTAATTTTGGTACACGGTGACAGCAATCTAGTTTCATTCTTTTGCCCATGAGTTTCCAATTCTCCCAGCACCACGTGTTGAAGATGCTGCCTTTTTTCCATTGTATGTTTTTGGCTTCTTTGTTGAAAATTGTCCGTCCATATTTATGTGGATTTATTTCTGGGTTCTCAATTCTATTCCATTGGTTTGTGTGTCTGTTTTTCTGCCAATACTGTACTGTTTTGATTATTGTTGCCCTGTAGTACAAGCTGAAGTCAGGGAGTGTGACACCTCCAACACTGTTCTTTTTTCTTAAGATTGCTTTGCCTATTCAGGGTCTTTGTGGTTCCATAAAAATCTGATTATTTTTTTTTTATATTTCTTTAAATAATGCCATTGAGATTGTGATAGGGATTGCATAAATGTCTACATTTTAACTATGTTGATACTTCCAATCCATGAACATGGAATGTCTTTCCATTTTTTGTGTCTTCTTCAATTTCTTTTAAAAATGTCTTATAGCTTTCAGTGTATAGGTCCTACACATCCTTGCTTAACTTTGTTCCTAGGTATTTTATTTTTTCCGTTGCAATTGCAGAAATAATTGTGTGGGTTTTTTTATTTCTTTTTCTGAAATTTCATTGTTAGTGTATGTGAATGCAATGGATTCTTTTATATTGATTTTATAGCCAGCAAATTTACTGTATTTGTTTATGGTTTCTAAAAGCTTTTTGTTGGAGTCTTTAGGGTTTTCTACATAAAGAATCATGCCATCTGCAAAAAGCTATTTATCTTGACAATTTGACTTCTTCATTACCAATTCAGATGTGTTTATTTCTCTTGCTTTATTGCTCTGTCTAGGACTTCCAATACTCTATTGAATAGCAGTGGTGATAGGGGCAACCCTGTCTTGTTCTTGAACATAGAGGGAAGGGCTTCAATTTTTCACTGTTAATTATGATATTAGCTGAGTGTTTGTCATATATGGCCTTTATTATGTTCAGTTATTTTCCTTTTATACCCATTTCATTCACTGTTTTCATCATAAATCGATGTTGAATATTGTCAAATATTTTTTCTGCACCTATTGATATCATCATATGATTTTTATCTTTTATTTTGTTTATGTAGTGTATGTATCACATTGATGCATATGTTGAACATTCCTAGTGCCCCTGGAGTGAACCCCACCTGAAGGTGATGTATAATCTTTTTTTTAATTAATTTTTTGGAGTGAAAATTGTTAGTAAATTACATTTGTTTCAAGTGTACAATTCTGTAATACATCATGTATATATCACATTTTGTGTTCATCACCCAGAATCAGTTCTCCTTCCATCACCATATATTTGATCTTTTTAAATGCATTGTTATATTCAATTTGCTACAATTTTGTTTAGGATTTCTGCATTTGTATTTATCAGAGATGTTGGTCTGTAATTTTCTTTTTTTGTGTTTGTTATCCTTACTTGGTTTTGGTATCAGGGTAATGTTGACCTCATAAAATGAGTTAGGAAGTATTGCCTCTTCGATTTTTTGGAAGAGTTTGAGAAGGACAGGTTAGATCCTCTTCTAATGTTTGGTAGAATTCACTAGTGAAACCATTTGATCCTAGACTTTTGTTTTTGGGATGGTTACAGATGACTGATTCAATTTTGTTACTGTTGATCAATCTATTTGGATTTTCCAGTTCTTTGTGATTTAGTTTAGGAAGGCTATATGTTTCTAAGAAATTGTCCATTTCTTCTAAGTTATTGAATTTGATAGCATATAGTCCTTCAGAGTATTCTTGTATGATCCTTTGTATCTCTGTGGTATCCGGGGTAACTTCTCTTTCATTTCTGATTTTGTTTGTGTCTTTTCTCTTTTTATCTTTTGAGTCTTGCCTAGGTTTTGTCAATTGTATTCATCTTTTCAAAAAGCCAGGTCTTTGTTGCAACAATTTTTTCTATTGTCTTTTGTTTTCTATTTCATTTAGTTCTGCTCTGATTATTGTTATTTCCTTCCTACTGTTGACTTTGGGTTTCACTTGTTGTTTTTCTAGTTCTTTAAGGTGTAATATGAAGCTGTTTATTTTGAATTTTTCTTCTTTCTTGAGATAGGCCTGTAATGATACAAATTTCTCTCTTATTACTGCTTTTGCTGCATCCCAATTATTTTGATAGGATGCATTTTCATTCTCATTTGTTTGTATGCATCTTTGTCTCTCCTCTTTTACTTCTTTGACTCAGACATTCTTTAAAAGCATGTTGTTTAAATTCCACATATTTGTGGTATTTCATGCTTTTTGCAGTTGATATCCAATTTCAAAGCCTTGTGATCAGAGAACGTATTTGGTATGATTTCAGTCTTCTTAAATATGCTGAGGCTAGTTTTGTGTCCCAATATATCGTCTATCCTTGAGAATATTCCATGTACACTAGAAAAGAATGTATAATCTGATGGTCTTGCATGATGTGCTCTATAAGTGTCAGTTATGTCCATTTGATCTAATGTGTCATTTAGGGCTGATATTTCCTTATTTATTTTCTATTTGGATGATCTATCCATAGCTGCCAATGATGTATTAATATTCACATCCCCTAATGCAATTGTGTTTTGGTCTGTTTCCCCCTTTAGTTTTGTTAGTAGTTGTTTTGTATATTCCGGTACTCCCTGATTGGGGGCATATATATCGATGACTGTTATTTCTTTTTTTTTTTTGTATTGTCTCTTTCATCATTATGAAATGTCCATCTTTTTCTCTTGTTACCTTTTTTTATCTTGAAGTCCGTTTCATCTGATATAAGTATGACTACACCTGCTTTTCACCAAATACCATTTGCTTAGAGTAGCAATTTCCACTTTGAGTCTAAATTCCCTTTCACTTTGAGTCTACGATTTTTCTTGTAGTGAGATGCATCTCTTGGAGGCAACATATGGTTTTTCGTTTGTTCGTTTGTTTATTTGTTTTTCCAATCTGGTGCTCTGTGCCATTTTATTGGTGAGTGCCTCCATTTACATTTAGGGTGAGTATTGATATATGGGGATTTCTTATCATTCTATCTTTTGTTTTCTGTTGGCTCCATGTATCCATTGTTTATTTGCCTTTTTGTTGCTTTGTGTTATTTTATTTTTTTTTTAATTAAATTTATTGAGGTGACAATTGTTAGTAAAATTACATAGATTTCAGGTGTACAATTCTGTATTACATCATCTATAAATCCCATTGTGTGTTCATCACCCAGAGTCAGTTCTCCTTCCATCACCATATATTCGATCCCCCTTACCCTCATCACCCACCCCCCCCCCACCCCCTTACCCTCTGGCAACCACCAAACCATTGTCTGTGTCTATGAGTTTCTGTTTCTCATTTGTTTGTCTTGTTCTTTTGTTGTTTTGGTTTATATACCACATATCAGTGAAATCACATGGTTCTCTGCTTTTTCTGTCTAACTTATTTCGCTCAGCATTACACTCTCAAGATCCATCCATGTTGTCACAAATGTTCCTATATCATCTTTTCTTACCGCCGAATAGTATTCCATTGTGTATATATACCACAACTTCTTCATCCATTCGTCTATCGAAGGACATTTTGGTTGTTTCCATGTCTTGGCCACTGTAAACAAAGCTGCAATGAACATTGGAGCACACGTGTCTTTATCTCTAAATGTTTTCAGATTTTTTGGGTAGATACCCAGGAGAGGGATTGCTGGGTCATATGGCAATTCTATTCGTAATTTTTTGAGGAACCTCCACACCGCCTTCCATAACGGCTGCACCAGTCTGCATTCCCACCAACAGTGTATGAGGGTTCCTTTTTCTCCACAGCCTCTCCAACATTTGTTACTATTTGTCTTGTTGATGATGGCCATTCTGACTGGGGTGAGGTGATATCTCATTGTGGTTTTGATTTGCATTTCTCTGATGATTAGTGATGTTGAGCATTTTTTCATATGTCTATTTGCCATTTGTATGTCCTCTTTGGAGAAATGTCTCTTCAAGTCCTCTGCCCATTTTTCAATTGGGTTGTTTGTTTTTTTGTTGTTGAGTTGCAGGAGTTCCTTGTATATTGTGCATATTAGCCCCTTATCAGAGGCACTGTTTGCAAAAGTCTTCTCCCATTCAGTTGGTGGACTCTTTATTTTGTCAATGGTTTCTTTTGCTGTGCAGAAGCTTTTAAGTTTCATAAAGTCCCATTCATTTATTTTAGCTTTTACTTCCATTGCCTTTGGAGTCAAGTTCATAAAATGCTCTTTGAACCCAAGGTCCATAAGTTTAGTACCTGTGTTTTCTTCTATGCAGTTTATTGTGTCAGGTCTTATGCTTAAGTCTTTGATCCATTTTGAATTAACTTTGGTACATGGTGACAAATAGCAGTCCAGTTTCATTCTTTTGCACGTGGCTATCCAAATCTCCCAGCACCATTTATTGAAGAGGCTGTCTTTGCTCCACTGTATGTTTTTAGCTTCTTTGTCAAAAATTATCTGTCCATATTTATGTGCTTTTATTTCTGGGTACTCAATTCTATTCCATTGGTCTGTGTCTGTTTTTCTGCCAATACCATGCTGTTTTGATTATTGTAGCCCTTTAGTACAAGCCAAAGTCAGGAAGTGTGATACCTCCATTATTGCTCTTTTTTCTTAAGATTGCTTTGGCTATTCGGGGTCTTTTCACTAATATTTTGTTGAGGATTTTTTCATCTATGTTCATTAGGGATATCGGCCTGTAGTTTTCTTTTCTGTAATATATTTGTCTGTTTTTGAGATCAGGTTGATAGTGGCCTCATAAAACCTGTTTGGGAGCCTTCCCTCCTTCTGATTTTGTGGAATATCTTGAGGAGAATAGGTGATAATTTTTTTTTTTTAATGTTTTGTAAAGTTCACCTGTAAAGCCATCTGGTCCAGGGCTTTTGTTTGTTGGGAGCTTGTTGATTACTGATTCAATTTCCCTGGTGGTAATCAGTCTATTCAGGTTTTCCGTTTCTTCTTGAGTTAGCCTTGGAAGGTTGTATGCTTCTAGAAAATTGTCCATTTCTTCCAGATTGTCTAATTTGTTGGCATATAGTTGCTCATAGTAATTTCTTAAAATTTTTTGTATTTCTGTGGTGTCTGTTGTCACTTCTCCTCTTTCATTTCTGATTGTATTAATTTGGGTACTCTCTCTCTCTCTCTTCTTCTTCTTCTTCTTTTTTTTTTTTTTTTGGTGAGTCTGGCTAAAGGATTATCGATTTTAACTTCTCTAAAAACCAACTCTTGGATTCATTGATCTTTTGTATTGTTTATCTGGTCTCTATTTCATTTATTTCTGTTCTGATTATTATCTCTTTCCTTATACTCCCTTTGGGCTTATCTTGCTCTTCTTTTCCCAGACCCCTGAAGTGTGAAGATAAACTGTTGATTATTGATTTTTCTTGTTTCTTTAGGTAGGCCTGCATTGCTATGAATTTCCCTCTTAGGACTGCTTTCGCTGCATCCCATAGATTTGGGTCATTGTGTTTTCATTTTTGTTTGTCTTGAGATATGTTTTGATTTCTTCCTTGATCTCATGGTCGACCCATTCATTATTTAATAACATGTTATTCAGCCTCCATGTATTTGTGTGTCTTCCAGTTTTTTTCCTGTAGTTGATTTCTAATTTCATAGCACTGTGGTCAGAGAAGACAATTGGTATGATTTCAATTTTCTTAAATTTATCAAGACTTGTTTTGTGGCCTAACATGTGGTCTATCTTGGAAAATGTTCCATGTGCTTGAGAAGAACATGTATTCTGCAGCTTTGGGGTGAAATGCTCTGAAAATATCGATTAAATCCAACTGGTCCAATGTGTCATTTAAGGCTGTTGTTTCCATATTGATTTTCTGTCTGGAAGACCTGTCCCTTGTTGTCAGAGGTGTGTTGAAGTCCCCTACTATGATAGTGTTACTGTTGATCTCTGTCTTTATGTCAGTCAATATCTGTTTTATATATTTAGGTGCTCCTATGTTGGGTGCATAGATGTTTACTAGGGTTATGTCCTCTTGTCAGATCGATCCCTTTATTATTATGTAGTGCCCATCTTTGTCTTTTAATATATTCTTCATTTTAAAGTCTATTTTGTCAGATATAAGTATTGCAACTCCAGCTTTTTTCTCATTTCCATTTGCATGAAATATCTTACTCCAACCCTTCACTTTCAGCCTGTGTGTGTCTTTTGATCTGAGGTGAGTCTCTTGTATACAGCATATACAAGGGTCTTGCTTTCTTATCCACTCAGCCACCCTATGTCTTTTGATTGGAGCATTTAATCCATTTACATTTAAAGTGATTATTGATAGGTACATAGTTATTGCCATTTTTTATTTGTAGTTAGATTGTTTTCATCTTTCTTCTGTTTACAGAAGCCCTTTTAATATTTCCTGCAATGCTGGCTTGGTGGTAATAAATTCCTTTAGCTTATTCTTTTCTGGGAAGCTCTTTATCTCTCCTTCAATTTTAAATGATAGCCTTGCTGGATAAAGCAATCTAGGTTGTAGGCCTTTGTTTTTCATCACTTTGAGTACCTCCTGCCACTCCCTCCTGGCCTGCAATGTTTCTGTAGAAAAGTCATTTGATAGTCTTATAGGAGTTCCCTTGTATGTAACCCGCTGTCTTTCTCTTGCTGCTTTTAGGATTCTCTCTTTGTCTTTAACCTTTGCCATTTTAACTATAATGTGTCTTGGTGTGGACCTGTTTGGGTTTATCCTGGTTGGAACTCTCTGCACTTCCTGGGCTTGTATGTTGGTTTCCTTCACCAGGTTAGGGAAGTTTTCAGACATTATTACTTCAAATATGTTCTCGATCCCTTGCTTCCTCTCTTCACCTTCTGGTATTCCTATGATGTGCATGTTGTTGCACTTGATGTTATCCCAGATGTCTCTTAAACCATTCTCATTGTATTTTATTCTTTTTTCTTTTTGTTCCATTTGGGTGATCTCTGCTAACTTGTCTTCTAGTCGCTGATTTGATCCTCTGCCTCATCTAATCTGCTGGTAATTCCTTCAAGTGTATTCTTTGTTTCAATTATTATATTCTTTACTTCTAACTGGTTGTTCATTATGATTTCTCTATCCTTCTTTATGCTGTCACTAAGTTCCTTAAACATTCTCATCATCAGTGTTCTAAACTCTGTCACTGATAGGTTTTTTTCTTCTATTTCCTTTATTTCCAATTCTGGAGGTCTCTTCTGTTTTTTTATTTGGGACATGTTTTTTTGTTTCTTCATTTTGGCTGACTCTCTGTGTTTGCTTTGATGTATCAGGTATATCCCCTAGGATTCTTGGTTTTGCTGGGTTATCTTATGCAGTATGAGTCCTTCGTATTTGACTTGCGCTACTTCCCAATTCTCCTGTGCGTGTGCTCCAAAGGTGACCCTTCTGTTGTGTATATGGTCCTGTTAAAGTTGATTTTTAATTGCTTTTGGTTTGTCAGTAGGTGGGACTATTTGTGAGAATAGTCTGACTAGTTGTGAGACTTAGCTTTGCTCACAGTGGATGTTCTGCTGCATGAGGGTTGACCGCTCAATTGAGCCTTGGCCCCTATGGGCTCTTGTGCCTTGAGAGAATTCCCTCTGGGTGTGTCATTCATAGGTCAAACCCGGTAAAACTCTGGTTTGGTCTGGAGTTGGCCTCTGTGTGTGCTGAATGTTGTGCCTCTTGGGCTGGGCCCTTTTTTATGGCAATTTCAGAACAAAGCAAATCACCAAACACAACAACAACAAAGAAAAAATCAAATACACTCACATGTAAAAACAACCAATAACCCACACTCAACAGACGCAAATATATCAAAAATATAAAAACAAACAAAAGATAAAAAGCAGCGCCAGTCTTGGCTTAAGCCAACCAAGTTATCTCCAGGTTGTCCTCTGCTATACCAGTGAGTCCTCTGTGTCTTGTGTAGGGAGAGCTGGCAACTCGTGCCAAGAATGACCCTGGCAGTGCAGTTCTAGATAAGTGGGGCTATCTAGATGGTAGTTTTTACAAAGTCAGTGCAGTTTCTGCTCTTGCCTTTACATATGTGGACTGAGAGTAACACACCCATCCCTTTGCCAGGTCTCCTGAGTCTAAGGGCACTTCTTCCATGTGTGTATGTGTGTGTGTGTGTGTGTGTGTGTGTGTGTGTAGGGCAGGAGATTTCTGAGCTGCTGAAAGCCCAGAGCTGCATCTGCCGCCTGCTGCTGACCCCTGGGAGTGTCTACACACCAGTAATTGCCCTGCCCTAGGCAGGCCAAAAAGGGTGGGTGCTGGAGATGGAGGGGTCTTCTCTCTCCAAACTCAGCAGTGTCACACTATTCCCAGCCTCTTCCCTGGGTCAGAGCTGCAAGCCTGGTCTTCCCAGATCCTAAATGCTATGGCTCCTCTGTAAACTGACACTACTTCTCAGTTCAGGGGCCATCTTGAGTCTCTGGAAGGGAGGGGGTAGAATTGGGAGAGTGGGGGTAGAGGTCCAGGTTTGGTGTTTATGTCCTTTGTCCGACCTAGGGCCCAGGCGGTGGTCTCAGCTGAGAGTACTGTCTCAAACGCTGGATACGCTGCTCTCTAGGCAGGGTAGATCAGTTGTGGAATGCAGGGAAAGAGCCCACCTCCTGGCTTTTGTGGTTTGTTCTGTCCTGGAACCCCCTGCATCTCCGGAGCCACATCTCCACTTTGCTCCCTTCCCTGTTCCACTGCTCGCCCAGTTGGCCCACCTTCAAGTAATCCTGGTAGGAATCTCTTAGCTGTTCTGTGTGATGAGCAGAGAGTCCTTTGATGGGTTATAGATGTTCAATTTGTGGAAAGTTCCAGAGGAAAACTCAAAAGATCACCTCGCTGCTGCCATTCCTATCACACCATCTTTACCCATTCTTGTTGCTCTTTCTGAGGTAGTCAGAAAGTTCTTGTAGAGTTTTTTTTTCATTTATTTTAACTCTACAGTCTCTCTCTTCTTCCATCTGTGTCATTTCCGGATTTCTGTCTTCAATATCACTAATTCTTTCCTGCATCTGGTCAGCTGTGCTACCTAAGGTGGCTATTTCATTCTTCATTTATTTTATTGAGTTCATATCCAGAACTTTTATTTGGTCCTTTTTTGAATTTCAGTCTGTTTGGTATAATGTTCACTTTGTTTTTTTATTGTGTTTCTGAGTTCATTAAACTGCCTATCTGTGTTCTCTTGCATCTTATTGTGTTTTCTCAGAACTGCAATTTTGAATTCTCTATCATTTAAGTCACATATTTCATGTTTTTATGTTGCTTTTCCTGGGGAGTTTTCATTTTCTTCCTGAGGTACCTTGTTTCCTTGGGTATTCATTGCAATTAGTGCATATTGTTTCTCTTCCTGGGCATCTACAGAACTGGGTTCTGCAGCAGATTGATATAAAGAGGTCTTTCTTTTGCTTTCCAGTGGGTGTTGCTGGAATGTTTTGTATCTTCTCTCATGGTGTAGTGTTATATTTTCTCTTGTACTGTGGTCTTCTCATGGGATGAGGATTCCCTAGAAGGTGGGCTTCTTTTCTGTGATCACGTTGCTTTGGTCTCAGGGTACCACCTCTGTGAGAGGATGTGGAGAGTTATAGATTTCTGAGCTTCTGAAATCCCAGTGGTGCTCCTGCAGCCTGATGCAGATCCTTCATGTTTTAGTGGGTCCAGTTGCCCTGCAGGGATCTGCCCAGATGGGGGGCCATGGTAGGCACTGAGAGGCAGCCGGTACCACCCAGAAATTTGGTTGCAGGTTGGGCTGTGAGAGGCAGCTGGTGCAACTGTGTCTCTAACTAGCCCAGAGTTGTCTCTTTCCTACAGCTTTTTCCCTATCACCAGAGTGTGTGTCTGCGACTGTGGGACCATCACTCCAGTTCTCAGGGCTATAGATATTCTGTTCTTTTACCTGACTGCTACCATTTCTTCTGGAGCCCACTTCTAACACTGGGGTAGGGAGCGGCGGTGTGGTGATCTCTGGGAGTGTGGGGGGAGGTGACCAGGCTCCCTGTCTTTGTTTCTATTTTCTTAATGGCAGTGAGGACTTAAACCACATTTCTCACTGAAAGTCTCTGTCCCAAACGCTGTGTTCAGCCATGTTATATGCTGATCCCTCAGTCAGGATTGTGGGCCACAGTGAGTGTGCCTGAAGCATGGATTCTTCCCTCTCTCAAGGCTACAGTGAGCTCTGGTGTGCCTCTTGTGGCCCTGTGACCCATGTCTCTGCACTTACCCCTTCCCTCCTCCCTCTCTCACCCGATTTGCCCACCTTCACGTGATTCAACATGCAGGTCTCTCATGCTTACTTGTGTGATGTGAAGGGAACCCTTTGTTGAATTATGGCTGTTCAATTTTTTGTAACTTCCAGGGGATATTTCAAGAAGCACTCTTCAAGATGCCATTTCTGTGAAGTCATTCCCAGCTTGAAAATATCTGAAAGATTTCCTGTTCTTTTCTTCCCTTCACTTGCCAAATTTTAATGGTTCTGTTTACTATACATTAATATGCATACCAATTTCAATGGTTCTGTTTACTTCAGACCATATGCCTACAAGGCCCAATGACTTGAAAGAAGTGTTTACATCTGTATAACTTCCACTCCTATTCCTGAAACAAACCAGCCTCTGGGAAGTGTCTTTTTTCAGGAATTGCCTGAAGAACTTCTCCTTTCCTTTTTTTCTGCTTCTCTTTACATGTCTATAAAATATTTTGGTTGTATTAAGAGTGGGAAGACAGTCTATGAGACAAGGAATCCGCTGTCTTCCCTTAATGCTGGCATTTTGGAATAAACCTGCTTTTCTTTTCACCAACCTCACCTCTCAAGTTTTGGCTTTCATGTGGTCAGTATCCAGAACTTTTGGCCAGTAACAAAATTATTTATTGCTTATCTAAAAATTCAAATTTAAACAGACATCCTGTATTTTTATTCACTAATTTTTACAACTTTACTCACTATCTCTTTTTTTGTGACAATCTAAGAAGAGATTTTACTGGAAGGCAGGGCAACAAACCAATATGTGGGCCTCTTTTGAATTTTATCAGCACCAATATTCTTAGCAAGAGTGATCTTTTAATGCATGTATCAAATTACATCTTTCTCATGCTTAAAACCCTCTTCTTAATTCCTGTCATATTGAGAATGAAATCAGAACTCTTTACTAAAACCTATAATGGCCATACATGATCTAATTCCTGCCTACCCCTCTAAATTTTACAACAACCATATGTAGAAGACATCATTATTATTCCCATTCTATAGGTGAGAAAAATGAACTATAGAAGAGTACATGACTTACCAGGTATCAAATCTAGCTACCTTATATAACACAGTCATGAGATTAACACAGGAAATATGAAAATTATTGGGAAAAGTTAGAAATTGATAACAACCAATGCTGGTAAGGATGTAGAGCCATGGACATATTCATGCACCATAGTGTGAATTGGTCTTGTGTTTTAGAGGGAGATTTGGTAGTGTTTATGGCCATTTAAAAATGTGTCTTCTCTCCAAGTATTCATATTCTAGGTATTATCCTAGTTATATGTAAATGTACAAAATAGGATGGGAGAGTGTGCATATCATTCTTTTACAGTGGTTACCTCTAGGAAAGAAAGTGAAAGTGAGGCAGAAAGGATCAACAGGGGCTTTCAGTTTTTATTCTTTATTTAAGATGTATGACTAGAATGTATTTGTGATTTTCTTGTACAATTTAAATTAATACTTTTTTAAAATAAAGGCAACAGGCTAAGCACACTGCAAATTATTTAGTGGTAACAGAATTATGAGTAGCATTTCTTTTTTTCTCTTGAAATAGGATTCCTTGCTCTGAGTAAAAATTGGCTTTAAGATTTTAGAAATCTTTTTTTTTTTTTTTTTTTTTTTTTTTTAATATAATTTTTTTTTTTTTATTAAATTTATTGAGGTGACAGTTGTTAGTAAAATTACATAGATTTCAGGTGTACAATTCTGTATTAGAAATCTTGATGGACACAGAGGGGAAAACTGCTATGTAAAATTTGTACGACATTTTTTTTCTCTCAAATGATAAAAACTCAGTTCAACTTTGGGCAAGACTGCTCTTTTGTTTTGGGTAAAATCTCCTGACTATATAGATAGATAGATGATAGATAGATAGATGATAGATTGATAGATAGATAGATAGATAGATGATAGATAGATAGATAGATAGATAGATATTTCTCCCTTAGAGAAAACTATAAAGTAATCTGAATGTAGATGTTTTAGACTCAGCAGCAACTGTTCTCTTCCATGATGAAAATTGTTATATATATATATATATATATATATATATATATATATATATATATATATATATATTGAGTCAGGGCTCTATCTGCACACTTTATTGCATTTGGGGTAGTAAGGCGATGGTTTCCTGTAAATTTAGACTATGCTGTGCTTGGATTGCTGTTTGTTCACTTGGAGATGTGGAAGTGTTTAGCAATGTCTCACTATATAGCTTTTTGAGACCTAGAGAACTACAGGAAAGATGCATACATGTGATCTCTAATTGCTGCAGAACTCTAATTCTTATAAGGGCAACCATAATAGGTTTATGTGTCTTAAATTGGACTTGATTGGTAGTATTCTGTGCATCATACTGTACATTATTTATTTATTAATTTTATTTTTATTTACTTTTTTATTTTTTATTTTTTAAAAATTTATTGGGGTGACAATTGTTAGTAAAGTTACATAGATTTCAGTTGTATAATTCTGTAATACATCATCTATATATCACATTATGTGTTCACCACCAAGAGTCAGTTCTCCTTCCATCACCATATATTTGACCCCGTTTATCCTCTGCATTATACTTTTTAATTTGAAACCAAATGACTCATACTTTGGGAAATGCACTGATGCTGACTAAAACACCTTTGATGTCACTGTCTTTAAGGCTAAAGAGTAAGGATACAATTTGACAAAGCCTTAACCAAAGGAGAGTTAAAGTTGCCCATTCAGAAGTGTTAACATTCTCATTAGCAGTCATTCTTAAAAATGGCAGGGTTTGGGGGAGGAAATCAGAACATGGTAACTGGTCATCATTTGGGTCTAAGGGGGAAGTTTTCCTCTCTGGGCATGGAAGGAGCTGGAGCTTAACCTGGAAGCTATTATGTAAACATGCTCACACTATTTGTTGCTTGTGGCAGGAAAAGGCAATTAGTGAGCTTCTGGCCACACAGAGGCAAACCAAGAGCTAGGCAGAGTGATACCATTTATAAAATCTTGATTATGGATTTGATACTGTGGGCTATGAGAGCAGCTACATATACTACAATTGGTAGTGGTGAAGTGTCCTCTATGTTTTATTTCCTTTCCATTATCCCCAAACTTTCAGTGAAGTGTTCTTAAAAGAAGGGCTAACTTCATAGGTGTGCAACATGTGCAGTTACACAGGACTACAAACTTAAAAGCATCCTGTAATTGCCTTAATGCCCTATGGTGGCCACCTTGAAATTCTTAATAATTTTAGAACAAGGAGCTCATATTTTCTCTCTGCATTGAGCTGGGCCCCACAAATTTATAGCCAATCTTGCTCAAAAGTTTCACCCCTGTATCAGCTGTGAGACACATAGGACATCCCACAGGGTCTTTACTTCATGCCTAGAGTAGTGGTAACAACAGAGGACATGAGCACACACACAAAAAGACAACAACAACAACAACAAACTGTACACTGCAAAGCCACCAATCCTGAGTACCACTGACAGTACGGACAGAACCCCTTTACAAAGACTGTAGAGCACCGTTGAATGTGCTCATAAAGTGGAGACACTTTAAAGAGGACCAAGGAAGAAGGAGATCCCAAAGTCTTCATAATTTAATTAAACAAAGAAAACATGACTTCAGTGAAAGTCCATTGTCTGGAATTACTGGTTATGCCCCTTTGGTTTGTTTTCATTTTTTACTTTAAAAAAAAAAATCAATTACAGTTGACCTACAATCTTTTATTTGTTTCAGGTGTACAACATAGTGCTTAGACATTTATATAATGTACAAAGTGATCACCCTCATAAATCTAGTACCCATATGACACCAAACATAGCTATTACAATACTATTAAGTATATTTCCTATGCCGCACTTTACATCCCCATGATTGTTGGTATATATTAAATCATATAAAAAGTTAAAGTTGCAGAATCATCAATTATAGGAGTTAGGAGGAATCTTAATGTATACTTATTCCAGCAGTCCCCATGCTATGTGTTAAAGACACCTGAGGTAGGTGCTGTCACAGGAATCTATATGCACTAGGATCATTTTTAGTCAGGATAAATAACATGTCTTACTATCCCCTCAGCCTTCAGTGCCTTTTACCCCATCTGCTTGCCTGCCTAACTCCTACTGATGCTCTGGGCCTTAGTGTAGACCTGATCTCTGCAGGAAAGCCTTATATGATAACCTCATGCTGCATTAGTTGCTCCTTTTTTGAGCTACCAGAGCACCCTGTACCTATAACATACTATCTATCACGCTGTAACTGTCTGTTAACTTACCTGTCTCCCCTATGGGCCATGAATTTTGAAAGTAGAGACCTTGGCTCATTCATCATTGTTCCCCTACCACATTTTAGTCTCCTGCCACATTTTAGATGCTAGTAAGTTGTGGGTAAATAAATAACCAAATAAATTAACAAAGCACTATATATTTCAAACTATGCATATGATGCTATAATTACTAAAGAACATATTCATTTTATAATCTTATTGTCATTAAGTAAATGTTCAACTCACAGACATATTTAATGCACATTACTATCATGGCAGTCTGTGAAATTCTTCAAAAATAAAAAGGACCCTTCAGAATTGAAAATACTGAGAACCACTTACCTAATTTAACTCTTTTGTCGAGGAAATGAAGGTACAGAGGAGAGATTTTACTCACTCGCCAATGTCCCAAACTTTACAAAGGGCAATGGGGCCAACAGACAGCACCTGGGCCTAAGTCTTTCCCTGAATTTTCTAATTCTGTGATGCCTCTCTGTCCCAAGTTAGGCAATGTAGCCTGCACAAACAAGATGCAAAATAGCTTTCTTGTACTAGTACCTCCTTCAGATCTGTAAAGAACCAGAAGCAAAGTGACCTGTGTCTCAAGGCCCATGTTTGGGACCCAAGAGGCTAAATGCAAGAATGAGGCAAGCTAGTGAGCCGGCAGGCTGAGTGGGTCAGCATGAAGTCAAATCACAGATCATGGCAAAGTGATCAAGTTTTTTGTCCAACATAATATCTGGCAATATCAGATGCTGAAGCAAAGGGTAAAGGCATAAGAAAATAACCATTGTCATTAAATAAATTTTAATAATAAAAAGAAACTTCTGTAGTCAAAATTTTCAATCGTATATGACCCCCATGAAGGCAGGGCCTGTCTTGTTCACTGTTATACCACTAGTGCCTAGCATAGTGCCTGTAACATAGCTGCCATTTAATAAATACTAACAAAATGAATAAATAAAAATGGGAATTGAACTTCTCTGGTTCTTGAAGAAATTTCTCTAAAAGTTACTGAAAGCAATAAGTCTTGCAGATCCATGTGTTTGACTCTAAATGCACACCTTATGGTCTTCAATTATGCTCTCTCAATATTCCAGTTATCAGGCAAGGACAACATTTAAGGAAATAAGGGGATACCCAAGGGGAGCTACGCATTAAGATTGTAGCTGAAGGGAGATGATGGATTTCACCTGATGCTAAAATAAAGGAAACAAATTCAGAAGGTCACTTGCATAAAATAGGCCTTTAAAGCTCATCTCCCAAATAAAGTGAAGAGGCAGCTCCAATTCCTAGGAGCTACAACTACAGAAAGGCTTTTTGTAAAGCCTTTTGCTTAGTTCTCCTCTAAGGTTTTATTCTATGTTCCTTCTGGATAAAATGGCGGAGGGAAATCAGAAGAATATGATAGGTAGATAGTAGTGTGATTGTTTTGGGGCTTCACATTCTTCTGGAATGACCCCCACACACTCCTGAGAAGTCCTCACTGATCATAACAATTTATCTTTTATTCATAATGGGGTTGGGGACCTTGAAATTTTAAAACAATTACTTCAACTCTGCATTTCCCTTTATTTGTACACAAATGCAGTGGTATTTCAAAATGAGAATTCTCTGATTTCTTTTACCTGCCTGGATGCCATTTCATGACAACTTTTTAAAAAACAATTTATTAAATTTATTGAGTTGACATTGGTTAATAAAATTGTATGTGATTAAAGTGTACCATTCCATAATGCATCTTTTATATATTACATTTGTGTTCACCATCCATAGTCATATTTCCTTCCATCACCATATATTTGACCACCTTTACCCTTTCTACCACCTCCCCACCAACCTTTCCCTCTGGTAACCAATACACTGTTGTCTGTGTCTATGAGGTTCTTTCTTTCTTTCTTTCTTTCTTTCTTTCTTTCTTTCTTTCTTTCTTTCTTTCTTTCTTTCTTTCTTTCTTTCTTTCTTTCATCTATTATATTAGTTTCAGATGTACAAAACAATATAATGATTAGATATTTACACTCCTCAAAAAGTGATAACCCCCCCAAGTCTACTACCCATCTGACATCGCACACAGCCGTTACGATTTCACTGTCTCTATTCCTTATGCTGTACTCCACTTCCTGTGAATATATATATTATATATACATATAATATATATTATATATATGATATAATATATACATGATATATAATATATATAATATATAATACACATACATATTATATTATATATATATATATACATATATATATACATACATATATATATATATATATATATATATATATATATATATATATAATTATATTTCACATTCATTATTATTCAGCTTCAGGTGTACACTGCTGTGGTCAGGTACCTACACCATCCATGAAGTTGTCTCCCTAATAAGACAACTATCCAATGAATACCATACAAAATCTTTACAACATTACTGATTGTATTCCACAAACTGTCTTTCATATCCCTGCGGCAATCTTTTAGTTATCAATCATGCTTTCTCTTCCCTCACCTTCTTCCTCATCCCCACCCCCCTTGCATCTAGCAACCCTCAGTTTTTCCTCTGTGTCTCTGAGATTGTTTCTCATTAGTTTGTTCATTTATTCTATTCTTTATTCCACATATAAGTGAGATCAGATGGTATCTATCTTTCTCTGTCTGACTCATTTCACTTAGCATAATGTTCTCTAGGTCCATCCATGTCATTGCAAATGGTAAGATTTCATTCTTCTTTATGGCTGTGTAATACTCCATTGTATAAACGTACCACAGTTTCTTAATCCAGTCATCTACCAGTGGGCATTTCAGATGTTTCCAAGTCTTGGCTATTGTGAATAATGCTGCAATAAACATAGGGGTGCATGCATTTTTTCGCATTAGTGTTTTGGATTTCTCTGGATAGATACCTAGGAGTGGAATTGCTGGGTCATGAGGTAGTTCCATTTCCACTTTTTTGAGATGCCTCCATACTGATTTTCATAGTGGCGGCACCATTGTGCAATTCCACCACCAGTGTACAAGGGATCCCTTTTCTCCTCATCCTCACCAGCACTTGTTGTTTGTTGATTTACTGATTGTAGCCATTTTGGGGTGAGGTGGTATGTCATTGTGGTTTTTATTTGCATTTCTCTAATGATTAGTGAGGTTGAGCATTTCTTCATATGTCTGTTTGCCATCTGTATGTCCTCTTTAGAAAATTGTCTCTTCATGTCCTCTGCCCATTTTTTAATTGGGTTGTTTGTTTTTTTGGTGTTGAGTTGAATGTGTTTTTTATAGATTTTGGATATTAACCCCTTATCAGATACATCATTGACAAATATCTTCTCCCATTCAGTAGGATCCCTTTTTGTTTATTAATGGTTTTCTTTGCTGTGAAAAACTTTTTAGTTTGACACAATCCCATATGTTGTTTTTTCTTTGTTTTGTTTTGTTTTGTTTGGTTTTGTTTTCTCTTGCTTCCCTTTCCTGAAGGGATATATCAGTAAAAATATTACTAAGGGTAATGCCTGCAAACTTTCTTCCTATAATTTCTTCTAGGAGTTTTATGGTTTCAGGTCTTACATTTAAGTCTTTAATCCACTTTGAATTTATTCTTGTATATGGTGTAAGAAGGTGGTCCAGTTTCATTTTTTTTGCATGTGTCAGTCCAGAGGTCCCAGCATCATTTATTGAATAGACTGTCTTTACCGCAAATGTAAATGCTTGCTTCTTTTGTCATAAATGACCATATATATAGGCATGGATTTATTTCTGTGCTCTCTGTTCTGTTCCATTGATCTATGTGTCTGTGTTTATGCTAGTACCATGTTGTTTCGATCACTATAGACTTGTAGTATAATTTGATGTCAGGTACCATGATATCTCACACTTTGTTTTTATTTCTCAAAATTGCTGAGGCTATCCGGGGTCTTTTACGGTTCCATATAAATTTTAGGATTATATGTTCTATTTCTCTGAAAAATGTCCTTGGTATTTTAATAGGAATTGCATTGAATCTGTATATTACCTTAGGCAGTATGGACATTTTAACTGTATTAATTCTTTTAATCCATGAGCATGGATGTGTTTCCATTTGTTTGTGTCTTCTTAAATTTCTCTCTTCAGTGTTTTATAATTTTCTGAGTACAGGTCTTTTATTGATTTGGTTAAATATATTATTAACTATTTTATAGTTTTTGAAGCAATTGTAAATGGGACTGTTTTCTTAATTTCTCCTTCTGATATTTTATTATTGGTATTTACAAATGCAACTAATTTCTGAATATTAAATTTCTATCCTGATATTTTCATTTATCAGTTCTAATAGTTTATTGGTGGAGTCTTTTGGGTTCTCTATATATAGTATCATGTCATCTACATATAATGACAATTTTACTTCCTCTTTACCAATTTGGATGCCTTTTATTTCCTTTTCTTGTCTGATTGCTGTGGCTAGGTCTTCCAGAACTATGTTGAATAGAAGTGGAGAAAGTGGGCAACCTTGCCTTGTTCCTGATCTTAAGGGGAATGGTTTTAGCTTTTTCCCATTGAGTATGATGTTAGCTGCGGGTTTATCATATATGGCCTTTATTATGTTGAGATATGGTCCCTCTATTCCCACTTTCTTAAGAATTTTTATCATAAATGGCTGCTGGACTTTGTCAAATGCTTTTTCTCCATCTATTGATATGATCATATGGTTTTCATTTTTCATTTTGTTAATGCGGTGTATTACATTAATTGATTTGTGGATGTTGAACCACCGTTGCATACCAGGAATGAATCCCACTTGATCATGGTGCATGATCTTTTTAATGTATTGCTGAATTCTGTTCGCTAATATTTTGTTGAGGATTTTTTCATCTATGTTCATTAGGGATATTGGACTGTAATTTTCTTTTTGTAATTTTTTTTCTGATTTTGGGATCAAGATGATACTAGCCTTGTAAAAATAGTTTGGGAGCCTTCCTGCTTCTGGATTTTTTGGAAAAGTTTGAGGAGAATAGGTTATAATTCTTTTCTGACATTTTTTTTAATATTTACCAATAAAACCATCTGGTCCACAGCTTTTGTTTGTTGGGAGCTTGTTGATTACTGACTCAATTTCCCAGGTACTAATCAATCTATTCGGGTTTTATGTTTCTTCTTTGATTAACCTTGGAAGGTTCTATGCTTGTAGGAAATTATCCGTTAATTCCAGATTGTCTAATTTTTTGGCCTACAGTTTCTCCTAGTAATTTCTAAAAAGTTTTTGTATTTCTGTGGTGTCACTTCTCCGTCATTTCTCATTTTATTAATTTGGGTCCTCTCTCTCTCTCTCTCTTTTGATGAGGCTGGCTAAATTTTTTTCAATTCTGGTTATCTTCTCAAAAAAACAGCTCTTGGTTTTATTGATCTTTTGTTTTGTTTTTTTGGTTTCTATTTCATTTATTTCTGCTCTTATTCTTATTATCTCCTTCCTTGTACTTCCTTTGGGCTCATTTTGCTGTTCTTATTCCAGATCCCTTAAGTGTAAGGATAAACTGTTAATTTGAGATTTTTCTTGTTTCTTTAGGTAGGCCTGCATTGCTATGAATTTCTCTCTCAAGAGTGTTTTCGCTGCATTCCATAGATTTGGGGTCATTGTGTTTTCATTTTTGTTTGTCTCGAGATATCTTTTGATTACTTCCTTGATCTCATTGTTGACCCGTTCATTATTTAGTAATGTATTATTTAGCCTCCATGTATTTATGTCTTTCAATTTTTTTCCTGTAGTTGATTTCTAATTTCATAGCACTCTGGTCAGAGAAGACAATAGGTATGATTTCAATTTTCTTAAGTTTATCAAGACTTGTTTTGTGGCTTAACATGTGGTCTATCTTGAAAATGTTCCATGATTGCTTGAGAAGAATGTGTATTCTATAGCTTTGGGGTGAAATGCTCTGAAAATATCAATTAAATCCAACTGGTCCAATGTGTTGCTTAAGGCCACTGTTTCCATATTTATTTTCCATCTGGAGGACCTGTCCCTTGTTGTCAATGCTGTGTTGAAGTCCCATACTATGCTAATGTTAATGTTGATCTCTGTCTTTATATCAGTCAATATCTGTTTTACATATTTAGGTGCTCATATGTTGGGAGCCATAGATGTTCACTAGGGTTATGTCCCCTTGTTGGATCGATCCCTTTATTATTATGTAGTGCCCATCTTTGTCTTTTAATATATTCTTCATTTTAAAGTCTATTTTGTCAGATATAAGTATTGCTACTCCAGATTTTTTCTCATTTCCATTTGCATGAAATATCTTACTCCAACCCTTCACTTTCAGCCTGTGTGTGTCTTTTGATCTGAGGTGAGTCTCTTGTATACAGCATATGCAAGGGTCTTGTTTTCTTATCCACTCAGCCACCCTATATCTTTTGATTGGAGCATTTAACCCATTTACATTTAAAGTGATTATTAATAGGTACATAGTTATTGCCATTTTGTTATTTGTATTTCTGGTCTTCATTAGTTAGATTGTTTTCATCTTTCTTCTCCTTACAGAAGCCCTTATAATATTTCCTGTATTGCTGGCTTGGTGGTAATGAATTTCTTTATTTTATTCTTTTCTGGGAAGCTCTTTATCTCTCCTTCAATTTTAAATGATAGCCTTGCTGGATAAAGCAATCTAGGTTATAGAACTTTAGTTTTCATCACTTTGAATACCTCCTGCCACTCCCTTCTGGCCCGCAAAGTTTCTATAGAAAAGTCATTGGATAGTCTTATAGGTGTTCCCTTGTATGTAACCACCTGTCTTTATCTTGCTGCTTTTAGGGTTGCCTGTTTGTCTTTAATCTTTGCCATTTTAATGAGACTGTGTCTTGGTGTGGGCCTGTTTGGGTTTATCCTGGTCAGAACTCTCTGCACTCCCTGGGCTTGTATGTCGATTTCCTTTACCAGGTTAGGGACATTTTCGGTCATTACTTCAACTATGTTCTCAATCCCTTGCTCCCTCCTCTCTTCTCCTTCTGGTATTCCTATTACGTGCATATTGTTACACTTGACATTATCCCTCAGGTCTCTTAAACCATTTTTATTGTTTTTATTTTTTTTTTCTTTTTGTTTTTTCACTTGGGTGATCTCTGCTAACTTGTCTCGTAAATTGCTGATTTGATCATCTGCCTCATCTAACCTGCTGGTCATTCCTTCAAGTGTGTTCTTTATTTCAGTTACTGTATTCTTTACTTCTAACAGGTTTTCCTTTATGATTTTTCTATCCTTCTTTATGCTGTCACTAAGCTCCTTAAACATTCTCATCATCAGTGTTCTAAACTCTGTCTCTGATAGGTTTTTTTCTTCTATTTCATTTATTTCCAAATCTGGAGGTTTCTTCTGTTCTTTTATTTGGGAAATATTTCTTTGTTTCCCCATTCTGGCTGACTATCTGTGTTTGCTTCCAGTTATTTGGTAGATCCCCTAGGGTTCTTAGTTCTTGCTGGGTGGTCTTATGTTGTATGTGTTCTTTATATTTGAGTTGCACTACTTCCCTATTCTCCTGTGCATGTTCTTCAGAGGTGGCACTTGTGCTGTGTGTATTCTCCTGTTAAAGTTGAGCTTTGATTGCTTTTGGCTTGTCAGTATATGGGATTGACTCCTAGGCTGACTAGTTGTGAGAATTGGCTATGCTGACAGTGGATGAGCTGCTGTGTGAAGGTTGATCCCTGAGATGGGGCTTGGCCCCTATGGATTCTTGTGTCTGTAGATAATTCCCTCTGGGTGTGTCATGTATAGGTCAAACCCAGTAAGACTCTAGTTTTGTCTGGAGTTGGCCTTTGGGTGTGTTGAATCTTGTACCTCTTGGGGTTGCCCTGATGTAGGGTGATTTCAGAATGCAACAAATCAACAAGCACAACAACAACAACAAAGGGAAAACCAAATACACTCACATGTAAAAACAACCGATAACCAACACTCAACACAGACAAAAATATCAAAACTCAAAACTAAAAAAAAAAAAAAAAAAAAAAAGCCGTGCCTGTCTTGGCTCAAGCTCAACAACCTATCTCCAGGATTTCCTCTGCTATACAAAGAGTCCTCTGCATCATGTGTAGGCAGAGCCGGCCACCTGGTGTCCAGAGTGACTCTGGCAATTCAGTTCTAGATGAATGGGCCTGTAGGGTGTGGTTCGTAGTTTTTATAAAGTCAGCACAGTTTCAGCTCTTGCCTGCACAAACGCACAATGAGAGTATAACAGCCAGCCCTGTGCCCAGGTATCCTGAGTCTTAGGGCACTTCTGTTGGCGGGTTGGGGGGATGGAGAGTGCAAGATTTCTGAGCTGCTGAAAGTCCAGAGCTGCCTCTGCCTCCTGCTGCTGATCCCTGCGTGTGTCTCCATAGCTGTAATTGCCCTGCCACAAGCAGCCCAGAAAAGGTGGTGTTAGGCTATATTTAGGCCAGGAATAGGAAACTTCTTATCTTAAAAGCCATCTTGTCTTGCTTTGGATCTTTTAGCTGCCAGCTTGTGTTTGCCTTAGGTCTGGAGAAGCCCCCTGGTATGTAAAAACCATCTCATCCTGTCTTGCTTTGTACTTTGCTTGTCTCCTAGGGTCTTGTGATCAGCAGGCCTGGGCGGGCCTGGGCAGTCCAGACGCAGTCCTGGGACCCAGGGTATGGAGCCAGAGGGCTTGGTCATGCCCCAAAACCCTTGGTTGCTAGAGACAATGCAACAAAAACCCCATGAAGCATTGAAGGGGGGAAAAAACCTCGTTTACCCCCTCCTATAAAACTCCATGCTCCTTTTTGCTCAGAGAGGTGATGGTCTTTTCTAGCCTGACCTTCCACAGCTCAAACACACCAAATAAATTCTAATAGACCAATTTTGGTCTCTCGCAACTCATTCCTCTGGCCGTGTTCATAAGGAGAGCCACCTTTGTCTACCCTTAGGCAGACAACTTAAGTAAGTCTTCCCTCTTTCACTCTCTGACTTGGCCAGATCTGCCATCTGATACAAGACCTAGCGCTAGGCCTCACCCTCTCCTGGTGCCAGACCCCTGGGTCCGCAAGTCAGCAGGGACGCCTGCCCTCGTTTGAACCCTTCCCCTCTGTCAGACCTGAGGAAACCAACAGTGGGATGCCCTGCCATTTTTCCTTGTCCTCTGGGGGATTAAGAGGGTCTAGACTTACCTCATTCCCCCCCCCCCATGCCCTTCCTTCATTACTATGGGCTCCAGCTCCTCCTCTTATCCCAGGGACTCCCTTTGGGGATCCTTTTAGACCGCATTAAGAGATGACTTTACCCCATTTTAGAGTCTAAATGCCTTATTTCCTTTTCAACTGTGTCGTGTCCACAATATAAGCTTGATAATGGTTAATTCTGGCTGCCTACTGAAACTCTTGACCTTGATGTTCTCCAAGATTTAGACAACCTCCTCTGCTGGCAGGGTAAATGGAGCGAGGTCCCCTACCTCCTGATTTTCTTTGAGCTGCAACGGGACTTGTCCCATTTCCTACCTGAGGAAGAATCATGCCTCTTAGGTTTAGCTTCAGCCTCTTCTTTTCCCTCTGTTCCAGAGCCCTCACCCCCTAATCCTGATCTGGATCCTCTCCTCCCCAACCTCCGCTAGTTCAAATCCCTCCACCGTATCAGCTCACTGCCTCCACGTCACCACCCAATACTTCCTCCACTACTGCCCCACCTGCTCCCGACCTTTCTTCCCCTCCTCATACCCGATCCCGACAACCTTATGCACCCCAGCCACCCAGATACCTCTCAGGGAAGTGGCAGGCATTTAAAGCCCTGTTAGGGTCCATGTCCCTTTCTCGATGAAGGACCTGAGTCACATTGAATCTAAGCTAGGCTCCTTTTCTTCTGATCCCTCCTATTTTACTAAAGAGTTAGAATACTTCACCCTTAGCTATGACCTTACTTGGCAGGACATCTATATTATTCTCTCCACATGTACTAACTCTGATGAAAAGGATCATATCATTTAAAAAGCTAGGGAAAAAGCTTTTGGTTAATTGTCTCCTTCAGGGCATGAAGTCAGCCATTCAGAAAGTTGCCAATTATGAAAAAGTTAGGGAAGTCTACGAGGACCACCATGAGAACCCAGCTGTTTTTCTTTCCCACCTTTCCGAGGCCCTACAAACCTACACTAACATTAATCCTGACTCTCTGGATGGCAGAGTTGTCTTAGCCATGCATTTCATCTCCCAGTCAGCCCCTGATATTCGCAGGAAGTTTCAGAAACTAGAGAAGTTCCTTACACCCCACAAACAGATCTTCTAGAACTGGCCTTTAAGGTCTTCAACAATCAAGATGAGGAGAGTAGACGGGCCCATACCCAAGCCTTATAAATCGTTGCTGCAGCAGTTTCCCAGACCATTAGGCCGGGCCGGCCCCAGAGGAAAAAACCGGGACCCCAATCCTCTACACAGCTTAATCAACAAGATACCTGCTTTAAATGTGGCCTCCTTGGACACTGGAGCTGCTCTTTCCCTAACCCAAGGCCTCCTACTAAGCCTTAACCCCTATGAAGCCATGGTGGCCACTGGAAGTCAGATTGCTCTCGAGCCCCTCCAGGCTCAGGAACATCCATTTCCTGGCCCTGGCCAAACACCACTCCTGCCATGGCACCAACAGATGGGAATAATCTTTCCCTCCTGTGGATCCTTGGCACTAATGAAGATTGAAGGGTCCCGGTTCTGTCACAGGCCTCCACCTCCACCACACCCATGATGGAACTGGGGGTAACTCTCCTAGTTGCCAGTAAGGCCATTTCTTTCCTTCAAGACACGGGGGCCACTTGGCACTCTCCGAATTTTCAGGTAAGCTCTTTCCTTCTCTCATCTAGATTGTGGGGGTCGTTGGGATACTTTCTCACCTCATGATTACCCCATCCCTTTTATGTTCCCTAGAGGGACACCCTTTTACTCATTCCTTCCTAGTCCTGCCTATTGTCCCACTCCTATTTTAGAGAGTGGCATTCTCTCCAAGTTTCATTCCACTGTTAATCTATATACCCCTTCTTCTGCTATCATTTTTCTTGATTTGCTAGCAGAATCACCCCCAGAAACCACCCCTTCTTCCCCCTTCTAACCCACCTGACATTGAATCCTCAATATAGGATACTCCCAACCCATTATTGCCACTCAATACCCACCTCTTATTATCTCACTCAGAGATCCCAGTCACTTCCCCACTATAGCTCAGTATCTTATTCCTCGACAAGGCCTCCTTGGACTCAAACCACTAATATCTAAGTTCCTCCAGGTGATGATTCTCCACCCCACTTCTTCCTGTTATAACACTCCCATTCTTCCAGTCAAGAAGTCGGATTGGACGTACTGCTTCGTTCAGGATCTTCAAATTATAAATGAGGCAGTTATTCCCCCTCCATCCTGTAGTTCCCAATCTGTATACCCTTTTATCCCTCATACCTCCTGACACTCAATATTTACTGTCCTTGAACTTAAGGATGCTTTAGTCCTATACCTAATATCTCCACCTCCCATACCTGCCTGCCCCTTAATTATCTGGCTTCCCTAGGTTATTGTGTATCCCACCATAAGACCCAACTCTGCACCTCAACCGTCACCTTCCTAGGGTTTTGCCTTTCCCCAGGTCACCAGGAAATCACTACATAACGCAAAAATGCTCATTCACTCTATCCCCTTCCCCTCCACTAAACAGGATCTTCTCTCTTTCCTTGTCTTGGTTGGATATTTTTGCATCTGGATCCCCAATTTTGGCCTCATTGCCAAATGCCTTTAGCAGGCCACCACTGGCCCCCTCCAGGAACCTCTCCTGCCTACTTCAGAGACCACCTTTGCTTTTTATCAACTCCAGACAGCTCTCATTTCTGCCCACGCCCTTGCTTTACCTGACCTGAATAAGCTTTTCTTCCCATACACCCATGAATCTCGGGGGCTCACTCTAGGCCTCTTGGGTCGGAAATCAGGCCTCGATCTCAAAGCTGTCGCTTACCTATCCAAACAACTAGCCCACACTGCCCAGGGCTGGCCCCCTTGCCTCTGTGCCCTCACCACCTCTGCCCTCCTCACTTTAGAGGCTTCCAAACTTACCTACTCTCAACCTATCACTGTTTTCCTTAATCTTTTACCAACAAAAACAACAGAAGCTGGACCAGCCAGAGGGATCCCAGCAAGACACCCCACCAGATATTTATACCTGTACTCAGATGGGGGATACAAAGGTGACAATACATAAGCAACAGACCACATGAGTAATAAGACCTCAGAGGCACATGCTGGACAAGTTTCTGGGAACTGGCCTTTGACAGGGGGACTTTATGGACTATACACCAACTGAGCTATAATCCCCAAACCCTTTATTCAGGCCTGTCAAAATGAACTTTATACAGAAAACCATAGCCGAAGTTATCGGCAGGCAAATTGCTCTCACCATGCTTTTACAAGAACACTGTTACAGCCCCCTCACCCAAAACTCTAATTAGGGACTCTGATCGATGCTCTGGCTCAGCAGGAAGCAGTTGCAGAAGACTGACCACAGCCCCTTTTCCTAAGAATAGTTACCAAACCCAGAGGGGGAATTTGTTAGGCCATATTTAGGCCAGGAACAGGAACATTTTCTTATCTTAAAAGCCATCTTGTCGTGCTTTGTACTTTGTACCTGCCAACTTTTGTTTGTCTTAGGCCTGAAGAAGACACCTGGAATGTAGAAACCCTCTTATCCTGTCTTGCTTTGTACTTTGTTTGTCTCCTAGGGGCTTGTGATCAGAGGGCCTGGGTGGACCTGGGTGGGCCAGACGGAGGCCTGAGGGCCAGGATGTGGAGCCGGAGGGTTTGGTCATGCCCCAAAACCCTTGGTTGCTAGAGACAATGCAACAAAAACCCCATGAAGTATTGAAGGGGGGGCAACCTGTTTACCCCCTCCTATAAAACTGCATACCCCTTTTTGCTTGGCGAGTTTATGGTCTTTTCTAGCCTGATCTCCCACAGCTCAAACATGCCAAATAAATTCTAATAGACCAATTTTGGTCTCCGGCGACTAATTCCACCAGCAGTGCCTAACAGGTGAGGGCTGGGAAGGTAGGTGTATTCTGTCTCCTGGCCCAGCCTCTTTTCTAGGTCACAGCTACAAACTGGCTTTTTCCAGATCTTGAGCTCTACAGCTCCTCTGTAATCTGACAGTACACCTCAGTTCAGGGACCACCTTGAGACTCTGGAAGGGTGGGGGCAGAATTGCTGTGGGAGAGTGGGAGGGGGGAGTGGCCTAGGTATGGAGTTTGCTTATTGTCTGACCTAGGGCCCCGCTGGGGATCTCAGCTGAGATTACTGCCTTGAATGTTGGATACGCTAACCTCTTGGCAGGACAGATCACCTGTGGGATGCAGGGAAAGAGCCCAGAACCTGGCTGCTGCAATCTCTGGTCTTTGTCCTGGGCCCATGTCACCACAGCTGCGGATGCGGGTAGTATCTCCACACTGCTCCCTTCCCTCTTCTCCTGCTTGTCCAGTTTGCCCACCTTCAAGTAATCATCATGCAAGTCTCTTAGCTGTTCTGTGTTATGAGCAGAAAATCTTTTGATGGGTTATAGATGTTCAATTGTGGTAAGAAATGTTCAATTTGTGGTAAGAGAAGAACTCAAGAAACCCACCTCACTGCTGCCATTCCTATGACGTCACTCTCATAACACCTTTTTATTCATGTTTTCAGGTAATCAATTCCCCTTCTTTAATCCTGTTAGGAGCCAGTATTCTCTAATATCATTCATTGAATTTCCCAAGAGTGAACACTTTTCTTCTCATATATGTTCAAGTCTTCTCCATATATATATATATAATATATATATATATATATATATATATATATATATATATATATATGCAATGAAAAGGCACTACAGTCCTTCAATTCTCTATCTCTCTCTAGTGATTATTTCTTGTCTTCACCTCTTCATAGCCACGCATCTTCCATGAATTGTCTGCACTGTCTCTACTTCTACCTTAATGCAATATAATATGGTTACATAAATACTCTTGCTATTGGAATTATGTCACTAAACTCAGCACTTACCTCTAAATGCAAAATGTTTTATTTCTGTGTGCCATATTCTATTTCTACTGACCACCATTTTTTAAAGTAATTATTCTGGTGATATTTTTTGCACAATTATTTTTCTTGGCTTTTATGAAATTTCTTACACTGTTTCTCCTCATTCTCCTTCACTGACTCATGTTACTTCATCCATTACTTAAATATTGATAAACTCTAGGCTTCTTCCTTGGCTTTTTAAATTTATCCTAGGAAATACCATCTACTCTTCTGCTTTTTGCTAATCATTTTCCAAATTAGTCTCCTTTGCTCCATTATATTTTCTGAGCCTCAACTTCATTTTATCTGGCTTCCTGTGGGAAATCTCCACTCAGATGACCCACAAGTAACTCATACCCAGCATTTCCCAAACTAGACTTATCATCTACCCCACTTCAAATTTATCTTCCAGTGTTCTCAGTGAATCATACCACTACTCTACCAGTTTTTCAGGTGAGAAATGTGGGAGTCAATCTTGATTCCTCCATCATTCTCATCCCTTCAAACACAATCAAGTCTTGTCAACATTCTCTCCTACTTATCACTTGAATTTTTATATTTCTTTCCAACTCATAACTAATAGTTTACCACCACCAGTATGAAATCTAAAATCCTTACAATAACTATCCAATATTCATTTATTTAACCAATATTTATTGTGATGTTTAGTCTGTTCCGAGCGTGGTGAAACGTGTTTTTCATGTTCCAGCCCTAGCTATCACTGTAGTGTCATCTCTTTTAACTTGATCCAATCTCCTTGCCACCTTTCATAATTGAATCATAACAGCCATGTTTCAGCAAAAATAAGACCTAGCTGGACAATCAGCTCTAATGCGTCTTTTGGAGCAAAAATTAATATAAGACCCAGTATTATATTATATTATATTACTATGTTATATTATATTATATTATATTATATTATATTATATTATATTATATTATATTATATTATATTATAGACTGGGTCTTATATTAAAATAAGATTGGGTATTATTTTAATTTTTTCCACCAAAATTTGCATTAAAGATGATGATCTGACTAGGTCTTATTTTCAGGGAAACATGGTACTACTGTCTTGCTTCCCTATTTTTGGAGAGACTGTTTGCTGTAATTCAGGGTTGTTATTTTTTAATTCAATCTAAGTGTGAAGTGGAGATAATTATGTACCAAGTGACTCTATATCTTTTTGTAGCCATACAAGTGTACCCAGATGTTATTTTTTTCCCTGGGGACAGTACATTTGCATTTTTATTAGTCAGGCCCATTGCTACTACAAGGGGAGAGTGGGTGGAGGGGCCGAGGTATGGAGTTTGCTTATTGTCTGACCTAGGGCCCAGCTGGAGATCTCAGCTGGGGTTACTGACTGAATTAAATTGGCCTGAGAGTTTTTGTTGGAGTTAGGAAATGATAAGTTAGATGGCTTTTAGCTGAGGAAGGGAATTAAGGGTAGCATGTCTGCCCAGGATGTATTATTCCAACTCAGTCAATAAAAGCTGGACTAGATTGGGCTTGAGTTACTAAAATACTTTTTGAGTACACTTGCTCAATAGTTTTATCCAAATCCTGAGTTAGGCCAGTAAGATAAAAATGTTGAGGGTGAAATATTTTTGACCTACATTACAATGTGGGGATGGTTCCCATGTCTCTATGGGTATTGTACTAACACTGAAAGGGGGAGAGAGAAGGAAAGGGATTTTAATACCTCTTTGTACATTTTTGTGCTTCTTTAAGCTTTTGATTGTCCAACATTACCACTAGCTCATCCCCTTTACTAAAATGTGGCTTGTTTTCTCAATATCTTTCAGTGGGTGTTCCCCCACCTGCTGCAACTGCCATCTTTAAAGAGATTATTTTTCAAACTAAATTTCCAGCTTACCACTCCCCTCCAAACATTACTGACTCTCTTGTTGTTTTGTTCCACTCTCACTTGGGAGATCTCCCAAGGATTTGAGTCTCAGCATGGAAATAAAATGAATCCATTTCTTCCTCCTCTAAGAAAGCCAGACAAAGTCCCAAGTATAAGACATGCAACTTGACTTTTTACTAAACATATCACAGATATTCAAAGCATCATCAAATCTTTGTTTTTTAATCCATTTCTTCTTCTGTTCATAATTTATAAAAACTGTATTGCTGGTAAACAATTGCCCTAAAATGTAGTTACCAAAACAAGAACAAGAACAACAATGAACATATATATAGGACTTACTATGTACTGGGCACTGCTCTAAATTCTCTGTGTGTGTAGTGTGTGTAATATGACCTTCACATGACTTTGCCTATGAGTCAAGCAATATTATTTATTATTACACAAACTTTACTGATAGAGAAATAAGCACAGAGAAACTAAGAGAATTCCCAAGGACACATAGCTAATAAACGTCAAAGGCATGCTTTTAACATAGGTCATGTAGCTCTCAAGTATATCCCCTTAACTATCATGCTTTATTTATCTCCTTTTGACTATCAGGCCAGAGGTAAATTCATCAGAAATTCATCATTCTCTCCCCAGCAGTCTTTCATTACACTATTATTAAAGACACAACATATAATGTCTTAGTCTAAACTCCATATTTGAGCTACAGTATAGGAACCAGTAGACAGATGTGGCTATTAAGCTCTTAAAACCTGCTTAGTGCAACTGAGCAACTGTTTTTTATCTTATTTTAATTTCAATTAAAATAGCCACAAATGGCAGTGACTGCTACCTTGGACATTGCCATAGCATTAGCTTTTCTTTAGTAATCAGAAAATGGAGGTTGACTGAAAATATACTTGCCACTAAAATGAACAACGAATGCAGAAGAGTGTGGCTTTTCCCCTCCAATAGAATAAGACATAATAGGGAATCTAAGACACAGGGAAAAATAAGTAGCAATCCAATGTTGGTGTTGAATTGAGAGTTGTACTAGGACAAGGCAGGCCAAGAGACATCAGGGAACTGAGTCAAGTCACGGATAGGTCATGTTAGGGCATTGGCAAACAGGTACAAGTTACAACCAGAGTGCCAGCAGTGAGGTAAAGAGCATGCAGGTTGACTAAGAGGAAAAGTATGTCATAGTTTTGGATGCTAATTGAAGCAAAATGGAATCGATCAGCTGTGGTATCCTAGCTGAGGCAAGTCAGAAGTCTCAACTAGGCAAAAGGGCTCAAGCATTGCAGTAATTAATTCAAACTTGGCACCAAAAAACAAAGACAAAATTGAAAAAAGAAGACATATACAATGGAATATTGCTCGGCCATAAGAAAAGATGAAATACTGTCATTTGCAACAACATGGATGGGTCTTGAGATTATCATGCTTAGTGAAATAAGTAACACAGAAAAAATTGAGAAACATATGACTTCACTCATAGTGGGATATAAAACTGAAAGCAACAAAAGAACAAGACAAACAAAGGAACAAAAACTCCTAGACACAGACAACAGTTTAGTGGTTACCAGAGGGTAAGGGGGGAGGGAGAGCAGTAAAAAAGGGAAAAAGGGTGAAATATACAGTGATGGAAGGAGAACTGACTCTGGTGGTGAACACACAATGCAATATATAGATGATGTATTATAAAATTGTACACTTGAAATCTATATAATTTTACCACAATGTCATCCAAGCAAATTTAATTTAAAAATAATACATTTAAAAGCAAAACAAGTGCAATCAACTGCATACATCCTGCAGATAGATCAGGTTAGGACCTTTGATCCTAATAACAGGTACCATGAATTAGGTATCTACTTTGAGCAAGACACCATTTCAGGTACTTTACCAGGTGTGATCAAAAGATGCAGTAAATGTTTTTTAAAAAGTATTCCAGTAAAAGAAACATTGCCATTAATTCCCCTCAAAATACTCCCCCTCATTTTGAAGAGACTTATCCCATCATTCTTGCCACTTTCTGAAGCAGTTCTGAAAGTGTTCTTTCATGTCTTTACTTCATCCTCCATCATGACAACGCTCCATGTCACACATCACTTCAGGTATGGCAACTTCTGTGAAATAAAAATGTTGCGATGTGTCTTCATCTACCTTACTCACTTGATCTGGCACCATGAAAATTCTGGCTCTTCCCCAAAGTCAAAATGACCATGAAAGGAATATGTTTTGAAATGATTCAGGACATCAAGACAGCCACAAGAGTGCAACTTAAGATACTCATGATGGAGGGCTTCCAGAACTGCTTCAGAAAGTGACAAGAATGACAGGATAATTGTCTTCAAAGCAAGGGGGAGTATTTTGAGGGGGATTAATGACAATGTGTCTTCTACTGTAATATGTTTTATTTAAACATTCACTGTATGTTTTGATCACACTTCATATACATGTATAATATAATTTAATCTTGTGACATAAGTACTATTATTATCTTCATTTTATAAATGGGAAAACTGAACTACATGTTTCCCACAGAACTAGTTGATTTATAACTATTATCTATAATGTCAAGTATTTGTGCATTTTTTCAGTCCCTCAAAAGGCACACAAGGAAGCATCAGTTAGGGATATCAGTGATAATACTGTGAGATGGAACAGAGAAGAATAATAGCTAGGTTTTCAGGTTGTTAATCAAACTGTTAGTCTGTATCATTCTTGATTTTCACCACAATGACAGTCGATAGAACACTTTCATGTTGAGACTAGAGACTTTTGTGGAGTGACCCAGAGCTGTCTTTGATATCACAGTGGTGTTTTCATCATTTTGAAGCGGGGCAGATGTTTTTACATCTGTTCCTTCCTGTCCCGATGAGGGTTGAAAGGAGTCTTGCTTGATTGAGTCTCCTTAGATAAGGAATATGGAAATTATATTTTTAACCTTGGTGTGACTCGACTGCTAAGTATTAAGTCAGAGAAAACATCTTTCTTTTGATTGTTTGTGAAAGCTTTCCACTCCAGTGGTATAGAATTCATTCATATTACAGAGCTGTCAAACTTTCTTAAGAATTAAGAATACACTTTTTGTTATTTTCATTTTTTTCATTTGTTTACATCTGGTCAGTTGAAATTCTATCACTTATTGGTGTATAAAAGACTGGATTCACAAAAAAGTTGTGGTCCTTGAAGTTTATTTACATTTTCCAAAGTCCTCAAAAAATCGTGTGGTGTTTACATAGGAGAAGATGTGGATTTAAAGTATTAGCATTGGAAATAAATACATTTACCTTTGTATCCTAAGCTGAAAAAAAAAATTTTGGGGGGGAGACTGTATGAGCTCCATTTCACAGATGAAGACTTGAGTACATGAAAAGGCATGAATTATAACCCAGGATTGTCTGATTCTAAAGCCATACGCTTCCCTTCCTAACAAATGACTTCCATGAAAAACCACATGGAAGGCTTTGATCTCTCCCTCCTCTTCCAATGTTTCCATCTGAGACTTCCTCCCATTCTTTACATCTCCTTTTAGATTGGGTTCATGTTTCAGTGATCAAATATCCAGACCATCCAGGGATCTCTTGACCTCCAAAGAACATGTCTTAGCTATTAATTTCCATAGGAGCCAACTCAGGGGCAACTCCAGAGTTTCTGTATGGTGAGGGGGTTAGATATGGTGATATTGTTGGGGGCCCACCTAGGGAAGCTGTCTTGAAGCTGTATCTTCCTATCAAGCTACTAAGCACATGATTTTTGCTTTGTTTACATGGAAGTCTCTATTTCCTAATTATTGGCCTATTTGTTTTAATGTTTTTATTGAAGTAACATATTTAGAGAAATGCAGGTTTTGTAAGGGTACAAATTTAATGACTGTTGACAAGTGTATACATCCATGTAAACAACATTCAAATAGAGATATGGAATATTTCTATTACCCCAGAAGAAAGGCAATCCCTCACTACAACCCATAGCCCAGGTAACCACTGCTTTGATTGTTTTGTCTATTTTTCAAATTCATTTAAATGGAATTATACAGTATATACTCTTTTGTATCTGGTTCTTTTCATTCAACATTGTGTAAGGTTGATCTGCCATATTTTGCCATGTATAATGCATGCTTTTTTGTCCAAATTTGTAAGGAAAAAATAAGGATGCACATTATACATGGATAGTACTGATTCTGTATTTATATAAATGTTTTTATTTTTTATTTACGCTTATGATTTAAAAGTGGAACTCTAGAAATCAATAACGATACCCATATGCAAAATAATACCCTGGAATATGATAATCAGTTTTGTTGAACTTATGACGAACTTCCAATAATGAAGAGTTCTTGGCTTTCTATGATGTGTAAATATCATGAATTTGTTGCCACTACATAAAATTTAATTTACCTTGTGTCTGTTCTTGCATTTTGTAATTATTTGTTACATAAAATTTCTTGTACCATAATATGTTTAAAAGTGCTAAAATTCCTTTATAATACAAAAAACAAGTACCTAAATGTAAACAAATAAAAATGTGAATTTAAAAATTAAAATGAAAGATTTTTTCCCTGAAAGTTTGGGCCAAAAATGAGGTTGCGCATTATATATGGCAGTGCATTATACATGGCAAAATATGGTATTTATAAAGAGAACATCCTTTCCCCATTGTATATTCTTGGCCAGCCTTAGAAAAAGAAAAAAAATCTTGTTTTTTGCAAAAACAAGAGTAGATCTGTAAGACATTATACTTAGTGAAATGAACCAGACACAAATGAAGAGCTACTATATTATTCCCGTTATATGAGGAATATAAAATAGTCAAACTAATAGAAGCAGAAAGCAGAATTACCAAGAACTGGGGGAGGGGGAAACTGTGAGGTGTTGGTCAAAGATACAAAGTTTCAGTAATACAGGATGAATAAGTCCTGGAGATCTACTGTAAATCATATCGCCTACAGTTAACAACACTGAATAGTATACTTAAAAATCTGCTAAAAGAGTGAACCTTATGTTAAGTGCTCTTATCACAATTAATCAATTTATACAATAAATAAATAGGACAGGAGTAAACATTTGGAGGCAATAATATGCTTATGGCATTGGCTGTGGTGATGGTTTCATGGATGTGTACTTATCTCCAAACTCATAAAATTATACACATTAAATACATGCAGTATTTTTTTTATGTCAATAATACCTCAATACAGGGGTTTAAAACTGTTCCATGTACTACTGTATATATGTGGTACGTATATGAAAGTCTGACAATTAAGTTCGCTGACTGGTTGCACCGATGTTGCTACCTTTTTTTTTTATATCAGAGGGATTACTCATTATTAATTTCTACCAACTAGACAGTTAAGCAAGTTTACTATTTGGAAGTGCTGAAAAGACTGCGTGAAAAAGTTAGACGACCTTAACTTTTCACCAAAAGTTCATGGCTCTTGCATCACAACAATGTATCACCTCACAAAGCACTGTTTGAGAGGGAGTTTTAAGCCAGTAAATAAATAACTGTATTACAACATCCTCCCTACTCACCTGATTTGACCCCCAATGACTTCTTTCTTTACCCAAAGATAAACGAAATGTTGAAAGAAAGGCATTTTGATGACATTCAGGATATCAAGGGTAATGCAATGAGAACCCTGATGGCCATTCCAGAAACAGAGTCCCAAAATTGCTTTGAAGGGTGGACTAGGTGTTAGTGTCATTGCATAGCTTCCCAAGGGGAGTACTTCAAAGGTGACCATAGTGATGATATTCAGCAATGAGGTACACGTCACTTTTTCTAGGATGAGTTCATGAACACAGTTGTCAGTCCTTGTATACAATGGAATATTACTCAGCCATAAAAAAGAACGGAATCTTAAAATTTGTGACAACATAGGTGGACCTAGAGGGTATTACGCTAAGTGAAATAACTGAGACAGAGAAAGTTAAATACCATATGCTCTCATTTATACATGTAATCTGAAGAACAAAATGACTAAACAAACAAAACAGAAACAGAATCATAGATACAGAGAATAAAATGATGGTTGCCAGAGAAGAGGGGAGATTGGGAGTTGGGTGGAAAAGGTGAAGGGATTAAGAAATACAAACTGGTAGCTACAAAATAGTCATGGATATATAAATTAGAGCATAGAAATTATAGTCAATAATATTTTATTTGAGCAACTGTGTATAGTATGAAGTGTATACTAGACAAATCACTGAAATGAGAACATAAATTATATAAATGTTCAACCACTATACTTTACACCTGAAAATAATATAAAATAGTATTGATGAAAACTGTAACTCAAAAAATAATTTTAAAAATGATCTATGTTTTAGCATGTGTCAGTAATTCATTCTTATTGATGAGTGGTATTCCACTGAATACTAGAGTCCTAGAGCAATACTAGAGACCTAGACCAAATTAAGCCTGAAACATTGTTGGAGGCAATAATGACAAAATAATGCTGCCCTGCTTTGGGCACATCATGAGAAAGTGGTGTTCTCTGGAAAAGACAGTATGCTGGGAAAAGTAGAAGGCAGAAGGAAAAAAGGAAGATCAAATATGAGATGAACTGACTCCATAAAAGAAGCCACGGTCATGACTCTACAGGATCTGAGCTGGGCTATTGAGGATAGAACCTTGCAGACATCACTCACTCATAGGGTCACCAGGAGTTGGAGCCAACTCAAGAACACATTACACACACATTCCAATGAGTACACATAGCAAAATTTGTTCATCCATTCTCTTGCTGAGGGACATTTGAGTTGTTTCCATCTTGGGTTTCTTTTTTTTTTTTTTAATGAAAGTTTATTGGGGTGACAATTGTTAGTAAAGTCACATAGATTTCAGGTATACAATTCTGTAATATATCATCTAACTATCACGCTGTGTGTTCCCCACCCAGAGTCAGTTCTCTTTCCATCATCATATATTAGATCACCTTTACCTTACTCTAACACCCCCTTAGGGGTAACCACTAAACTATTGTCAGTGTCTATGAGTTTTTGTTTCTCATTTGTTTGTCTTGTTATTTTGTTGTTTTTGGTTTATATAACTCATATCAGTGAAATCCTATTGTTCTCTGCCTTTTCTGTCTGACTTATTTTCCTTAGCATTATAATCTCAATATTAATCCATGTTGTTTCAAATGGCAATATTTCATCTTTTCTTATGGCAGAATATTATTCCATTGTGTATGTATACCACAACTTTTTATCCAATCATCTATCAGACACTTTGGTTGTTTCCATGTCTTGGCCACCATAAATAAAGTTGCAATGGACATTGGAGCACATATATCTTTATGGATAAATGTTTTCAGATATTTTGGGGTAGATACCTAGCAAAGGGAATCCTGGGTCACATGGTAATTCAATTCTTAATTTTTTTAGGAACATCCACAATGCCTTTCATACCAGCTATACCAATCTACATTCCCACCAACACTGTATGAGGGTTCCTTTTTCTCCACAGCCACTTCAACCCTTGTTACTATATGTCTTTTATTTTAATTTGTTTTTTAAATTTATTGGGGTGACAATTGTTAGTAAACTTACATAGATTTCAGGTATACAATTCTGTATTACATCATCTATAAATCCCATTGTGTGTTCACCACCCAGAGTCAGTTCTCCTTCCATCACCATATATTTGATCCCCCTTACCCTCATCTCCCACCCCCCACCCCCCATACACTCTGGTAACCACTAAACTATTGTCTGTGTCTATCAGTTTCTGTTTCTCATTCTGACTGGGGGTGAGGTAATATTGTGGTTTTTATTTGCATTTCTCTGATGATTAATGATGTTGAGCATCTTTTAATATGTCTGTTGGTCAGCTGTATGTCCTCTTTGGAGAAATGTCTATTCAGGTCCTCTGTCCATTTTTTAATCGGAATTTTTATTTTGTTTTGTTTTTTGCTGTTGTTGCTGTTGTTGTTGTTGAGTTATATGAGTTCCATGTGCATTCTGGATATTAGTCCCTTATTGGAGGTGTTGTTTATAAACATCATCTCCCATTTGCCTGGTTGCCTCTTTATTTTGTCAATGATTTCTTTTGCTGTACAGGAGCTTTTTAGTTTGATATAGTCCAATTCACTTATTTGAGCTTTTTTAAATTAAAGTTTGTTGGGGTGACAATGGTTACTAACGTTACCTAAGTTTCAAGTGTACAATTCTGTAATATATCATCTATATATCACATTGTGTGTTCACCACCCAGAGACAGTTCTCCTTCCATCACCATACATTTGATCTCATTTACCCTCATCTATCACTCTATTTTGGCTTTTACCTCCTAGATTGAATCACAAAAACTGGATAATCTAAATAGTCTGATCAACAGTAAGGTAAGGTAATTGAATCATGCATCTAAAATATTCCCAATAGCAAAAGTCCAGGACAAGATGGCTTTACTAGTGAATTCTACCAAACATTGAAAGACGATCTAATACCTGTCTTCCTCAAACTTCCTAATATTAATAGTATGTATTTTCATTATCATTTGTTGCTATCTTTTGGTCTTTCCTCTTGTTTCTTCTTTGACCCAGTCATTTTAAAAAATGTGTTGTTCGTTTTTTGTTTTTTTTTTCCTTGTTATTTTTTTTAGTTAAAGTTTATTGGGGTGACAATTGTTAGTAAAATTACATAGATTTCACGTGTACAATTCTGTATTACATCATCTATAAATCCCATTGTGTTCACCACCCAGAGTCAGTTCTCCTTCCATCACCATATATTTGATCCCCTTTACCCTCGTCTACCATCCCCCAGTGGTTACTCTCTGGTAACCACTAAACTATTGTCTGTGTCTATGAGTTTTTGTTTCTCATTGGTTTGTTTTGTTCTTTTGTTGTTTTTGGAATTGACATTTATAGAGCATTTCATCCTAAAACATCAGACTATACATTGTTTTCTATACATGCAATGTTCTCATGGATAGACCATATATTGGGACATAAAAGTAGCCTCTGCAAATTTAAGAAGATTGGAATTATACCAAGAATATTCTCTGATAAGAAGGCTTAGAAATTGGATATCAGCTGCAAAAAGTAAGCAGGAAAAACCAAAGATATGTGGAGATTCAATAACTGTAATTGTATTAAACAATTGTAATTGTGTTTTGGTCAATTTCTCTCTTTAGTCCTGTTAGTAATTGCTTTGTATATTTTGGTTCTCCCTGATTTGAGGCATAAATATTGATGACTGTTGTATCTTCTGTTGTATTGTCCCCTTTATCATTATGAAATGTCCATCTGTGTCTCTTGTTACATTTCTTATCCTGACTTCTGTTTCATCTGATATAAGTATGACTACACCTGCATTTCTCTGAGTATCATGTGCTTGGAGTGTCAATTTCCACCCTTTCACTTTGAGTGTATATTTGTCCTTGTGGCTGAGATGTGTCTCTTGGTGTCAGCATAGGATTGGGTTTTGTTTTTTGATCCAGTCTGCTACCCTGTGGCTTTTTATTGGTGAGGCCAGTGCATATACATTTTGGGTTACTCGTGATATATGAGAATTTCCTATCATTCTCTCTTTCGTTTTCTGGTGGCTGGGTGTCTCATTGTTTCTTTGCCTTTTGGGTTGCTGCCTGTTATTTTAGTTTAGTGGTAATTTATGATTCTGTTTCTTTTTTGTTGTTGTTGTTATATATTTCAGTTCAGAATTTTTGAGTGGTTACCATTAAGTGTACATAAAAGAAAGATTCATATTTACAACAGGCCTTATTCTTCATCATGCTTATTTTCTCCTTTTCAGGTTTAGACCTTTACTCTCTATTCTTTTGTGTTTTTGTTGTCTCAAGTTATCTCTACTTATGCTGTGAGTTTATTTCTGAATTGAAGTAGCAAGTTCTCTTTTTCTTCTTTTTTCCTTATTTAATGTGTTTTTCTTCTTTACCCTGTATGTTATGTTTAAGTGTATAGTGTCCTATTTTTGTAGGAGTTGCCATTTCCTGCTTTTGTCTGTCTGTTCATAATACTACTCATGGTTTTATATACTTTTGATTTTTCGTTTCAGGTTAAATAGCCTCCTTTAGTATTTCTTGTAGTGCAGGTCATGTGTTAGAAAATTCCCTCAGCTTTCGTATGTCTGGAAAAGTCTTTATTCCTCCTTCATATCTAAATGATATCTTTGGTGGATATATTATTCTTGGCTCATAATTTTTCTCTTTCAATAGTTTGAATATTTGATTCCACTCCCTCCTGGCTTGTAGAGTTTCTGTTCAAAACTCTCATGATAACCTAATTGGTTCCTTGATAATGTTACTGCATTCTTTTACCTGGCTTCCTTCAGAATTATTTCCTTGTCATTATTTTTTTTTCAAATTGCAAAGATTCTAATTTATTTAAGATACTCAGTAGGCCTTCTCCAAGGCACATTGAATTGAAGCTGTCAAAATTTAAGGATGAGGATTTGAGATAATTTACCTCAGCTCCTTGTCATTAATTTTTGACAGCTTCAATTCAATGTGCCTTGGAGAAGTCCTGTTGGGATTGAGGTAATTAGGTGTTCTATTTGCTTCTTGGATTCTAGGATCCAATTTTTTCCACAAGTTTGGGAAGTTCTCATCGAGTATTTATTTGAATATACTCTGTTTCCTTTTCCCTTCCTTCTTCTTCTGGTATACACATTATTATTATTATTATTATTATTATTATTATTATTATTATTATTTTGCAGTTTAATATTTTATTAACATGAATTTAATACAGTGGTATGGCTGTTTGACTAACTAACACAAAAAATGATTTATTGTAAAGTATAATGTCACTGACAAATACTCTCAGCATTCTCTTATAAATAATATATATCTATCCTAGTTAATTCTTTGGTAAAAGTAAATATAGCCTTTGAAAATCATTTTTTTTATGCCCATAAAACTTTTTATATGTTAGTACTCAGTGCCTTCTTACTTTTTTTTAAATTAGTTTCAGGTGCACAAGACAAAGCAAAACTTAGACGTTTATCATTTATATCCCTCACACTGTGTGAACCCCCTCCCCCCATCCACTATCCCTCTGTACGTTCCCCAAATTAATTTTCAAAACCCTGTGGTCATCTTGTGGTTACCGACTATTTTCTACACCTCTCACCTTCCCCTTATCCCCACCCCCCCGCCCCTCTAGCAACCCTCAGTTTTTCTTCCATGTTTCCAAAACTGTCTCTGATTAGTTCATTCACTTATTCTTTTCTTTAGATTCCACATATAAGTGAGATCATATGGTATTTGTCTTTCTCTTTCTGACTTATTTCACTTAACATAATGTTCTCTAGGTCCATCCATGTTGTTGCAAATGGTAAGATTTCTTTCTTCTTTATGGCTGCGTAATACTCCATTGTATAAATGTACCACAGTTTCTTAATCCAGTCATCTACTGACAGGCATTTCGGTTGTTTCCAGGTCTTGGCTATTGTGTATAGTGCTGCAATAAACATAGGAGTGCATAAAGATTTTTGAATTGGAGTTTTGGATTTCTCCGGATAGATACCTAGGAGTGGGATTGGGGGATCATAAGGTAGTTCCATTTTCAGATTTTTGAGATACCTCCAAACTGTTTTCCATAGTGGCTGCACCAATCTGCAATCACACCAACAGTGCACAAGGTTCCCTTTTCTCCACATCCTCGCCAGCACTTGTTGTTTGTTGATTTATTGATGATAGCCATCCTGACTGGGGTGAGGTGGTATCTCATTGTGGTTTTTATTTGCATTTCTCTAATGGTTAGTGAGGTTGAACATTTCTTCATATGTCTGTTTGCCATCTGTATGTCCTTTTTAGAAAAATGTCTCTTCATGTCCTCTGCCCATTTTTTAATTGGGTTGTTTGTTTTTTTGGAGTTGAGTTGAGTGAGTTTTTTATAAATTTGTGATATTAACCCCTTATCAGATATATCATTGGCAAATATCTTTTCCCAATCAGTAGGATCCCTTTTTGTTTTATTGATGGTTTCCTTTGCTGTGAAAAAGCTTTTTAGTTTGATGTAATCCCACATGTTTATTTTTTCTCTTACTTCCCTTGCGCGAGGGGATATATCAGTAAAAATCTTACTCCGGGTAATGTCTGTGAAGTTTCTTCCTATATTTTCTTCTAGGAATTTTATGGTTTCAGATCTTACATTTAAATCTTTAAGCCATTTTGAATTTATTTTTGTATGTGGTGTAAGGAGGTGATCCAGCTTCATCTTTTTGCATGTGTCTGTCCAGGTTTCCCAGCACCATTTATTGAATAGACTAAGACATGGCTAGTTTAGATGGTAGGAAAAAAGGGGCAAGAAATATGTTCATTTCACTGATGGATAACAAGCCCAGGAAAGGGACAGGAAGAGGGCACTCAAGGAGAGTAGAGTTGTATGTAGATTTTTTTTTCTTTTTTACAATTGCATCAGAGCTAGAACCAAAGTGGGGAGGGGTGGGCAGAAGAGAAAACACTTTCTCTCCTTCAGATGAAGTAAAATGACAGTTTGAATATGACTTGTAAAGGTAACAGTTGCCATTGTATTAGACTCTGGGCATATTATTCAGCCTTTGACTTCCACAATGAAATCCAAACCCTCTTCACCATCTCTACTACTACAAACCTAGTCCAAGCCAACATTATCCCTCACCTGGGTCTTCTATCAGCCTCTTCACTGGCCTCTTTTTTTTCAACACTTTCCTCTTACATCCACTGCAAAGCATAAATCAGATATTGTGACTCCCTGGCTTAAAACTCTCCAATGGCTTTCCATTGAAAATGGAATGAAATTATCAGTCTTTTTCATGGTTTCTTGCCTATCTCTGCGATCTTACATCCTATCACTGTTATTCTCCCTTTAAAGTCCACCTACACTGCCTTTCATTCTGTGACTACCTTTGACCATCCCTGAGCTTGTTCTTATATCAGGTCATCTTGCACCTCCCCTTCTGCACAAATTTACAAAATTTCTTTTTAAAACATGTTTATTTTTTGCATCCTTCACTAAGTGATAATCTCCATGGGGGAAGAGTACTTGTCGGTCTTGATCATCATTGCATCTGTCTTCAGTGTTTGGGTCATAGATGAAATGCAATAATTGCCTGATAAAAGCTTTTCAAAAGAATGAATAAATGGCAATGGGAGCCAGCAAGTCATGAAAATAAGTGTAGATAAGTAGCCAAGAAGGCCTCGCTGAAATGAGTTATCATGGCTATAGGGAATCAAATCATTGTGCTTTTGAGATTTTCCTTAGATTCACTCAGCACTTCAGAAGAAAAGAAAGTTGGCAGAGGTTATCCAGGGTTTGAATTGGCAAGGCACAAACTTTGACAGATTGTTGAGGGGCCAGGGAATCCTAGGGTGTTAGTGAGACATCCTCAAAACAGCTGCCCACAGAGCCAAGGTGAGTATGGAGGCAAACCACTATGAGAGATAAATGACTGGGAGCATTGGGACTAATTGAAGGTTTGAAGGTGATGATGGAATCAAAAAGAGAATATTCAACATGAAATAAAGAGTAGAGAACCATAGAAGCACAGGAGATTGTGGTTAGAGATGAGGATCAGAATTCAGGATCATGGATCAGTGATGGAATGTATGTTATGACTGAAATAAAGAGAGTATGCAGTTGAGGAAGTGAGTTCAGGGCCAGAATGAAAAGACCCTCAATTACACAGCAATATCTTACTTAACTGTAAAATCTCTCCCCTGACAACATTGTGAAACTACTGGACCTTTCAACTTTACAGTGGACTCCCTACTCCTTCAGGTATAGTCTATCTCACTATACAGGACATATCTCGAATAGTCCATGATAGTATCTGATCACTGACTTTGGAGAACCTGAGCCAGAATTAAGAAGAGGGGAACTTCTCTCTAGCCTTTTCTCATCTGGCTTTTCTCCAGCTCTTAGGCCCTCTTAGTTCTAAATCTTTCTACATAAAAAAGCCTCTATCAGTGGGCCCTAATGGAGCTGGTAGTTAATCGAATTCACCGTAAGATGAGAATGACTGAAAGCCTTACCAATCCTGGGCAACATAAAAATTTTGACAATGTCCTCCCTGAATTAACTCAAATCAATGAATAGTACATAAAGTGGAAATTTAGGGCCATTGTTAGTGCCAACTTTTGCTAGATTTAAGGTCATCTCTAGGAGGCAATATCCCCAGGCTTTTCTTTTGTGCTCTTAAATATGTATGTGGAATTAGTATCTCTTGGCAGCAGTGCCATCTATTTAGATCAAACCTGGATTACAGTTTCTCTGACTACATAGGATTAGTGAGGGCAATGAAATCTCAGAGCAAAGAAAACAACTCTAATCCCCACACATTTATTTGGCTATTGACATGCCCTTCAAGGAGAAAGTGTCCCTCCCTAAAGCATGAGGCTCTTAGGCACATATTTCCTGGTACAACATTTTTAGAACCATTAGGACTAGCATGCACAATGGTTGCTAGGATACTATAAATCAGTAAAGAAAATATCATATAATAGTAGGTGCAAAGAGGCAAGCACTGGACTGTTTTGCAGACTATGTACTAGGCTGTTACTTATGAACATCATGATTAGGATAATTTTCAACAGCTCCTATCTATTTTCCTTCTGGAAACTAGGATGCCATTGCACTTCAATTGGTGGAGTGTTTGTAATTCATATTTTTCAAGGGGTAATTGAAGTTGTGAAAGTTGAGCCTTATAATTGCTACTGAGGAGTCTATTAATGAGTAAGAAGGAGGTTGGGCTGTGCATGTGTGTGTTTTTTCCCTGACTATTAAATGGCAACTTCAATTTGCGAATGAAATCACCCTCCATTGATTTCCAGTATATTCCGCCATCATCCAGACTGCACTTTCAAAGCATTCTGTAAATGAGATTTGTAGGTGAGGTAATTGCTGCTGCAAAAGCATGCAATAGAAGGCAAGCTTTAGAATTGCCACTTTCTTGATGTTGTAACTTAACTACCTCCTTTCCAAATCAAAGCTGAGTGGGATAGAAGGTAAGGTTCTGTTTGATTTTTGACCTTGCCTCTTATCTCCTAAAGGGAGGAGACACTCCAGATAATACTTTGATCCCATCTCACTTTTTTGATGTTAATTACTTAACTGTAAAATGAAACGGAAAAACATTTTTAGCAAATTGCTTAGTATTGTTATCACAGCTTGGATACTCTTAGATTTTGGGTATCTTCCCTTAAAACTAAGAAAGAGTAACCAATCCTTTTGTGATGATCTTTCAATGGTGTTGACCAAGAGAGGATAAAATAGCTTCTTCCCAGATGGGACTTCTAAGTGTGGTGCTTGAGTGAAAGTTGAAGGGAGACTAAAATTCATTTCCATAGACTGATTCTGTCTACATACAAGTACCTGAGTGATATTCATTGACAGTGGAACTCTACCTGGGTCAGTGCTTGAAAAGCAGGTTCTTCATCAACTACCAGTTCTTGCACCTGAATGCCTGGGGAGGGCTCATTAGGAGAACATAATGCACCTGAGACAGGCTGCTCTCCACCACCAATCTTATAATTAAAAGCATGAGGTAGGTTGGTACTATGCTGTGTCTATATCATATATCCTTCATTCACAAATTTCTATCATAAGTAATTGATAGCTATATGCCTCCCTCTCTATTTTCTACCTTTCATCCAGTTTGAGATTTTTTTTTTGGTGTGGTGGGCATTTGTTATTAATTTATTTGGATTCCCACAGTCCTTAAATATTTTTCGCATCTAGCCAGTGCTTAATTAATGTTTGTTTAATTAAATAAGTTTTTTAGCTATAGTAATGTTCGAACTAAGTCCAAGTTGTTTCAAGACTTGTACCTGAAAAGCCACAAGCCCAAACAATATACCAGTTGGCTGAGTGCAGGACATAGGTTTATTGAGACTGATAGACTGGGGAGAGTCTCCGGTGGTGGCCAGCCAGAGCAGTGGCACTCTGCACTTAGGAGGAGGAGAAGCAAGGTTACAGAGGTGTTACGTGGGGTGTCATGCGGGATCTCAGCTCCCGCTCCCCACATAAAAACACAGGATATGGTGAGGCTAAAAAGGAATACCCACGGAGCCATAAGTAGGGGAGTCATATCACTATAGTTTCACTGGCGGCTGGGTTGGAGACACAGGAGGTAGGAGCCACAGAATCTGCAATCCACACTCCGCCACACTCCGCCGTGCTAACTGCAATCCGCTTCTGCTCACTCAGCCACCATCTTCTTGCTAGCCCCCCATTTTCTGCTAGCGTAGCCACGGCAGTTATATTAGTGGCCAATGGCTCACTGGTTACAGCAGATGGCCAAGTAGCCATAGCTGATGGCCATCCAATCACAGTTGATGGCCATTTACTACCTGAGCCAGCAGTTTTCTATGTGAGGCCGAGAGCCTGGAGACTGCTTTCTGGGGCTCTGTCCCCACACTCCACCCCTACAGGCTCTCACCTCACAATCTACGCAAAACGCATCTTCTGAGAGGGGCCCTGTGCGAGGAGCCTGGAGGTGAATGCAATATCCTGGACACAGCCGGGCTCTCTGGACACAGCCTGGGTTTCTCAGGCACCACCAGTGCTTCTGGGCACAGCCAGACTTCCTGGGTTTCTTAGGGTACCACCAGCCTCCCTAGGCACAGCCAGGGTCTCTCAGGGCACCGCCACTCTTCTGGGCACAGCCAGGGCCTCTCAGATCACCATCACTGTCTCTGGGCACAGCCCGACTTCTTTGATACAGCCAGGGTTCTCAGGGCACTGCCTCTCTCTCTGGGCCTCTCAGGGTACCGTGCTGGAACAATAGCGGCTCACAGTCAAGGTGCTTACATATTCTTGATGGCTGCCAGTCAAGACACAAAAGCAAACATCCGCCAGTTCCACTACATGGTGGTATGTTCCCAAGCAAACAGTCAAGCGGTCCATTAAATTAAGGATGGAAGGCAATTCCCCATAGTCCACAGTCATTCGCCAGGGCTGTCCTGGGGGTGAGAGATGACCTTGACCTCACCCTCAGCTCCCACGGAGGGCTCAGCAAGTGTTTCCTCCTGGGACTACAAGTCCTGCATCTGGGCTGCCTCAGCAAGAACTTCCCAGCCCACGGGGGCGCAATGACCTTCGTTTTCTCCAGCCTGTGCTGGTTGGGGAAGCATCCACGTCTTCCCACCCTTTCACCGGGGTCCAGCTCTCTGGCAGCTGCTCCTTCTCATCTTCCTGAGACTGAGTGTTCATACGCACAAACTGCTCCACCGTCCTTTGGAGAGCTTTGGCCGGCACTACACCCTGCTCGCTGAGCCATGTGTCATGCAGGGGACCCTGCTCATTGCACCATTTGTCATGCGGGGCAGCCTGCGGCGTCTCTGGTCCCGCTCCTCACCATATCCTGCGTTCTTATGTGGGGAGCGGGACCAGAGACCCCACAGGCCGCCCCACATGACACATGGCGCAGCAAGCAGGGTCCCCCACATGACACATGGCGCAGCAAGCAGGGTCTCCCATACAATGAGAGGTATAGCAAAACAAACAACATTTCATTGGAGAAATTATCTGGCAGGCCCTGCAGGCCTGCTCTCATGCCCACAGCGTCCCAAGAAGCTGGAAGACCTTGACTGCTAAACAGCATACAGAACTGGCTGTCTGATAATCAGAGTTCCCATGGAGCTGGGAGACCTTGACTGTCTGCTAGTTCATCTGACTATGGGCCAAGTCCCTATATTCCATTTCCCAGCAGTCATAGCTCCCGGATTTCTGCAGGTTAAAGATGTACATTGTAATCAGACACTGCAACAACAATATAGGCAAAGGAAAAACAGTAACAGGCCCAGAAGGAAAGAAATAATACCCCAAAATGTGAGACACCATGAGGGGGCAAGGGAGGCTAACTAGAGAAGGGGTCATTCATAGAGAGCCCTGCTTTATTGTGGGCCCAGGGCTCTGAATAATGATGTGGGGACAGGTTTTAAAGACAAAAGTTGTGGATATCACTAGTCCTTATTCTATACCAATACTCCATGGGGCTAAGATCCCCACCCACTGAGGCCTGGTTTGCCAGTGCCATGGCCAAGAAACCACATGTGTCTCCATGGGTAGGTGTCATGCAGGGTGTCATGCGGGGTCTCTGGTCCCGCCCCCCACATAAGAACACAGGATATGGTAAGGTCAAAAAGGAACACCCATGGAGCCAGAGATAGGGGAGTCATACCATATTCTCGCTAGCGGCTGGGTTGGAGACACAGGAAGCAGGAGCCACACTATCCACAACCCGCCATGCTAACTGCAATCTGCTCTTGCTAGCTCAGCCAACATCTTATTGCTAGACCCCCATTTTTGTTACTGGCGTAGCCACAGCAGTTGTATTAGTAGCCAATGGCTCACTGGTTACAGCTGACGGCCAACTAGCCACAGCTGATGGCTATCCAATCACAGTTGATGGCCATTTACTACCTGAGCCAGCACCTTTCCACGTGAGGCTGAAAGCCTGGAAACTGCAATCCTTGCTCTTTCTCCACAGTAGGTCTTGTGGCAATGGCAAAAGGAGGTTGTTTTTGGTGTTTCACTGGGGTATGAGAATACATGGCCCAGTTGCTTGAATTTGGAGGGCCTGATAGGTCCCAGCTGTCAGGAAAGTATACACACTAGGCCTTTGTCTTTGAGGGGAGTTATTGATGGTCCTGAGGACCTGTAGCAGCCAGCTGAGGCTGTTTACATCAAGATTTCCAGGTGGAGTATTTAACCATGCATAAGCTGGGACATGGTACACTGTGACGGTTTTCAGCTGCACCAATGCCCATATGTCTTGTCATAAGTTCTTGTACCACAGCGGTCACTTTGCAATCATCCAATCATTTGCAGTTCAGGTTGGAAGCCATAGAGTGAGGCCCTTGAAGACCGCCCAACTGTTGGTACACAGGGTAACATCTGTTGTCTCTAAAACAGTCACCATCCATGCTGCCCATAGTTCCACCACCTGACTGCTTTGCCCTGTTCCAGTATCCCACCATAAGGTATCGATGGGGTGTGCATTGGGGCAGCTGCCCTGCTGCAGAGCCATCTGAGTACCAGACATTTGGTTGGATTGCTCCTTGTCCTTCTGTCATGCAGGGTGGCATGCGGGGTCTCTGGTCCCGCTCCCCACATAAGAACGCAGGACATGGTGAGGCCAAAAAAGAACACCCATGAAGCCATAGATAGGGAAGTCATACCACTACAGTCTCGCTGGCGGCTGGTTTGGAGACACAGGAAGCAGGAGCCACACAATCCGCAACCTGCCGTCCACTTCTCTGTCAACCAACCTAACTTGCTAACTGCGATCCGCCATGCTAACTGCAATCCACCTCTCTGCAATCCACAATCCACACTTGCTAACTTAGCCATGGCAGTTATATTACTGGCTAATGGTTAACTGGTAACAGCTGATGGCCAACTAGTCACAGCTGATGACCATCTATTACCCGACCCAGCACCTGTCCACGTGAGGCTGAGAGCCAGGAAACTGCTCTCTGGGCCTCTGTCCCCACACCTTCCTTCATGGGGAATGGTTGTATGTCCATATCTGGGGTGTCAGCAGAGAAGCCCATAGTGAGATAGATCATAGGTCCCATGGTAGCATGCATCTCCTCACTTGAGGGGGCTAGTTGCAAACGTGCTGCACTGCTGTAAATAAGCATGCCATTTAGTCAGTGTCTGTGATATACTTGAATGTGGTTTCCTCAGTGTGTCCTGAATCCACCCAGCAATCTGGAGGGAAGTCTTTATGGTGAGAGGGACCATGCTGGTGAGTGGTTTGCACTGATGAAGGGCATGGCACCACACAGACTTGTTTTTAGATGGGGCAGTACCACTTCTCAGATCATTTTCATAATTGCAACTAGAAGCCAAGAGACACATGATGTCCATTCTGCTGCTGCCACAAACTCCAGTCAAAACCCTCTGTGGCATTAGCTACATCCAATTCACAGGGCATGTCAGGTGGAATCATACCAAATACCTGCATCTGATTGACTGTCCATTTTGCAGCAATGACTGTATCAGTATGCTGGGTTTCCCAATCCCAAAGCACCCTCTTCTTGACCTGTCCATATAGTGCCCTAAGGATTTGGGCCAACTTGGGGATGAAGGGTTGCCAATATCCCAGGAGGCCCAAAAAAGACTGTAACTGGGGAACAGATGTAGGAAGGGGAAAAGCCTGTATTTTTATTAATAACTGCTTCTGGCATGACTTTCATCTTACCTGCTCCCATTACATCCAAGAATGTGACAGAGAACACAGGCCCTTGCACTTTGGTATGGTTCACTGCCTATCCTTATTGCTTCAGGTGGGGAATCAGTGTTCCAGCTGCTTGCTCTAGATCTGAAAGAGACTCACAGGTTAGCTTGTCATCTATGTAGTGAAACAGGTGCACTGAGATAGGCCTTTGCCTGAGCTGCAGATCTCTTGCCATGAGGCCATGGCAAATAGTGTGACTATGCAGGTAAATTTGGGGGAGAATTGTAAATGTCCATTGTTGTCTCCAACATGAAGGCAAATTGGTCTTGACTAGCTGGATCAATAGCTATCCTGGAAAAAAAGCATTAGTTAGATCTGTGACAAAATGGTATGTTCCCAGGGCTCGTCCAATGTCATCTAGCAGGGAAGCAATATTAGGTACAGCTGCATAGAGTGGGGGGAGTTACTTTATGCAATATCCGGTAATCCACAGTCACCTTCCAAGTGTTATCTGGTAATGGGTGTGTCATGCAGGGCATCTCAGGCAGGGTCTCTGCTCCCGCTCCCCTCATAAGAACGCAGGATATGGTGAGGCCAAAAAGGAACACCCACGGAGCCATAGATGGGGGAGTCATGTCACTATATTCTCGCTGGTGGCATCCACCTCTCTGCAATCCGCTCTTGCTAGCTCAGCCACCATCTTCTTGCTAGCTCCCATTTTTTCTCTAGCGTAGCCACAGCAGTTATATTAGTGGCCAATGGCTCACTGGTTACAGCTGACGGCCAACTAGCCACAGCTGATGGCCATCCAATCACAGTTGATGGCCATTTACTACCTGAGCCAACACCTTTCTATGTGAGGCTGAGAGCCTGGAAACTGCTTTCTGGGGACTCTGTCCCCACAGGGTGACACAGACAGCACCTCCCCCTTTCCCCTTTTGTTCAGCAGACTCTTTCAGTTTCTCCTAGGTCAGATGCTGCTTGTGCAGCACAGGAGATTACTTGCCCCGCCAGGGGACTCAAGATGGAAAAACCAAGGTACCATAACGTTTACTAGGGGATGACTGTAAAATGACATCTTTGATCCCTGCTGTAAAATTTTCATTATCTGGCTGTGTTAAGTTCTGAGAATAGACAGCATGTGTCATTTCCAGACTTCAAAGAATGTCCTGCAATTCTATAGTCTGCCACCTCATAAGTTGTATGGGTATGTCTCCTTGCTGGGCCAGGCTGCCTTGCAAGCAGCAATTAACTATGCAAGGAGTGAAATCATTTTCTCGTCATTAATGGCTGCATAAACCCCTGCCTGAGCAAGGGGTGGCTTGTTACCAGTGAAAGTTTACTCATCTCAGTCCCTGTTCAGAATGACTCGTTCTGCCTCATTATACCATAACGGGAGCAGCCATTCCAACAGACTTTAACTAGCTTTCTGCCTAAAGCCATTGCCCATTTCCACCAATTCAGCAGCAGTATACTCTTTCATAGAGGTAAATGGCTTCCTCTTATGTGCCAGCAAATTAGGAAGGCAAACTCCCTGTGACTGGTCCTGTTCTGTTTTCATTTTTGCTGCAGAATTGGATGAGCTTGCAGCATGGGGAGTGCACGGTTGCACATCCGGACATCCCTTTCTATTACATCTTCCCACATGTCCTCTTCATCATTGGATGAGGTGTCTAAGGGATCCCAGGCCTTGGGATTTCAGTCAGAGTGGTGAGCACCCAGTGGACCCAGGCCATGGCTGCCGCCACTGTTCAGTCAGCTTTCTTTCTCTCTAAACCCATGTCCTTGGCTATGGTGCTCAGTAATTTCTCCATCCCAGCCAGTATTTTCAGGGCATCTACATATGCATGTGGCAGCCCCCACCCACTGATTATTTATGTCACAGCCACTCACACAGAGGTGCTGAGCCATCCCTGGATTTCTGCTGCAGAATTCCCCTTCTCTTTCCCCATGTCCACATGGACACAGGTGTTTCTGGGCTCCTGGCTGGCTCGCCAATTGTTCAGACTGAATCCAAGTTGTTCCAAGATTTGTGCGTGAGAAGCTGCAAACCCAAAGAACACACCAGGTAGCTGAGTACAGGACATAGGTTTACTGAGATTTACGGACTGGGTACAGTCTCCAGTGGTGGCTGGACAGAAGGGTGGCACTCTGCACTCAGGCAGAGAAGAAGTGAAGTTATAGAGGCACAGCAAAACAAAGACTGTTCCGTAGGAGAAACCATTTGGCTGGCCCTGCAGACCTGTTCTCATGCACACAGCATCTCAAGAAGCTGGGAGACCTTGACTGCCTGCTAGCTCATCTGACTGTGAGCCAGGTCCCTATGAGTAACTACTAAGAATCAGGTGAAAGGAGTATAAGTGCATTTACTATAACTTGAATATGGTTGGAGGAGTCTAAACCTCGTATAATCTAAAAATAAATATTAGTCACCTTTGAAATCTTTACTATGATTTTTTTATAAATAGAAAGGGGAAGACAAAAAGTTTTTAAAAATAAATTTTAAACTCTGCAGATAAAAGATTCTAATGATGGTGATGATGATATGAGAATGTCATGAAGGAATGTCATCATTTATCCAGCCTCAGATTTCCTTCTGATCTAGACCCCTTGCTTGATGTAATTTAAGGTCCTAGCATGCCCGATATTATTGTCAGAATTAGCTGGGTCAGATTCCCTATGAAATTGTCCTTCTAGACTACTTTATAGGGAGCTGCTCCCAGGGAAATTGTGCAGCCACAGTGAGGTGCCATGAGAAATGGAACAGAAATATCAGCCTAGAATTTATTTGTCATAATGATCTATCTACTATGAAGCTTGCCTAAGGGAGCAGGAAAGACTGGACTCTCATTTGTTTTTTTCCATTATTGGTACAAAGAGATGCAGGGCTTGGCTGAGTCAGGATTTCAGGAGTTTCTAGAAGAAATTCATGTTGTAAGAGGTCAAAAGAGAGACTTCAGTCAGGGACTTCGGCACTTCGGACACATTTTTTTTTAAATGAAAATAGCATCTGAGGGTGCGCTTGGGAAGCCTAGAGAACCAAATTTGTAAGCAAGGGATCAGGTGGCCACAATTCAATAATGATCCTGAGACAGAAGTCAGACCTAAGATTTCAGAAAATAATTGTTCCTAAAAAGTACAAAAATAAAGTAAAAGATTTTGGTTTGCAGTTTTCAAAGAGTGATCTATTTGTTACTGGTGATCCAGGAAATCTTTTCATGAGGTCTGCAAATTCAACATTGTTTTCATAGTAATACTAAGAAATCCCTTGTAGGCTGGACTATCTACAATACTGCTAATAAATACCTGTCAGAGCTGGAGTCCCAGCTTTGACACCTACCAGAGTGACCCCTATGGGTAATGTATGAACTCCTTTGTGATTCAGAGTATCCATTTTTCCTAAAGGGCTATGGGGTTAAATGAGTTAATATATGAAAAATAATTAGAACAGGGTCTAGCATATACTAAGTGCTTTGTATGTGTTAATTATCTATATAATTGGAGAACTATTTGAAACTTAAATCATGTGTGAGTACTAGACACAACATCGTTAGAAATATTTGATGGGAGTTTATGGAGGCCAAGTGCATGCCTTGTACTTTAGCAAATATTGGTAAAATCTAATTAGCTCATGTCTCAGAGTAAGAAAGTGTTACTTTCTGTTGGCCTGTCACATTTCTACTGAGCTTTCCACAGTTTGAAACTAAGTCTTTGGTGAGAGGGGGCAAGTTCAATATGCAATCACATAGAAGATTTTCCTCTGGTTTTATGCCACTTTTACTAACATACCAATCTATTTTCTTCTGCCATTAGATTTAAGTTCCCAATGTTAATTCCTTATTCCTACTTCTATAATACACGGGATTTTTTTGTTTCTTTGTTTTTGTTTTTTGTTTGTTTGTTTTTTTAAGGAGGGCACAGCTCACAGTGGCCCATGCGGGGATTGAACTGGCAACCTTGGTGTTATTAGCACCACACTCTAACCAACTGAACTAACCGGCCACCCTCTAATACACTGTTTTCTAAATCTGGTTTTATAACATCCCCCTTTCTCACCAAACTACCTTTGTTTATAGAATTGTCACAAAATAATTTAACAAAATTAATTGAAATGCACTCTTTGAAAAGTCAAGGAGCGTCTCTGGGGTGCTTTCAATGTTCTATTTTTTGACTTGAGTAGTGGTTACATGGGTGTTTGCTTTGTGATAGTTTATTGAGCTGTACATTCATGTTCTGTGAACATCTCTGTATGAGTTCTACTTCACAATAAAAAAGAGATTTAAAGGGAAAAAGAAATAAATAGAGGAAAAAGTTATATATGTTCCTTTAGGAGGAATTACAATATGGTTATTTCTTTTAATTCTTAAATTATGAATTATGTTAGGACATTGATTTAAAAGATATTGTTTATTCTGGCTTTAATCTTTGACACAACTTTAAATCTGTCACACAGAAGTCTCCACTTCAATGGAGAAGTTGTTTCCATTGTTTTAGAAGTCCATTCAAATGGGTAGCTCATTTCCAGAAGGCAGTCTCAAGACAAAACACAGAGAGTGGCACCACATTATTTTAAACTGTTCTAGTGCCAGCCTAAGCTGGCACAGTACTTTTCCTTCAAGTATTGACAATAGTCACCAATAAAGTTGGCTGTGGTCTAAGCTGGGTACATAGGGTTAACACCATGCAGTTGAGGAGATTGTTGGTTTTGAATCTCCATGGCTTGTTTAAACACCCTGCAATGCTCGTTTGAAGTCCAGTAAAATGATATATAAATAGCAAATGACAGCTGGCATTTGGCTAGTATCCTCCTTATAAATCCATTAAGAAATTAATTTAATACTTCATTAATTTTACCATCCTCTTTGATCATGTTTCCAAATTCATCCTGTACTGTTCTAGCTTCTGCCTTCACTGATTTCTGGCTTTTTACAGCTCTCAGAAACTATATATTTGAATGATGCTACCTAGGTTTTGGGGGTGGTACATTTCTTTAAATTTTCTTTCTTCCTTATCTGTTTATCCCCCTGCCTTGGTGTCCTTGGCTTCTGTTTTTGAGAAAGTTTAGTCACAATTAATCTTAACAGACTAAGTTAATCTTCTTTCACAATTTGTCTTTTACATATAATATTGTATTTCCACATACTCCTGAACATGCAACTCCCACTTGTATTCGATGTTTTCAGGCATGTATTTTTATGAACATTTTAAGTAATAACCATAATACATGAACAAGAAACTATAGAGATAGAACCATATAAGTGCTCTTTTCAGTATCACAGTAGACTTTTAAACCAACAATATTTAATCACAATGAACAGCAGTAGCCTAACAGCCACTGGAGGTGTTAGAATGGAGTTGGACCTCCTGCAAAGCCCTATTAAGAGAAAAAAACTGTCATCTGACCTGTGTGATTTTTCTGAAATATCCTTCTTGCAAACCTTGACTTTAATTGAACTGGCTAAAAGATGACTCTATGTCTAAGGGAAATTTGTTGAAAAAAATTATTGGCAGTTGTTTCGCATTGAGGTTGCCTGATGTAGTAGATAACATCTAGATAAACGATAGGCTAACCAAAAAGCCTAAAAGGAAAAGCTGGAAAATTTGATATCCCTGGGAGGCTTTGAAAAGCTCTTAAATATTCCCAGAAATCTAAAAGACTATGTGCATACATGAGTCTGTGAACAAGCTCATGAAAAATCTGAGAAAGCCCAAGCCATCACTTGTGGATGATCATGAGGCTCTGCATAAACAGGAAGGGAACACTAAGGCAGAGTTATGGACTGTCTGGCTAAGTGTTAAAGATATGCCCCAATTGGAATAGAGTCACTCAGTAAAGACTGGGAGTCTCATTGGTTCCAAAAATGTAACCAAATTTATGTTCAATCATTAGCTGATCACTAAGATAACTGAAGAAACACTTTAGTAGCCATGCACAATGAAGAAAACAGATTTTACAGAATTAGATCAGAAAAGTAACTAAATTAACAAACAACAATCAGCAAGAATCACAAACCCTGGAAAGGGGAACAATTTAATTTCTATAGACTCCGTATTGTTTAAAATGTACAGTTTTCAACAAAAATATAGGACATGCAAAGAAACAAGAAAGTGTGGCACATACATAGGGCAAAAGTCAATACAAGCTGTCCTTGAGAAAATCGAGATGATGGACTTTGCGAGACAAAAATTTGAAATCTGCCATTATATGTGCAAAGAATTGAAGGAAATTATGCTTAAGAAGTCATATATATATATATATATATATATATATATATATATATATATATATATATATATATGGTGAAAAGTTGTCCATACGTATATGGACAAACTTTCAAGATTGTCCATATGTATATGGACAATTTTTCACCAAATAAAATATATCAGTAAAGAGAAATTATTAAAAAGCATGAAAGAGTAAGGCGATATCTCAATGTGGTTTTTATTTGCATTTCCCTGAGTTAATAGTGATGTTGAGCATTTTTTCATGTCTACCGGCCATTTGCATGTCCTCTTTGGAGAAATGTCTCTTCAGGTCCTCTGCACATTTTTTAATTGGGTTGTTTGTTTTTGTTGTTGTTGTTGAGTTGTATGAGTTCCTTATATATTTTGTATATTAGCCTCTTATTAAAGGTGTTGTTTGCAAAAATCTCCCATTTGGTTGTTTGCCTCTTTGTTTTATCAATGGTTTCTTTTGCTGTACAGAAACTTTTTAGTTTGATATAGTCCCATTCATTTATTTTAGCTTTTACTTCCCTTGCCTTTGGAGTCAAATTCATAAAATGCTTTTTGAACCCAAGGTCCATAAGTTTAGTACTTATGTTTTCTTCTATGCAGATAATTGTTTCAGGTCTTATGTTTAGGTGTTTGATCCATTTTGAATTAATTTTGGTACATGGTGACTGATAGCAGTCTAGTTTCATTCTTTTGCATGTGGCTTTCCAATTTTCCCAGCACCATTTATTGAAGAGTCTGTCTTTTCTCCATTATATGTTTTTGGCTTCTTTGTCAAAAATTATCTGTACATATTTATGTGGGTTAATTCTTGCATTCTCAATTCTATTCCATTGGTCTGTGTGTCTGTTTTTCTGTCAATACCATGTTGTTTTGAATATTGTTACCCTGTAGTATAAGCTGAAGTCAGGGAGTGTGATACCTCCAGCATTGTTCTTTTTTCTTATGATTTCTTTGGCTATTTGGGATATTTTGTGATTCCATACAAATCTGATGACTTTTTCTTTTTTTCTTTAAAAAAATGCCATTGGGATTTTGATGGGGATTGCATTAAATCTGTATATTGCTTTGGGTGGAAGCTCCTCAAAAAATTACAAATAAAATTACCATATGACCCAGCAATCCCTCTCCTGGGTATCTACCCCAAAAATCTGAAAACATTTATACATAAAGACATAAGTGATCCAGTGTTCATTGCAGCTTTATTTATGGTGGCCAGGACATGGAAACAACCAAAGTGTTATTAATAGATGAGTGGATAAAGAAGTTGTGGTATATATACACAATGGAATACTAATCTGCCATAAGAAAAGATGAAATAGTGCCATTTTCGACAACATGGATGGATCTTGAGATTATAATGCTAAGTGAAGTAAGTCCGACAGAAAAAGTCGAGAACCGTATGATTTCACTGACACGTGGTATATAAAACTGAAAACAACAAAAGAACAAGAAAAACAAATGAAGAAACCCAAACTCATAGACATGGACTATAGTTTAGTGGTTACCAGAGGGTAAGCAGGGAGAGGGGCTTTTAGAAGACGGTAAACAGGGTCAAATATATAGTGATGGAAGGAGAACTAACTCTAGGTGGTGAACACATAATGTGAGATATAGATGATGTAATACGGAATTGTACACCTGAAGTCTATGTAACTTTACTAACAATTGTCACCCCTAGTAATCTTAAAAAAAAAAAAAAAAAAAAAAAAAAAAAAAAAAAAAGTAAGATTTCTGGAACTGAAAAGTAAATGACTGAAATAAAACATTCAATGAAAGGACTCAGCCAGCAACAATTTGAACAGGAATAAAAAATGAATAAGGGAACTTGAAGATAGTTCCACTGAGATTATGCAGTCTGAGAAATATGAAAAAAAGAAGAATGAGGAAATCTGTACAGAATCTCAAAGACCTGGAAGACATCATCAAGCATGTTTGGAGTCCCAGAAGGAGAGGAAAGGGAAAAAAAATAATGTAAACAATATTTTATATATATAATGGCTGAATACTCCCCAAATTTGATATAAAATATTAAATAATACATTCAAGAAGCACAAAAAATTCCATGTCTTAGAAATGGAAAGATATCTCCACCTACACAAATCAAAATCAAATGGTTCAAAGCAAAAGACAATAGAACGATCTTGAAAGTTGGGAGATAAATGCACTCCTCATGTACAAGACTTCCTCAACAAGATTAACAACAAATTTATCATCAGACACAATGGAGTCCTTATGGCTGAAATGAAAAGACACTGGACAATAATGGAAATTCACATAAAAAAAAAAGCACTCATGAAATAACTAAATAGGTGAATATAAAAGGCAGTATAAGTATATTTTAATTATACCTCTGTTTCTATTATCTGATATAAAAGATGATTACATAAACAATAATTATTAATCTATGTTAATTGGCATACTATGTATAAGATGTACTTTTATAGTAATTGCAGCACAGATACGGGTATTGAAAATGGAGATATATAAGAGCAAAAGTTTTTCATACAGTTGAAATTAAGTTGTATTAGATTATGTGACAAACATAGTGGCATGAGGAGTGCTTCTTGAAATTTCCCCTGGAAGTTACAACAAATTGAACAGCTACAATTTGACAAAGGATAACCTAAGCAACACACAAGCATGTCTGAGAGATCCACACATCGAATCACCTAAAGATGGGCACATCAGGGCAAGCAGTGGAGGAGGGAACAGGAAAGTACAGAGACACAGAACACAGGCAGCAGGATGCCATCCAGAGCTCACTGCAGTCTCAGGAGAGGAAATAATTCAAGCTGTAGGTACACTCCCTGTGGTCCACAGTCCGGCCTGAGGGAGCAGCACATAATATGGCTGAACCCAACATTTGGGGCAGAGGTCTTGGACAAAAGATTGCATACAGAAGAGTGAGAACTGTGATTTAAGCCCTCAGTGTTAGGCAGAAAACAGAAAACATAGACACAAAGTCAAGATGACTCCCCCCTACCCTTCCAGAGCTTGCCCCCCACCCTCCCAGAGTTAGAAGCTGGCTTCTGAAGAAATGGTACCAGTGTCAGATTAAATAACAGAGTATCTATAGCCCTAAGAGCTAGAGAGACAGTCTGACAGTTGCAAATGCACAGTGTGACAAATTCCAGTGATAGGGAAACAGCTGTAGGAGCGAGACAGCTGTGAAATGGAAGTCGCCATTTTTCGAAGCCACAAACACACAAGATGTCTCTCACAGCTCACCCCACCCCAGCTTTCTGGGCAAATCCCTGCTGGAACAACCAGAGCTACTGAGACACAAACTCAGCATCGGGCTGCAGGGGCAACATTGGGATTTCAGAAGCTCAGAATTTTATTGTCCATCACATCTTCCCATGTTGGCAAGGCCTTGAGAACCAGTTGACCTGCTCAAAGAGGAGAAGCCCACCTTCCAGAAAACCCCCCATCATATTAGATGCTGGAACAGCTCTAGAGAAAATAAAATGCTACAGTGTGAGAGAAAATAAAAGGTTGTAGTGGGTGCGAAAATAAAACATTCCATCAACACCTACTGGAAAGCAAAAGAAAGACCTCTTCAAATCTACCTGCTGCAGAACCCACTCCTGTAAAAGCCCAGGGAAAGAAATAATAATTTATTAATTGCCATGAATAACCAAGGCAACAAGGCCGCACAGAAAGAAAATGTAAAGTCTCCTGAAAATGAACTTAAAGACATGTAAATATGTGACTTAATTGGCAGAGAATTCAAGATTGCAGTTCTGAAAAAAATCAATGAGATGCAAGAAAACTCAGATAGGCAGTTTAATGAACTCAGAAACAAAATCAATGAATACAAAGAATATTTTAACAAAGAGATTGAAAATTAAAAAAGAAAAAAATTCTGGAGATGAAGAACACAATAAAAGAAGTGAAGAGTGAAATGGCCAGTTGAGGAAACACAGCTGAGCCGCTGGAGGAAAGAATCAGTTATATCAAAGATAGAAATTTGGAAATGACTCAGATGGAAGAAAAGAGAGACTTGAGAGTTAAAAGCAAAGAAAGGATGCTACAAGAACTTTCTGATGCCATCAGAAAGAGCAACATAAGAATAGTGGGTATACCGAAAGGGAGAAGGGAATAGAGAGTATACTCAAACTAATAGTCAGCAAGAACTTCCCAAATCTGTGGAAAGAACTGGATTATCGAATCTAAGAAACAAACCGAACACCTAATTACCTCAATCAAAACAGGCCATTTACAAGGCACATTATATTGAAACTGGCAAGAATTAATGACAAATAAAAATTTCTCAAGGCAGCAGTAGTGGGGCAGCAGTAACCTATAAGGAAACACTTATTAGATTATCATCAGACTTTTCAGCAGAAACTCTGCAAACCAGGAGGAAGTAGAATATTCAAACTATTGAAAGATATAAATTATCAGCCAAGAATAAAATATCCGCTAAAGTTATCCTTTAGGTATGAAGGAGGAATAAAGACCTATCTAGACATACGGAAGCTGAGGGAATTTTCTAACACACAATCTGCCTTGCAAGTAATACTGAATAAAGCTATTGCAACTGAAACAAAAAATCAACAGAATAAAAAAACATGAGCAAGGTTACTAACAGACTGAGAGAAGCAGGCAATCGCAACCCCTACACAAAACAGGACACTATACACTTAAACATAATATGAAGGGTAAAGAAAATAAAAACACTAAAGAAAGGGAAAAAGAAGAAACAGATAACTTGCTATTTCAGACTACTGCATTTCAGAAATCAACTCATAGCTTAGATAGGGATATCTTGTGACAACAGAAACATAAAAGGGGAGACAGTAAAGGTGTGAACCTGAAAAGGGAGATGGATATAAGAAGCATATTGAAGACAAAGGTCTACTGTATATATGAAACTTCCTTTTGCATAAACCTAACAGTAACAACTCAAAAAATGCAGAACTGAGACATATAACATAAAAAAAGAAGAAATAAAGGGAAAAATCATAGAATACCACCACGCTAAAAGGCAACAAAAAGGCAAAGAAACAAGGGAGACACCAAGCTACCAGAAAACAAGGGATAGAATGGCTATAGGAAATTCTCATATATCAATAATCACCCTAAATGTAAATAGACTGAACTCACCAATAAAAAGGCATAGAGTAGTAGACAGGTAAAAAAACTAAACCCAACTATATGTTGCCCCCAAGAGACACATCTCAGCTACAAGGACAGATATGGACTCAAAGTGAAAGAGTGGAAATTGATACTCCAAGAAAATGGTATCCAGAGACCATAAGGTGGAGCCTTCAGGATAAAAAAGTAACAAGAGATAAGGATGGGCACTTCAAAATGATAAAGGGGACAATACAAGAAGACATGCCACTTATCAATATGTATGCCCCCAATCAGAAAGAATCAAAATATACAAAGCAACTACTAACAGAAAGAAATAGAGAAACTATCCAAAACAAAATTGTACTAGGGGACATAAATACATCATCGACAGCTATGCATACATCATCCAAACAGAAAATAAATAATGAAATAGCAGCCCGATGATACATTAGATGAAATGGACATAACTGACATTTAGAGAGCACTTCATCCTAGAACATCAGACTACACATTCTTTTCTAGTGTGCATGGAACATTCTCATGGATATACCATAGATTGGGACATAAAACTAGCCTCAGGAAATTTAAGAAGATTGAAACCATTTCAAGCATATTCTCTGATGACAAGACTTTGAAATTAGGTATCAACTGCAAAAAGACAGCAGGAAAAACCACAAATATGTGGAGATTAAACAATGTGCTATTAGAGAATGACTGGGTCAAAGAAGAAATAAAAGGAGAGATCAAAGTATACATAGAAACAAATAAGAACAAATATACACCCTATCAAAATTGTTGGGAGGTAGTGAAAGCAGTAAGAGGGAATTTTATATCATTGCAGGCCTATCTCATGAAAGAAGAAAAATTCCAGATAAACAGCCTCATGTCACACCTTAAAGAACTAGAAAGAGAAGAAAAAATGAAAGCAAAGCTCAGCAGAAGGAGCAAAATAATAAAAATTAGAGCAGGAATAAATGAAATAGAGAACAACAGAAAGGCAGTTCATTGAAAAGATTAATAAAATTGACAAACCTTCCTTTCACTAGACTCAATAATGTAAACAGAGAAAAGACACAAATAAAATCAGAAATGAAAGGGGAAAAGTTACTATAAGTAACACAGAAATACAAAGGATCATACCAGACTACTATGCAGGACTATATGCTACCAAATTCAATAACCTAGAAGAAATGGTCAAGTTCTTAGAAACCTGTAGCCTTCCTAGACTGAATCACAAAATACTGGAAAATGTAAATAGACTGATTAATAATAAGGAAATTGAATCAGTCATCCAACACCTTCTCAAAAGAAAAAAAAGGAAGAGATCAGGACACAAACATACACAGAGGAAATACCATCTGAATACACAGGGAGAAGATGGTCATCTATAAGCCAAGGAGAGAGGCCTTGGAAGAAACCAATCTTGCCAATACCTTGATCTTGGATTTCTAACTTCCAGTACTGTGAGGCAATAAGCTTCTGTTGTTTCACTACCCATACCCCCCAAAAAAAAAGCAAAACCTAGGGCCAGATGGCTTCACTAGTGAATTCTACCAAACGTTCGAAGAGGATCTAACACCTGTCCAACTCAAACTCTTTGAAAAAATTGTAAAAGATTCAATACTTCCTAACTGATTTTATGAGGCCAACATCATCCTGATCTCAAAACCTGGTAAATATAACACATACATACACATAAAATTACAGACCAATATCTCTATCATACAGATACAAAAATCCTAATCAAAATTCTAGCAAATCAAATACAACAATACATTAAAAAGACTACACATCACGATCCAGTGGGGTTCATCCCATGGTCACAAGGATAGTTCAAAATAAGTAAATCAATCAATGTGATACACCACATAAAAAATAAGAGATAAAAATAACTTTATGATATGAATAGATGCAGAAAAAAACATTTGATACCATACAACATCCATTTGTGATTAAAACAGTGAATAACATGCATATAGAAGATTACATCATCAAAATGGCAGCGTGAGGTGAGCCTCTGGAAATCTTTCCTGGAATTTACAACAAATTGAAAAACTATAACTCCACAAAGGACACCCTGCACAGCAGACAGGCAGACAGAGAGGCTCACAACTGAATTCATCTACAGGTGGGCAAACTGCACGAGCAGGGGAAGAGGTAAGGGAGAAGTGCAGAGAGGGGCTGCATGGATATAGAACGCAGACCTAGCTCAGTGCTCCTAGCTCCCTGCATTCCAGAACTACCGCAGCTACGAGAGAGAGAGAACTTGGAAAGCTAGGGCTGCGCTTATGGCCCACAGGGCTGAGGGGACAGCATATAACATGGGTGAACCCAACACTAACGGCAGAGACGTTGGAGCAAAGACTGAGGGAAGAAGGCTGAAAATGATGGTTTAAGCCCTCACTGCCGCAGAGAATGGAAGCCTTAGACACTGAGACTAGCTAGTCCCTCCTTACCCTCCCAGAGCTCACCGTGCCCACACCTGCCCAGTGCTAGAAGCTGAACCGTAGCAGTGTCAGATCAAAAGAACAGAATATTTGCAGTTCTGAGAACTGTGGTCCGCAGACACAGATTCAAAAGACCAACTAGTTCTGGCAAAGGGGAGGGAGCTGTGGAAGCAGAACTGGCTATGGTGGTGGTCGCCGCCATTGCTCTGGGCCACCTCTCACAACTCACCCCATCCCTGGCCCCACCTATTTGGGCAGATCCCTGCAGGAGTAAACAGAACTGCTGAAACACACAGGCTCTGAATCTGGTGCAGGAAGAGCTTTGTAACTTCAGAAGCTCTTGCATCCCCACATGGACACAGTGCTCTATGACCCAGGCGAACTGTTAGCAGAGAAGAAGACTGTCTTCCAGAAAATCCCCCCACTGTGTGAGAAGCTGGAATAGTGCAGAGAAAACGTAACACTACAGTGTGAGAGAAAAAAAAAAGGCTGCAGTCAGAGAGAAAATAAAACATTCTACAAACACGTACTGCAAACCAAAAGAAAGCATTGTTACTATCAACTTGTTGCAGAACCCACTCCTGCAGATGTCTAGCAAGATAAATAATAAATCATTAAGTGCCATGAATAACCAAAGCAAAAAGACAGCTCAGAAAGAAAGTGAAAAGTCTCCAGAAGAGGAACTTAAAGATATGGAAATATGTGACTTAAATGACAGAGAATTCAAGATTGCAGTTCTGAAAAAACTCAATGAGATGCAAGAAAACACAGAAAGGCAGTTTAATGAACTCAGAAACACAATCAAAGAACAACATGAACATTTTACCAAAGAGATTGAAATTTTAAAAAAGAACCAAATAGAATTTCTGGAGATTAAGAACTCAATAGAAGAAATTAAGAATGAAATAGCCAGCTTAGGTAGTAGAGTTGACCAGATGGAGGAAAGAATCAGTGACATCGAAGATAGAAACCTGGAAATGACATGGATGGAAGAAGAAAGAGACTTGAGACTTAAAAGAAATGAAAGAACTCTACAAGAACTTTCTGACTCCATCAGAAAGAGCAATATAAGAATAATGGGCATACCAGAAGGAGAAGAAAGAGAGAAGGGAACAGAGAATATATTCAAACAAATAGTTGATGAGAACTTCCCAAACTTTTGAAAGAACTAGATCCTTGAATCCAAGAAGCAAATACGACACCTAATTAGTTCAACCCCAATAGGCCTTCTCCAAGACACATTGTATTAAAGCTGTCAAAATCAACGACAAAGAAAGAATCCTCAAGGCAGCCAGGGAAAAGGAGATGGTAACCTACAAAGGAAAGCCTATTAGATTATCATCACATTTTTCAGCAGAAACTCTACAAGCCAAGATGGAATGGAATCAAATATTCACAGTATTGAAAAAGAGAAATTATGAGCCAAGAATAATATATCCAGCAAAGATATGCTTTTGATATGAAGGAGGAATAAAGACCTTTCCAGACATACAGAAGCTGAGGGAATTTTCTAATACACAACCTGCACCACAAGAAATACTAAAGGAGGCTGTTCGACCACCATTGACAGGGACGATTTGTGGCAATGAAAACATGAAAAGGGGGAAAGTAAAGGCCTGAACCGGAATATGGGAATGGAGAAAGTAAGCATGCTGAAGAAAATGGAATATTCTAAAGATCAAACTATCTTTTACATAAACTTAATGGTAACCACTCAAAAAAATCCAGAACTGAAATTTATACTGTAATAATAAAAAAACAAAAACAGGGGGAAAAATCATATATTACCACCACAGAGAAATAATAGACAACAACAAAATGACAACGAAACAATGGAGACACAGTCTTAACAGAAGACTAAAGATAGAATGATAGGAAATCCTCACATATCAATAATCACCCTAAATGTAAATGGACTGAACTCACCAATAAAAAGGCACAGAGTAGCAGATTGCATCAAAAAAATAACCCAACCATATGCTGTCTCCAAGAGACACATCTCAGCTACAAGGACAAGCATAGATTCAAAGTGAAAGGGTGGAAATTGACACTCCAAGCAAATGGTATCCAGAGAAAATCAGGTAGCCATAATGATATCAGATGAAACAGACTTCAGGGTGAAAAAGGTAACAAAAGACAAAGATGGACATTTCATAATGGTAAAGGGGACTCTACAACAAGAAGACATAATGGTCATCAATATTTATGCCCCCAATCAGGGAGCACCGAAATATACCAAGCAACTACTAACAGAACTAAAGGGAGAAATTGACCAAAACACAATTATACTAGGGGACTTAAATACATCATTGACAGCTATGGATAGATCATCCAAACAGAAAATAAATAATGAAATAGCAGCCCTAAATGACACATTAGATGAAATGGACATAATTGACATTTATAGAGCACTTCATCCTAAAACATCAGACTATACATTCTTTTCTAGTGTACATGGAACATTCTCAAGGATAGACCATATATTGGGACATAAAATCAGCCTCAGCAAATTTAAGAAGATTGAAATCATACCAAGCATATTCTCTGATCACAAGGCTTTGAAATTGGATATCAACTGTAAAAAGAAAGCGGGGAAAAACACAAATACATGGAGATTAAACAACATACTTTTAAAGAACGACTGGGTCAAAGAAGAAGTTAGAGGAGAGATCAAAAGATACATAGAAACAAATGACAATGAAAATACATCCTACCAAAATTTTTGGGATGCAGCGAAAGCAGTTTTAAGAGGGAAATTTATCTCATTACAGGCCTATCTCAAGAAACAAGAAAACTCCCAAATAAATAACCTCATGTTACACCTTAAAGAACTAGAAAAAGAAGAACAAGTAAAACCCAAGGTCAGCAGAAGAAATGAAATAACAAAAATTAGAGCAGAACTAAATGAAATAGATAACAAAAAGACAATAGAAAAAATTAATGTGACAAAGAGCTGGTTCTTTGAAAAGATTAACAAAATTGACAAACCCTTGGCTAGACTTACTAAGATAAAAAGAGAGAAGACACTAATTAACAAAATCAGAACTGAAAAAGGGGAAGTTATCACGGACACCACAGAAATACAAAGGATCATCCAAGAGTAGTATGAAGGACTATATGCCATCAAATTCAACAACCTACAAGAAATGGACAAGTTCTTAGAAATATATAGCCTCTCAAGGCTGAACCATGAAGAACTGGAAGGAATGGACTGACTCTGGAATGGAAGGAGAACTGACTCTGGGTTATGAACACACAATGGGATTTATAGATGATGTAATACAGAATTGTACACCTGAAATCTATGTAATTTTATTAATAATTGTCACCCCAATAAATTTAATAAAAAAATAACAAAAAACCCCACAAATATCACCTCACCCTTCCATCACCATATATTCGATCCCCCTTACCCTCATCTCCCACCGCCCACCCCCCACCTCCCTTAGTCTCTGGCAACCACTAAACTATTGTCTGTGTCTATGAGTTTCTGTTTCTCATTTGTTTGTCTTGTTTACTAACAATTGTCAACCCAATAAATTTAATTTAAAAAAAATAAAAAAAAAATATCACCTCACCCCAATTAGAATGACTATCATCAATAAGACAAATAGTAACAAGTGTTGGAGAGGCTGTGGAGAAAAAGGAACCCTCATACACTGTTGGTGGGAATACAGACTGGTGCAGCCGTTACGCAAGGCAGTGTGGAAGTTCTTCAAAAATTAAGAATAGAATTACCATATGACCCAACAAACCCTCTCCTGGTCATCTCCCCAAAAAATCTGAAAACCTTTATTCATAAAGACATATGTGCTACAAGTTTTACTGCAGCTTTATTTACGTTGACCTAGACATGGAAACAACCAAAATGTCCTTCAATAGATGAATGGATGAAGAAGTTGTGGTATATATACACAATGAAATACCATCCACCCCTAAAAAAGATAAAATTGTACCATTTGCAACAACATGGATGGATCTTGAGATTATAGTGGTAAGCAAAATAAGTGAGACAGAAAAAGGAGAGAACCATATGATTTCACTGATATATGGTATGTAAAACGAAAACAACAATAGAACATGACAAACAAACGAAGAAACAAAACTCATAGACATAATCAATAGTTTAGTTGTTTCCAAAGGATAAGGGGGGGAGAGCAGTTATAGACAATGGTAAATGGCATCAAATAAATGGTGATGGAAGGATAACTGACTCGGCGGTCAACACATAATGTGGGATATAGATGATGTATTACAGTATTGTACACGTGAAATCTATGTACCTTTACTAACAATTGTCACCCCAATAAATAAATAAAAAATGCTTCTGGTCTATGAAAAAACAAAAGGTTTTCCTAATTGTTTCTTTATCAATGTTTACTTGGTCTGCTATGCTTCTCACAGTCAGTTGATAATTTTGATGCACAATTTGATGAATACTTGCAATGTTTTCATCAGTTTTGCTTGTTACTGTCTGCCCTGACCTCTCTTCAGCAGTGACTCATTCTCTTCACTCAGAAAAGCGTTTAGTCCATTTGTAATATACACTACCATTTTCTTTATGGCATTATCCCTATAAACTTGGACTGACATGTCCCTGATTTCACTTCCACTCCCACCAAGTTTAACATGAAATTTAATGTTTGTTCATTGTTTTAATTCAAGCACAGACATTCTCACAATGGCACACAAAAACATGCAGCAACAAAAATGAACACCACTCAGCAAGACACCGCCACATATCAACATGGGCATGGCTTTGAGACACTGATATACCAAGGTTATGAAACTTTACTGAGCTGTTTCTATAGTGCTGCCAATGTAAGTGCATGGTAGCGAATTCACAAACTTAATTGTTAGACCTCGTATTTATTAAATGATAACACTTGAAAGTCAAAATTACTTCTTGACCTATGGGCTGCGGAATGCATGTTGTGTTAGCAGGCATGAAAACATTAACTTCACTGTACATCTCCATCAGAGATCTTGGGTGACCAGAAGCATTGTAAAGGAGCAGTGTTATTTTGAAAGAAATCTTTTCTTTTCCCTCTGAAGTCTCAAGAGTGGGCTATAAGTATTCAGTAAATCATGTTGTAAAAAGATGTGCTGTTCTCTACACTTTATTGTTCCATTTATGGTGCACAGGAAGAGTACATTTAGCATAATTTTTAAGGATCTTAAGATTTTCAGAATGGTAAATGAGCCTTTGCTTTCACTTAGTCACCAACTGCAATAGCCCCTAATTAACAGATTTACCCTGTCCTTTGAAGCTTTTTTTTTGAGGGGTGGGAGGAATATCTATAAAGTTTCTTAGCTAATGCGCATATCTTCCACAACACTGATTTTAATAATAAAGGTAATTTCTAACTGGGTTTATTAACAAGCCACATTTCCCCTCAGTGAAAATCTATGTAACACTGTTACTTTGCTAGTTACGATGGTCTGATACTAATGACCTAAGCCCTCAGAAGAGCAGTCAATGTTTGATTGAATGCTAGCTGATCACCGCTGTCCCATATATTATTTATGTGTGTGTGTGTGTGTGTGTGTGTGTGTATACATAATTTTTCAATTAGTTGACATACAATATTATATTAGTTTCAGGGGTACAAAATTTCAATAATTAGACATTTATATATCTTACAAAGTTATCACCCTGATAAATCTAGTACCCGTCTAACACCATACATGGTTATTACAGTATTATTCCCTATGCTATAATTTATATGCCCATAACTATTTTTAGCTACCAATTTATACTTTTTATTGCCATTCCCCCCTTCACTCATACCCCCACCCCCTCCCATCTGGAAACCTTCAAAATGTTCTCTGTATCTATCAGTTTGTTTCTGTTTGGTTCTTTTGTGTTTTAGATTCCATATATAAATGATATCATATGGTATTTGTCTTTTTCTATCTGACTTATTTCACTCAGCATAATACCCTCTAGGTCTAGTCATCTTGCAGATGGCAAGATTTCATTTTCATTCTTTTTTTATGGCTTAGTAATGTTACATTGTATATATGTACTAGTTCTTCTATATCCATTCATCTATTGATGGACACTTAGGTTGCTTCCATATCTTGGCTATTTTAAATAATGCTGAAATGAACATAGAGATGCATATGTATTTTTTAATTAGTGTATTGAGTTTCTTTGGATAAGTATCATAAAGAAGAAATACTGGGTCTTTTTTTGACCCTTGTTACATACAGCCTTTGTTTTAAAGTTTATTTTGTCTAGTATAAGTATTGCTACCCCAGGTGATTTTTGGTTATTTCCATTGGCATGAAACATATTTTTCCATCCTTTTACTCAGCCTGTGTGCGTCTTTCGATCTAAAGTGCGTCTCTTCTAGACAGCATATGTAAGTGTCTTGTTTTCTTATCAATTCAACCACCCTATATCTTTGTTTTAGTTTTAATTTTCAATTGCAGTTGACATTCAATATACTTTATTTTAGTTTCAGGTGTACAACATAGTGGTTAGACATTTATACAATTTATGAAGGAATTCCCCTCGATTAGTCTAGTACCCAACTGGCACTACACATTGTTATTAACATATTATTAAGTTTATTCCCTATGCTGTACTTCACATCCCCATGACTATTTTGCACTGCATTTTCTCACCTCTACAAAGGGCAGCCCTACATGTAGTAGCAGACAGGAGCCATGAGGTGTTCTCCCTGGGGCCATATATTTAGATTGAATTAATCCACTTATATTTAAAGTAATTGTTGAAAGATATGTAATTATTGACATTTTGTTATTAATATGTTTGACCTTCTTTCCCTCCTTCTTTTTCTAAAAGAAGTCCATTCAACATTTCTTGCAATATTGGTTTGGTGGTGATGAATTCCTTTAGGTTTTCCTTGTCTGGGAAGCTATTAATCTCACCTTCGATTTTAAATGATAGCTTTGCTGGGTAGAGTAGTTGTGATTGTAGGTCCTTGCTTTTCATCGCTTTGAATATTTCCTGCCAATCCCTTCTGGCCTACAAAATTTCTGTTGAAAAAAATCAGCTGATGATCTTATGGGAGTTCCCTTGTAGGTAATTAATTGCTTTTCTCTTGCTGCTTTTAATTTTATTTATTTGCCTTTAACCTTTGGTATTTTAATTATGATGTGTCTTGATGTGGTCCTTTTTGGATTCATCTTTTTTGGGACTCTGTGTTTCTTGGGCTTGTTTTTCCATTTCCTTTGCCTGATTAAGGAAATTTTTAGTCATTATTTCTTCAAATAGGTTTTTGATTCCTTCCTGTTTATCTTCTCCTCCGTTACTCTATGATGGTACTGATGGTACACTTGATGTTGTCTCAGAAGCCTCTTAAACTACACTCATTTTAAAATTATTTTTCTTTTTGCTGTTCTGATTGGGTGTTTTCTGTTACCTTGTCTTTCAAATCGTTGACCTGATCCTCTGCTTCATCTCATTTACTGTTGATTTCCTCTAATCTATTCTTCCTTTCAATTATTCTATTCTTCACTTCTGACTGGTTATTTTCTATGTTTCCTGTCTCTTTTTTGAAGTTCTCATTGAGTTCACTGAGCATCCTTAACATCGGTGTTTTGTACTCTGCTTCTGATAGATTGCTTGTCTCCATTTTGTTTAGTTCTTTTCTGGCGCTTTATTCTGATCTTTCATTTGGGAAATATTTCTTTGTCTCCTCATTTTGGCTGCCTCCCTGTGTTTGTTTCTATTTATCAAGTAGAGCTGCCATGTATCTTGATATTGGTAGAGTGGCCTTATGCAGTAGGTTTCTTGTGGGGCAGAGTAGCAGTCTCCCTGGTCACCTGAGCCAGGTGCTCCAGGTGTGTCTCTTGTGTGGGTTGTGTGTTTTCCCTCCCATTGTAGTTGAGCCTTTATTGTTGTTGGCACATCAGTGGGAGGAATTGAATGGCACATCAGGTGAATGGATGTGAGGATTGGCCATGACTAAAGTAGAGGAGCTGTAGTTTAGGGGCTGACCCATTGGAGCAGGATTCACTTTAGCAGGGTTCTGGTGCTTTCCCAGTCTGCCCTTTGTGTGTGTCATTGGCGGAAGTAGTTGGGTGGTGCTCTCATGTGTAATGAAGTTGGCCACTGGGTTTGTGCATTCTGTGGCCTCTTGGTAAGGACTCTGATGCAGGCCAAGATCAACCGCTTCCTGTGCTCTGCTTGGGGCCACTTGGTATGAGCTACAAAGTGATCTGCAGATGGTCGTCACTTTTATTGGGCTTGGAGTTGCCTGGGAGAGGCTAAACTGTGAACTGAGTCCATCTGCCACTAGTGCCAGCCTTGTGGCTGCTTAGCACGAGGTACAGGGCACACCGAGGCCAGATGCTCCTTGTTTGAGGTTTGTGAACCTTTGAGAGATTTTAGGAAAGTCTGTAGCATATGCCAAAACAGGTCATTTATATGGAAATGGATGAGGCAGGTGAAAAATTAACAGAAGCAAGCTTGTGTGTTAGCAGGAATTAGCTTAAAAATTAATTGCTTGTCTCTGAATCCACCAGATAGCACTGAACTTGAAAACTGAGAAGCACCCTACATACATCATAGATGGAGACAGAACAGTTCACAGAAGATGCCAACTGCAACAGCAACCCCCTGCAAGGTAACAGACGCACATCATAGATGAGAACACAATAATTCCCAGAAGAAGCCAATTGTAACAGCAAACCACTGCAAGCTGACAAGCACCCTACATCCTGCATAGAAAAATATAAAACCCCAACACTCCTTCTCATTGGGGCAGCGATCTTCTCTAGACACTGCTATGGGCATCCTCATTGTCCAAATTTCCATAGTCCTTTTCTTGCTTTCCTACTTTTCTGAGTCTCATGAATTCTTTCACATTCTGTAAATGACCAGGAATATCTAAAAACAATACAAAAAAAGCCACAGGAACCAGTTTGGGTAGGATTGAAATTTGGGTGTGGTGGGTTCTCAGGTAATCACTAGGGCAGAGCAAATGGTGTTAGCTACATTGATGGAGACTGAGATATGGTGCCTTTCTGCATTTGCAGGCTCAGTCAGGGGACAGCTCAGCAAAGAAACAATAGCTTCTGCCAGCACTTCTGTCTGGAGAAAGCTCCCCCTCCAGACCTCATCCTGAATCCAGATAGTTTAGTACTTCCCTCTATGTCCCTGGTGCCTTTCCAGATGCTGCCCCAGCACTGGAGCTCAGAATGTGTCTGTCAGTCAGTAAATCCATGTGAAGGCCCTTTAAGAGGAACACCTTGGACTGCAGCCGCTTTCTGTCTCACTCAGCCACAATCTCTGCTTATTTTCACAGTCAGAAATTATGGGGATTTCTCTTCATGGCACTACAACTCTGTGCTTGGGAACCTGGTGTGAAGAGGTCCCCCTCAGAAGGGACCTCTACAGTCAAGACATCACTTTCAATTTTTAACTGCCACATGTGGGTGTGGGATGAGCCGATTCAGAGTCTCTCCCCTTCCTACCAGTTTTGACGTGGCTTGTTTGTTATATCCTTAGTTATAGAACTTCTGTTTAGCTAGATTTCAAATGATTCTCAATAATGGTTGTTCTGTAGTTTAGTTGTAATTTTGCAGTGGTCATGAGAGGAGGCAAGCACAGCATTTACATACTCTGCCAACTTGACCAGAATTGGCTTTTGAAGCTTTAAAGGCTGGCATCGATTCCTGTCTAGCTATGAAAGTCCTAGATGGTATCTTCTTCTAATATTAAGCTGTTTTTTTCTGCATTGCAAATCTGTTGTTTACTGTAGCCACCTTCATTAATTATCTTAGCTGGATCTTCTGGATAACTTGCTGTAGCTTCTATATCAGTACTTACTGCTTCACTTTGCACTTTTATGTTATGCTGATGCTTTTTTCTTTAAATCTCATGAACTTACTACCTCTTCTGTCTTCAAATGTTTCTTATGCAATTTCCTCACCTCTCTCAGCCTTCATAAAACTGAAGAGATTTAGTCCTTGCTCTGGATTAGTCCAGGCTTAAGGAAATGTGGCTGATCCAGACCACTAAAATTTTCTCCATAACAGCATAAGGCTGTTTTTCTTTATCATTCATGTGTTCACTGCAGTAACACTTTTAATTTTCCTTTGCATTCACAACTTGGCTCACTGTTTGGCACAAGAGACCTAACTTTTGGCCTATCTTGGCTTTCAACATGCCTTCCTGAGTAAGCTTAATTATTTCTAGCTTTTGATTTAATGTGAGAGAAATGTGACTTCTCCTTTTACTTGAAAAATTAGAGGCCATTGTAGGGTTATTAATTAGCCTAATTTCAATATTTTTCTGTCTTAGGGAATAGGAAAGCCTGTGGAAAGGGAAAGAGATGGGGAATGGCCAGTTGGTAGAGCAGTTAGAACACACACAGCATTTATTAAGTTCACTGTGGTATATGGGCACAGCTCATGGTGCCCCAAAACAATTAAAATAGTAACATCAAAGATCATGATCACATATCAGCATAATGCATATAATAATAATAATAATAATAATAATAATAATAATAATAATGAAAAAGCTTTAAATATTATGAGAATTACCAAAATGTGACACAGAGACATGCAGTGAGCAAATGCTGTTGGAGAAATGACACCAATATATTTGCTCAACACAGGGTTGCCGCAAACCTTCAAAGTGTTAAAAATGCAATATCTCTGATGTGCAATAAAGTAAATCACAATTAAAATGAGATATGCCTGTATATTTGAAAAATTTTCAGGTTTTTATTATTATGCATAGTGCTGATGTGAACAACATAACGTTTGGTAAAATATGTTTACTTTTCTGTTGTATATGTACCTAGGAATAGAAATGTTGGGTCATAAGATAGCATACATTCAAATTAGTAGTTACTGCCAAAAGTTTTCCAAAATGGTTGCACCAATTTACACTCATACCAGCAATGTAGATGCATTCCACTTACTCCAAATCTTAACCAATACTTGGTATTGTCAGGGTTTTTTGTCCTTAGACATTCTGGTTGGTGGACTGTAATTTAATCAATGGAAGGTAGTGATAAAAATGTAGGACATATCTAAGATGTTAAAGGAGAACAGAAGTGGAAGTTCAACAACGAATAATTGAAGGAAGTTATTAAGGAAAAGTAAAGCTGTTTATATTTGTACTCCACTGAATTCAAATTGTTTAATAAATCAGCTATATTTTCTTAGGTGTTGGTCTTCCTCCTATACTGATTACACTCAGCAGGAACCATACACTGCCCCTTGGCAACAGGACCTGACTTATATTAGGCACTCAGACAATATTTGGGAAATGAATGAATAAATGCTCAAATACTGCCTGTTATGAGAGACTTACTACATTCAAAGCCTGGGGAAAGCAAAGAATAGACGTGCTTCAAGAAGCAATAAAGTCTTAAAGGATGTAGGAAGAAGAAAGGAGATAGTTAACACAGAGGTGAAAAGATAAAAATCAGAAACACATAAAGAAGAAAGTAGAGACCACGGTTGAGAAATTATTATAATAGCTTTTAAGGGCTCTACATTTACTAGCATGGCATGGATATTCCTGTTACCAGATGAGAGAGAGGAGAGTATCTGCAAGATACTAAACATCTTCTTAGAAAAATAGAGAAGAAAGCAAAAAGAACAAGAACACCCTAGACAAAGCCTTCAAAATGTCAAGTTCCATGGCTTTATCTACTTGAAATATGTGTGGCTAAAGTTTCAGCCAGAGCTTGTTTCCAATCTACCAATAGGACTCAAACTGAAAATTTTCTCATTCCATTTGCTATGGAATAATTTGTCATATTCCCTTTGAATCAATAGCTCAAAGTCACAGTGTCAGAGTCCTGTCTAATTCCAAGCCAGCTGGAGTCATATCAGCCTCAGCACTATTGACATTTGGGATCAGATAATTCACTGTTTTCGGAAGCTGCCAAGTACATTGCAGGATATTTAGCGGCATCCCTATTCTCTTCCTAGGAGATGTCAGTAACACCTCCCCCACGTATGACAAAAACAAAAAAGTCTCCAGATATTGCCAAATGTCCCCTATGAAACAAAATCAACCCTGGTTAAGAAACACTGCTCTAAAAAACGAAACAGATTTACATTCATTGACATATTATTAGTGAAAAGTGGAAGAGGCAAAAAACTCTTATATTCATACATATGATTATAACATATAATTATAATATGTAGACAGGGGTAACAGTTATTGGCCTAGGCTTGCTACACAACATATGCATGCGCATAATACATTGTGGTATGTGTAGTATAGAAAGCTTTGATCAAATTATATATATATATATATATATATATATATATATATTATATGTAGTGTACAAAGCCTAGCCCAATGATTCTGACCCTTTTCGGCACATTACAATTACTAGAGGAGCTTGAAAATAATCTCTGGATATAAGACCTGGGCTCTGGTATTTTTTCAAACTTCCTCTGGTAATTCTATTAATATTCAACTGGACTTGATAACCACCTAAAGGGATGTTAAAACACAATTACCAAAGCTTTACCTATATAGATTCTAAATCAGTAGATCTTGGGTAAGGATTGAAATTTGCTTTTTTTTTAATTTATTGGGATGACAATTGATAGTAAAATTACATAGATTACAGGTGTACAATTCTGTATTACATCATCTAAAAATCCCATTGTGTGTTCACTACCCAGAGTCAGTTCTCCTTCCATCACCATATATTCGATCCCCCTTACCCTCATCTCCCACCCCCACTCCCCTTACACTCTGGTAACCACTAAACTATTATCTGTGTCTATGAGTTTTTGTTTCTCATTTGTTTGTCTTGTTCTTTTGTTGTTTTTGGTGTATATACCACATATCAGTGAAATCACATGGTTCTCTGCTTTTTCTGTCTGACTTATTTCGCTCAACATTACACTCTCAAGATCCATCCATGTTGTCGCAAATGTTCCTATATCATCTTTTCTTACTGATGAATAGTATTCCATTGTGCATATATACCACAACTTCTTTATCCATTCATTTATCGAAGGTTTGGTTGTTTCCATGTCTTGGCCACCGTAAACAAAGCTGCAATGAACATTGGAGCACACATGTCTTTATGTATAAATGCTTTCAGATATTTTGGGTAGATACCCAGGAGAGGGATTGCTGAGTCATATGGTAATTCTATTTGTAATTTTTTGAGGAACCTCCACACTGCCTTCCACAGCTGCTGCACCAATCTGCATTCTCACCAACAGTGTATGAGGGTTCCTTTTTCTCCACAGCCTCTCCAACACTTGCTACTATTTGTCTTTTTGATGATAGCCATTCTGACTGGGGTGAGGTGATATCTCATTGTGGTTTTGATTTGCATTTCTCTGATGATTAGTGATGTTCAGCATTTTTTCATAAGTCTATTTGCCATTTGTATGTCCTCTTTGGAGAAATGTCTCTTCAGATCCTCTGCCTGTTTGTCAATTGGGTTATTTGTGTTTTTGTTGTTGAGTTGCATGAGTTCCTTGTATATTTTGGATATTACCCCTTATCAGAGGCACTATTAGCAAAAATCTTCTCCAATTCAGTTGGTGGCCTCTTTATTTTGTCGATGGTTTCTTTTGCTGTGAAGAATCTTTTAAGTTTCATATAGTCCCATTCATTTATTTTAGCTTTTACTTCCATTGCCTTTGGAGTCAAATTCATAAAGTGCTCTTTGAACCCAAGGTCCATAAGTTTAGTACCTATGTTTTCTTCTATGCAGTTTATTGTGTCAGGTCGTATGCTTAAATCCTTGATTCATTTTGAATTAATTTTGATACACGGTGACAGAAAACAGTCCAGTTTCATTCTTTTGCACGTGGCTATCCAATTCTCCCAGCACCATTTATTGAAGAACCTGTCTTTCCTCCATTGTGTGTTTTTAGCTTCTTTGTCAAAAATTATCTGTCCATATTTATGTGGTTTTATTTCTGGGTTTTCAATTCTACTCCATTGGTCTAAGTGTCTGTTTTTCTGTCAATACCATACTATTTTGATGATTGTAGCCCTGTAGTACAAGATAAAGTCAGGGAGTGTGATACCTCCAGTTTTGTTCTTTTTTCTTCAGATTGCTTTTGCTATTTGGGGTCTTTTGTGTTTCCAAACAAATCTGATGATTTTTTGTTCTATTTCTTTAAAAAATGCCATTGGGATTTTGATGGGGATTTTATTAAATCTGCATATTGCTTTGGGTAATATGGCCAATTTAACTATGTTGATTCTTCCAATCCATGAGCACAGAATGTCTTTCCATTTCTTTGCGTCTCTTCTATTTCTTTCAAAAATGTCATAGACACAGACAATAGTTTAGTGGTTACCAGAGGGTAAGGAGGGTGGGGGGTGTGTGATGAGGGTAACAGTGATCAAATATATGGTGATGGAAGGAGAACTGACTCTGGGTGGTGAACACACATGGGATTTATAGATGATGTAATACAGAATTGTACACCTGAAATCTGTGTAATTTTACTAACAATTGTCACCCCAATAAATTTAAAAAATAAATTTAAAAATTGTCTTATACTTTCAGCATATAGGTCCTTCACATCCTTGGTTAAGTTTATTCCTAGGTATTTTATTCTTTTTGTTGCAATTGCAAAAGGAATTTTTTTGTGTGTATTTCTTTTTATGAGATTTCGTTGTTCATATACAGGAATACAATGGACTTTTGTACGTTGATTTTGTAGCCAGCAACTTCACTGTATTCATTGATTGTTTCTAACAGACTTTGGTGGAGTCTTTAGGGCTTTCTATATATAGCATCATGTCATCTGCAAAGAGTGATAATTTAAATTCTTCATTCCCAATTTGGATGCCTTTTATTTCTTTTTCTTCCCTGATTGCTCTGGCAAGGCCTTCCAACACTATGTTGAAAAGCAGAGGTGATAGGTACAGCCGTGTCGTGTTCCTGAACGGAGAGCAAAAGGCTTCAGTTTTTCACCATTAATTATAAGAGTAGCTGAGGGCTTGTCATATATGGCCTTTATTATATTAAGGTATTTTCTTTCTATACCTATTTTATTAGAGTGTTTTCATCATAAATTGATGTATCTTCTCAAATGCTTTTTCTGCATCAATTGATATAATCATATCATTTTTGTCCTTTATTTTGATTATGTGATGTATCACATTGATACATTTGCAGATGTTTAACCATCCTTGTACCCCTGCGATGAACCCCACTTGGTCGTGATGAATAATCTTTTTAATGCACTGTTTTATTCGATTTGCTAGAATTTTGTTTAGTATTTTTGCATCTCTATTCATCAGAGATATTGGTCTGTAGTTTTCTTTATTTGTGTTGTCATTACCAGGTTTTGGTATCAGGGTAACGTTGGCCTCATAAAATGAGTTAGGGAGTACTGTCTCTTCTTCAATTTTTTGGAAGAGTTTGAGCAGGATTGGTATTAGATCCTCTTTGAAGGTTTGGTAGAATTCACTAGTGAAGCCATCTGGTCCCGGACTTTTGCTTTTGGGAAGGTTTTGGATGACTGATTCAATTTCGTTACTGGTGATCGGTCTGTTTAGATTTTCCAGTTCTTCATGGTTCAGCCTTGGAAGGCTATATGTTTCTAAGAACTTGTCCATTTCTTCTAGGTTATTGAATTTGGTGGCATATAGTCCTTCATAGTATTCTTGGATGATCCTTTGTATTTCTGTGGTGTCTGTGATAACTTCCCCTTTTTCATTTCTGATTTTGTTAATTAGTGTCTTCTCTCTTTTTATCTTAGTGAGTCTAGCCAAGGGTTTGTCAATTTTGTTAATCTTTTCAAAGAACCAGCTCTTTGTCACATTAATTTTTCTATTGTCTTTTTGTTCTCTATTTCATTTAGTTCTGCTCTGATTTTTGTTATTTCCTTTCTTCTGCTGACCTTGGGTTTCACTTGTTCTTCTTTTTCTAGTTCTTTAAGGTGTAACATGAGGTTGTTTATTTGGGGTTTTTCTTGTTTCTTGAGATAGGCCTTTAATGATATAAATTTCCCTCTTAAAATTGTTTTCGCTGCATCCCATAAATTTCGGTAGGATGTATTTTAATTGTCATTTGTTTCTACATATATTTTGATCTCTACTCTAATTTCTTCTTTGACCCATTGTTCTTTTTTTTAATTAAATTTATTGGGGTGACAATTGTTAGTAAAATTACATAGATTTCAGTTGTACAATTCTGTATTACATCATCTATAAATCCCATTGTGTGTTCATCACCCAGAGTCAGTTCTCCTTCCATCACCATATATTCAATCCCCCTTACCATCATCTCCCACCCCCCACCCATTGTTCTTTAAAAGTACATTGTTTAATCTCCATGTATTTGTGTATTTTCCTGCTTTATTTATGCATTTGATATGCAATTTTAAAGCCTTGTGATCCCAGAATATGCGTGGTATGATTTCAATCTTCTTAAATTTGCTGAGGCTGATTTTATGTCCCAATATATGGTCTATCCTTGAGAATGTTCCATGTACACTAGAAAAGAATGTATAGCCTGATGTTTTAGGATGAAGTGCTCTATATATGTCAATTATGTCCATTTCATCTAATGTGTCATTTAGGGCTGCTATTTCGTTATTTATTTTCTGTTTGGATGATCTATCCATAGCTGTCAATGATGTATTTAATTCCCCTAGGATATTTGGGTGTTGGTCAATTTCTCCGTTTACTTCTGTTAGTAGTTGCTTGGTGTATTTCGGTGCTCCCTGATTGGGGGCATAAATATTCATGACTGTTATGTCTTCTTGTTGTACAGTCCCCTTCACCATTATGAAATGTCCATCTTTGTCTCTTGTTATCTTTTTCACCTTGAAGTCTGTTTCATCTGATATCATTATGGCTACACCTGATTTTCTCTGGGTACCATTTGCTTGGAGTGTCAATTTCCACCCTTTCACTTTGAGTCTATGCTTGTCCTTGTAGCTGAGATGTGTCTCTTGGAGACAGCATGTGGTTGGGTTTAGTTTTTTGATCAATCTGCTACTCTGTGCCTTTTTATTGTTGAGTTCAGTCCATTTACATTTAGGGTGATTATTGATATGTGAGGATTTCCTGTCATTCTGTCTTTAGTTTTCTGGTAAGGCTGTGTCTCCGTTGTTTTTTGGCCTTTTTGTTGTTGTTTATTATTTCTGTGTGGTGGTATTCTAAGATGTTTCCCTCTGTTTCTTCTTTTATTACATACAATATATATTTGAGTTCTGGATTTTTTTTAATGGTTACCCTTAAGTTTATGTAAAAGAAAGTTTGATATTACAGTATTCCATTTTCTTCAGCACGCTTATTTTCTCCATTCCCATATTCCTGTTCAGGTCTTTACTCTCACCCTTTTTATGTTTTGGTTGCCACAAATTGTCCCTGTTGATGGTGGTCAAATAGCCTCCTTTAGTATTTCTTGTAGTGCAGGTCGTGTATTAGAAAATTCCCTCAGCTTCTGTATGTCTGGAAAGGTCTTTATTCCTCCTTCATATCTAAAGGATATCTCTGCTGGATATATTATTCTTGGCTCATAATTTCTCTCTTTCAGTAGTTTGAATATTTGTTTCCACTCCCTCCTGGCTTGTAGAGTTTCTGCTGAAAAATCTGATGGTAATCTAATGGGCTTTCCTTTGTAAGTTACCGTCTTCTTTTCCCTGGCTGCCTTGAGGATTCTTTCTTTGTCGTTGATTTTAGACAGCTTCAATACAATGTGCCTTGGAGACGGCCTGTTGGGATTGAGGTAATTAGGTGTTCTATTTGCTTTTTGGATTCGAGGGTCCAGTTCTGTCCGCAAGTTTGGGAAGTTCTCATAGACAATTTGTTTGAATATATTCTCTGTTCCCTTCTCTCTTTCTTCTCCTTCTGGTATGCCCATTATTCTTTTATTGCTCTTTCTGATGGAGTCAGAAAGTTCTTGTAGAGTTCTTTCATTTCTTTTAAGTCTCAAGTCTCTTTCTTCTTCCATCTGTGTCATTTCCAGGTTTCTATCTTCGATGTCACTGATTCTTTCCTCCATCTGGTCAACTCTACTACCTAAGCTGGTTATTTCATTCTTAATTTCTTCTATTGAGTTCTTAATCTCCAGAAATTCTATTTGGTTCTTTTTGAAATTTCAATCTCTTTCGTAAAATGCTCATGTTGTTCTTTGATTGTGTTTCTGAGTTCATTAAACTGCCTTTCTGTGTTTTCTTGTATCTCGTTGAGTTTTTTCAGAACTGCAATCTTGAATTCTCTGTCACGTAAGTCACATATTTCTGTATCTTTAAGTGCCTTCTCTGGAGATTTTTCACTTTCTTTCTGAGCTGTCTTGTTGCCTTGGTTATTCATGGCAATTCTTGATTTAGTATTTTTCTTCCTAGACATCTATAGGAGTCGCTTCTGCAACAGGTTAATAGGAAGTGGTCTTGCTTTTGTTTTCCAGTACTTGTTGGTAGAATGTTTTATTTTCTCTCCGACTGCAGCCTTTTTTTTCTCTCTCTCACATGGTATTGCTATGTTTTCTCTGCACTATTCCAGCTTCTCACACAATGGGGGGATTCCCTGGGAGTTGGGCTTGTCCTTTTTTAATAGTTCATCTGGGTCACAGGGCAGAGTGTCCTGGTGGGTATGCAGAGGGCTTTTGCAGTTCCAAAGCTCTTCCTGCACCAGATTTAGAGTCTGTATGTTTCAGCATTTCTGTTTACTCCTGCAGGGATCCACCCAGATTGGTGGGGCCTGGGTCGGGGAGTGATGTGAGAGGTGACCCAGAGCAATGGCGGCAACCACCACCACAGTCGGTCCTGCTTCCCAGCTCCCTCCCCTTTGTTGGAACTAGTTGGGCTGCGAATCTGTGTCTCCAGTACACAGTTCTCAGAACAGCAAAAATTCTGTTCTTTTGATATGACACTGCTACTATTCCACTTCTAGCACCAGGCAGGTTTTGGTAGGCGAGCTCTGGGGAGGGTATGTAGGGGGCGGCCTGTCTCAGTGCCTAAGGCTTCTGTTCTCTGCTCAACAGTGAGGACTTAAACCACCATTTTCCCTTCTTTCCTCAGTCTTTTCTCTGAGGTCTCTGCCGTGAGTGTTGGGTTCAGCCATGTTATATACTGCCCCCTCAGCCCTGTGGGCCATAAGCGGAGCCCTAACAGTCCGAGTTCTTCCCTCTCCTGCAGCTGCGGTAGTTCCGGGATGCAGCGAGCTCAGAGCAGTGAACTAGGTCTGCGTCCTGCGCCCGCTTGGCTCTGTCACTGCACTTCTCCCTTCCGTCCTCCCCCGCTCGTGCAATTCGCCCACCTTTAGGTGAATTCAGTAGTGGGCCTCTTCTTGTTGCCTGTCTGCTGTGCAGGGAGTCCTTTGTGGAGTTATTGTTGTTGGATTAGTTGTAAATTCCAGGGGAGCTTTTCAGAGGCTCACTTCACGCTGCCATTTTGATGACGTCGAAACAAGGCCTTCTTAGAGAATGCAGTAGTCCTTGCAATAACCCCATCTTAGGAATTCCTAAACCAAATGGGGAGTGGATTCTAGTTCAACACCTCCGAGCCATCAATGAGGCACTTGTTCCTATACACCTTATAGATCGAAATCCTTACATACTCCTAGCCCAAATATCTGAGACTGCCAGATGGTTAACAATTTTTGATCTAAAGAATGCCTTCTTCTGCATACCCATGCACTCTGACTCATAATGTCTCTTTGCTTTTGAGGACGCTGAAAGCCAAACTTCACAGCTCACCTGGACAGTCCTCCCCCAGGGATTTAGAGTTAGTTCTCACCTCTTTAGACATGCCCTCTCTAAGGACCTGTCAGACTTTTCTTATGACAGTTGTACTCTTACAATATGTTGATGATCTCCTATTGTGTGCTCCATCTGAAGACCTCATCAGCCAAGGCACCACTGCTCTTATAATTTTTTTTTTTTTTTGCCTCTAAGGGCTGCACGATTTCCTAGGCTAAGACCCACATGTGTGAGACTTCTGTCAAATACCTTCGGATAATTATCTCTAAAGGAACTAGGGTTCTAGGAGAAGACAGGATCCATCCCATCTCCACATATCCCCTATCTAAGACCTTTAAACAACTATGGGGTTTCCTTGGCATCACCGGTTATTGCCGCCTATGGATCCCGAGTTAAAGAGAAATGGCCTGTTCTCTCTATCAACTGATTAAAGACACTCAAAGTGCAAATACCCACCTGTTACTTTGGAGCACAGAGGCAGAACAGGCTTTCAGCCTTTTAAAACAGGCTCTGTTAAGTGCCCCGACTTTAAGCCTGCCCACAGGAAAATCTTTTCATTTATATGTAGCAGAGAGAAAAAGAATGGCTTTAGGAGTCCTAGCACAGCCCAATGGACCCTCACAACAACCAGTGGGCTATCTAAGTAAGGAACTGGACCTCATGGCAACCAAGTTTACAATGGTACAAAACTTATTAACTTATGCCCCTCACCATATTCAAGTACTATTAAATGCTAATGACAGCCACTGGCTTACAGATAGCTGCCACCTACGGTATCAAGCTCTTTTATTAGAAGGTCCTGTAACCCAGATATAGAATTGCTCCACTCTTAATCCTGCTACATTCCTTCGTGAGACAGAGGAAGGATTAACTCATAACTGCCAACAAGTTTTATTACAAACCTACGCTGCTAGAGCAGATTTACAAGAAACAGCCCTTGGCAACCGAGATTGGATGTTCTTCACTGATGGGAGCTCTTTTGTAGAAAATGGCATCCAGAAAGCTGGATATGCTGTTGTTGCTTTACATAACATATTAGAAATTGTAAGCCTCCCCTCTGGTGCCAGTGCACAACTGGCTGAGCTCTCACCTGAACATTACAGTTAAGTAAGGAAAAGAGAGCCAATATATATACTGATTCAAAATATGCATCTTTTGGTGTTACATGCCCATGGCGGCAGTTGGAAAGAAAAATGTTTCCTAACAGCCAATGGATCATCCATCAAAAATCACCAGGAGATCAACCGACTGCTATAGGCAGTGCATTCTTTTCTGGAAATAAATAGCAGTAAAACACTGCAAAGGACATCAAAAGGGGAGTGATGAAATTTCTGAAGGTAACAGATTAACAGATCTGGCAGCTAAAAATGTTGCCAAGAAGGGTAGTAGATTGGGGGATGGGGGTTATCACTTTGTAAGGGGTATAAATGATAAACGTCTAATTATTACAGTGATTTGTACACATGAAACTAATGAAAAAAAAATTTAAATGCTGCCAAACTGGGTCTCAACCCTATACTAGCTCCCATAGTTTGGTATGGGACTGTAACCCAAATTAAGCCCCAATATACTCAAGACTGGGCTATGACCAGAGGTTACACTGCCCAACCCACAGGTTGGTTACAAGGAGAGGATGGTCGTTTACACCTCCCAGCTGCCAATCAATAGAAAGTTTTGAAAACTCTCCACCAAACCCTTCACTTAGCAAGGGAAAAAACTTTATAAATGGCTCAAAAATTATTCACAGGAAAAGATCTTCATAGGACTGTTCAACATATTCTTTCAACCTGTGAAGTCTGCCATAAGAATAACTCCCTCAGACACCCTCAGACACCCATAGGGATACAGAGACAAGGCAAATGCCCAGGAAAGGATTGGCAATTAGACTTCACCCATATGCCTAATGCCAAAGGATATAAGTATCTCCTAGTATGGGTAGACACTGTCACCCACTGGGTTGAAGCCTTTCCTTGTAGAACAGAAAAGACAATAGAGCTAGTTAAGGCCCTAATTATGGACATTATACCTAGATTTGGCCTCCCCAAATCTCTTCAAAGTGACAATGGGCCTTATTTTAAACCCTCAATCACTGAGGGTGTTTCTAAGGCCCTGGACATAGACTATCATCTACATTGTTCTTGGAGACCACAATCTCCTGGTAAGGTAGAGAAGACCAATGACATCATCAAAAGACATCTTAGAAAATTATCACAAGAAACTAGTCAAAGTTGGATAACTTTACTCACCATAGCTCTCCTTCATATTCGAAATACTCCAATTAACTGTGGCCTAAGCCCTTTTGAAATGTTATATGGTAGACCTTTTTTAACCAAACATTTCTAATTGAGCATGAGACTATAGAACTAATGCAACATGTAACTTCTCTGGCACAGTTTCAACAAGCCATCCAACAATCGTCAGAGGCTCAGCCTCAAATGGATCAAAAACCCCTATTTAACCCAGGAGATGAAGTTCTTATTAAATCTCTACCCTCCCTGTATCCAACGCTAGATCCAGTATGAAAAGGATCTTACACTGTGATTCTCTCCACCCCCTCAGCAGTAAAAGTCCCAGAATTTGACTCCTGGACACACCACTCCCGAGCGAAGCCCTGGACAAGTTCACTCCCATAGTCAGAAGAGGAAGATACACGTCCTACATATTTCTGTCAGCCTTTAGAGGCTGTGCACCACACAGATAAGTGCTCCAATGACCAAATTTGATTTCAAAAAAAGTATATTTGTAGATTTTATCTTTTGAGCTAGTGGTTTTGTTCTTCTTTTTTCAGTTTCACTTACATGTGCTGTCCTAGGTTTGACCCCTTCTTTCTGCCATTACTTGTCCTGGATAGGTCTAGGAATTGGAGTATTCTGTGTTGCATTCCTAAGCTATATTTTAATTGGCCTTTGGAGATTTTCTGACCTTGACAATACTACCATTTAATGCATCATGTTTTATTATCTAGCCTTTCTCTTTTTGACAACACTTCAAAAGGAGACTCAAGAGAGCCCCATAACATTCCAGAGAAATGAAATCGTGTGGATTTATTTAACCAAACATGTAACGAATGTATGTAGCTTCTGTCTTGAAGGAGGAACTTATGTACAACTTTCACCTCCTGTTTAGTAGGAGTTTGCACACCTTTAAATCATATAAAAAATTGCACCATCTTTCAATTTATTGATAAACACATAACTTACACTGATATTTACAATTGGGGTCCCACCAAAACCCAAAAGGATGGAGGAATGTTTTCTTTACAGGTAAGAAATGTAACTCCAGCTGACCAATGTGTTGTTTTTAGTGGCTGCTCCAGACAATGTTTTAGTCTTTCAACCACTTAGAGCTTAAATTGTAGCTCCACCATTTTTATGAGTTATGCTAATGTTCATATCAAATTGACAGCTGGATGGTTTCTCATTTGCGGAAAGGTTGCCTACTCTATGTTCCAGCTTACAATACTGGGGGACCGTGCTCTCTTGGACGATTAACTGCTTTCTTTCCCCAAAAGCCCCATTAAGGCAAACATCACAGAGAGTTTACTTCAGATTTTAGCTACAACAGTGATATAGATTTATTGAGCCCAGCTGAATATATATCCTTATCTCTTTTTGTGGTACCTGCTATGACCATTGCCCTAAATGTAGAAATTAGACACAAAGCTTGCTCAATGGCAAAGACGCTGAATGCTACTTTACAGGCACTTCATGCCATGGAACAAGAGTTAGGACAGGTCAGGGGCCGGCCCGGTGGCTCAGGCGGTTAGAGCTCCATGCTCCTAGCTCTGAAGGCTGCCGGTTTGATTCCCACATGGGCCAGTGGGCTCTCAACCACAAGGTTGCCAGTTCAATTCCTCGACTCCTGCAAGGGATGGTGGGCAGTGCCCCCTGCAAGTAAAATTGAACACAGCACCTGGAGCTGAGCTGCCGCTGAGCTCCCAGATGGCTCAGTTGGTTGGAGCGCATCCTCTCAACCACAAGATTGCCGGTTCGACTCCCGCAAGGGGTGGTGGGCTGTGCCCCTGCAACTAGCAACGGCAACTGGACCTGGAACTGAGCTGTGCCCTCCACAACTAAGACTGAAAGGACAACAACTTGAAGCTGAACAGCACCCTCCACAACTGAGATTGAAAGGACAACAACTTGACTTGGAAAAAAGGCCTGGAAGTACACACTGTTCCCCAATAAAGTCCTGTTCCCCTTCCCCAATAAAATCTTAAAAAAAAAAAAAAAAAAAAAGAGGACAGGTCAGAGAAGCAGTTCTCGAAAACAGAGCTGCTATAAACTACCTACTCCTTAAACATAATCAAGGATGTGAAAATTTTAAAGGATTATGCTGTTTCAACCTTTCTGACAATTCTCAGCTAATTGAAAATAAAGTTCAACAAATTCATAACATAGTTTCCAACATTAAACAGCAGACAGGAATTTTCAGTGTAGATTCATCCTTCCTTACTTCCTGGCTTCCTAGCTTAGTTGGAAGCTTCTCTAGTTTTTCTTTTATTCATTATTATAGGGATTACTTCATGCTGTTGCCTACAATGTATCTTGGTTTGCAGACCATCACTTCAGTGGACACAATGGCCTGTGTAACAACACTGTCCCCATCAAAAATCACTCATCTACCTAGATCCTTCAGGTAGACTTCTGGACAAGCCCTAGCTGTTGGTCCCTCTACCCCCCTCCTCAGCCTGAAGTAGCCGGAGTGGTTACCGCCCCCACTCCCTAGTGGTAGTCTGGGTTTCGTCTTCAGAGAGGTGATTGAGGCAGATTAGTTAGTATGAAATCAGGCAGTTAGAGACACCTTGGTAGACTGAACAAAAAACAGAACAAAAGCAGAACACAGGACAATCGTACCAGGACAAAAATATCATCAATTATACTCTGGGAAAAATGAGTTTGTTTCAAAGACCTTCCCCAAGCTGAGCAGTAGAGTGAGTCTGGGAAATATTGTATCCATAGGTACTGGCTACATCCCTCTCCCAAGTAGAAATAAAGGTATATAAACACAAGCTTTTTGCCTTAGCTAGTGGACATCCCAGCTTCCGGGATACCCTCCCACTCGGGAGTTGTAACTCTTTGCTCGCTATAATAAACTACCTTTCTGTGCAACTCTTTGCCTCTCCTTGGTCCATGTATCCATTCTTCGGCTCCATAAGACAAGAACCCTGGCAGTCACTGAATCAAAACTAGCCCCAGCAAATTTAAGAAGATTGAAATCACACCAAGCATAATATCCGACCACAGTGTTTTGAATTGGATATCAACTGCAAAAATAAGTGGGAAAAACCGAAAATATGTGGAAATTAAATGACATGTTACTAAAGAATAACTGGGTCAAAGAAAAAAGAAGGGAGGTCAAAAATACAGAGAAACAAATGAAAATGAAAATATATAATAGCAAAATTATTGAAACACTGTGAAAGCAATATTAAGAGGGGAATTTATATCCTTAAAGGCCTATGTCACAAAACAACAAAAATCCCAAATAAACACCCTGACATTACATCTTAAAGAACTAGAAAAATAAAAACAAATGAAACCCAAAGTCAGAAGAAGGAAAGAAACAATAAAAATTAGAGCAGAGTTAAATGAAATAGAGAACAAAAAGACAATAGGAAAAATTAATGCAATAAAGAGCTGGTTCATTGCAGCATTATATATGGTGGCCAAGACATGGAAACACCCAAAGTGTCCTTTGATAGATGATTGGATAAAAAAGATGTGGTGTATGTACACAATAGAACACTGCCCTACTATAAGAAAAGATGAAACACTGCTATTTGTGACACCATGGACTGACTGCAGATTATCATGCTAAGTGAAATAAGTCAGACAGAAAATGTCAAGAACCATATGACTTCACTCATTGTGGAATATAAAACTGAAGATGACAATGGAACAAAAGAAACAAAAAAACAAAAACTCAGACACAGACAGCAGTTTAGTGGTTACCAGAGAGTAAGGGAGGAGACGGGATGGTAGAAGAGTGTAAAGGGGGTCAAATACTATATGGTGATAGGAGAACTGCCTCTGGGTGGTGAATACATAAATGATATATTATAGAATTGTACACTTCACACCTATGTAGTTTTTTTTTTACCATTGTTACTCCCATAAATTTTAATAAAAAATTACTATCTAAGACTATTTTGAGAAATAAATAAAACAAGTAAAAAAATAATAAAACTGACAAACCCCTGCCTTCACTCACTAAGGAAAAAACAAGAAAAGACACTAATAAAATCAGAAATGAGAGAGGAGAAGTTATGAAGAATACCATAGAAATATAAAGGATTTTATGAGAATGCCATGAAGGACTGACTATATGCCACCAAATTCAATAACCTAGGAAAAATGAAAAAGTACTTAAAAATATGTCTCAATCTGATATATATATATATATATATATATATATATATATATATATATATATATATATATACATACACAAACATATATATGTGTATATATATATAATTTCTTTTTCTGATATATATATATATATATATATATATATATATATATATATATATTCCTATTCTTTTTTTTTTGGAGAACCCTGAATAACACAACCAGTAAGGAAGCTATGCTAGTAATCCAGCCTAGAGATGCTTGCTTGGATTATTTTGGTAGTAGTGAAAGAGATGAGAAGTAATCTAATTTTGGGTTTATTTTGAAGGTTTTACTAAACAGGATTTTCTGAAGGAGTGAATATAGGTTACAAGAGAAAGAGCGGAACCAAGGATTTTGGCCTGAGCAAGTGGAAGAATGGAGTAGTAAAGTCATATAGGAAGCTGGTGGGAGAGTGGGGTTTTAAAACCAGGACCCCCCCCATCTCCCAATCCAGTATTCTTTCCACTAATTTTATTGTGCCTCCCTGGGATTCTTATATGACCCTTCAGGCAATGGAAGCTGGCCCAAAGCATGTATAGGAGCAATGGTATGCAAATGACAAACAACAAGTCACAGGGTATCAGTGCAGTATTTCCAGGTTTATTTCCAGGTTTATCCCTGAGTTCAGGGAAGGGGAAATTTACTTAATATTTAGCTGAAGCTTGTTAAAAAGTCCCCTTGACCAGCTCCGATAAAAAGAAAACAATCATAATGGCCCTGCTTGAATCTCATAAGATAATAAATATTCCAAGTGAACGTAATTGTTTTTAACCTTTATGCCACATACAATAAATGTCAAATGGGAAGATAACCTAGCACTCTCCTGTAATTGCTTAAGTAAAAAACCCAGTTTGAGTTAATGGGAACTCACCCAGCAGACACAATCATGCAACAAATGAGAAATCCCTAATGAGAGTTGCATTATTTCTATTGGTTTTTATGCCATCCTTAATTGATTTCCAGTATACATGGCTAATTAAGAGCATGGCAATCTGAGGTATTTACAGCCAGTTCAGTGGTGCCTGCTATAAAACAATGACTTCTGGAAGCCCATATCAAGGTGGCTGGCAGGTTACTGGTGGCTGGCAGGTTACTGTATAGCTAGGGACTGCCCCCATTAGAAAGTGCAATCCTTCACTGACCAACATAACCCAGCACAATCCTGGGCGTTGATTTCCTCAGCTGTAGATGGGAGCATTAAGACATATCTTGATGCCAAAAGTCCCACAGGACATGGCATTCTTAGCCTGAACAATACTGGCTAACTTCCTGTTCCTAAGGCCCAATTTCTTATCCACCTCCAACTCCCCATATGAGAGATTTCCATGTTGAATCTCTTTGACAGGCTTGTTCTCAGAGGGATGAGAGTATACTGCAAAGATGACTGGATTTGCATTCTACTCTCAGCTCAGCTACTAACTAGTTATATGGCCTTGAATAAAGTAATTTCTCTGTTATGTTCTATTTTTTTTTCTACTTGAAAGTGAAGGGTTGGAAGAAGTAAATTTCAAGGTTGCTTTTAGTTTTGCCTTTTAACTATTTTGTGGTTCCAGCTTTATCAAAAGCCAGTGATGTGATTTGGAAAAGTTTGTGAAACTCAGTTTCCAGAGTTTCTTTTATGATGTTGGGATAAGGAAACTTGTCTTACCCACATCAAGCACCTCCTTTTGTGATAATCAAAATGAAGGTGAAAATAAAATTCCCAAATGCAGACATATGGTCAGTATCATTATTATGTAATTGAATTAATTAAGCCCTTGGTCAGCAAACAAAGGATTCATTTCTTCCCACCTATGGGTATTTGTGAAGAGTGTCCCAGGGGTTTGTCAGGGAGTTAAACACTTGTGCTCTGATATTACACATGTCTGATGGAGGCATGGAATTAGTTCCTTTGGAAACTAATTTACATGATGGAGATGCAAATTAAAGCCACAACGAGATATCACTTCACAATAACAAAATGCAAAAAAAAAAAAAAAAATCTGTCAATACCAAATATTGGTGAAGATATGGTACAATGTGAAATATCATCTACTGTTGTTTGGAATGTGAGTTAGTACTATTCCTTACCCAGTGAATACAAACGTGCATACACGTGAATGTTTATAGCAGTAGCATTTGTAAGGGGGAAACGGAAATAATATGACTGTACCTAGAATATGTATAAATATATTGGGGGAATATCATGCAATGAATGAAAATGAACAAATCACAGCTATACACACCAAAATAGGCAAATCTAAAAATTATTTCTTATTTAACAATGTTTCATAATGTTTAAAAATTAGACAAAATTAAAGAATGCATTGTTTAGGGATGCAGGTATAGGTAATAACTACTTTTAAAAAGTCAGGAAATGAATAACAAAAATTTTAAGAGAGTAAATATCTTTGCTATAAGAATGTTGCGGCAATTTGAAAGGAACATAAAGGGGGCTTCAAATATTAGCAATGTGTTTTATTTTTGGAAATTTTAAGACAATTATAAGAGCAATAGATGTCTATCATAAATATTCAAACAGTACATAAGAACATGAAAATGGGAGTAAAGCTTTTCCTTGTCCTTTGTCCTACAATTTCATTTAGAGAGGAAAAGAGCACCATAATTAATTTAGGGAACATTCTTCTACAGCAGTGGTTCTCAGTATTTTCCCAGGGCCAGCAATATGGACACCACCTGGGAAATTGTTAACAATGCAAATTTCGGAGATTGGTCATCAAACTGGCGGCGTGAGGTGAGCCTCTGTAAAGCTCCCGTGCAATTTACAACTTATCGAACAATAATAACTTCACAAAAGACTCCCTGCACAGCAGACAGGCAAGACGAAGAGGCCCACTACTGAATTCACCTAAAGGTGGGCGAATCGCATGAGCAGGGGAGGACAGAAGGGAGAAGTGCGGTGACAGAGCCACGGAGGCTCAGGACGAAGAGCTAGCTCAGTGCTCCCAGCTCGCAGCATCCCAGAACTACAGCAGTTGTGGCAAAGGAGAGAGAGCTGTGGAAGCAGGACCGGCTGTATTAGTGGTCATCGCCATTATTCTGGGCCACCTCTCACAACTCACCCCACCCCTGGCCCCACCTATCTGGGCAGATCCCTGCAGGAGTCAACAAAACTGCTGAAACATACGGGCTCTGATTCTGGTGCACGAAGAGATTTGGAACTTCAAAAACTCTCTGCATACCCACATGGACACTGTGCCCTGTGACCAGGGTAACTATTAACAGAGGAGAAGCCTGTCTCCCAGGGAATCTCCCCAATTGTGTGAGAAGCTGTAATAATGCAGAGAAAGCATACCACTACCATGTGACAGAGAGAAAAAAGGCTGCAGTCAGAGAGAAAATAAAACATACTAAAAAAACGTAAAAGAAACCAAAATAAAACTTCTTCCTATCAACCTGTTGCAGAACCCACTCTTATAGATGTCTAGGAAGAGAAATGATAAACCAATAGTTGCCATGAATAACCAAGGCAACAAGACAGCTCAGAAAGAAAGTGAAAAGTCTCCAGAAAAGGAACATAAAGATATGGAAATACGTGACTTAAATGACAGAGAATTAAAGATTGCAGTTCTGAAAAAACTCAACAAGATGCATGAAAACACAGAAAGTCAGTTTAATGAACTCAGAAACACAATCAAAGAACAACATGAGCATTTTACTAAAGAGATTGAAATTTTAGAAAAGAACCAAATAGAATTTCCGGAGATTAAGAACTCAATAGAAGAAATTAAGAATGAAATAACCAGCTTAGGTAGTAGAGTTGACCAGATGGAGGAAAGAATCAGTGACGTCGAAGATAGAAACCTGGAAATTACACGGATGGAAGAAGAAAAAGACTTGAGACTTAAAAGAAATGAAAGAACTCTACAAGAACTTTCTGACTCCATCAGAAAGAGCAATATAAGAATAATGGGCATACCAGAAGGAGAAGACAGAGAGAAGGAAACAGAGAATATATTCAAACAAATTGTCGATGAGAACTTCCCAAACTTGTGGACAGAACTGGATCCTCGAATCCAAGAAGCAAATAGAACACCTAATTACTTCAATCCCAACAGGCCTTCTCTAAGGCACATTGTATTGAAGCTGTCTAAAATCAACGACAAAGAAAGAATCCTCAAGGAAGCCAGGGAAAAGAAGATGGTAACCCACAAAGGAAAGCCCATTAGATTATCATTAGATTTTTCAGCAGAAACTCTACAAGCCAGGAGCGAGTGGAACCAAATATTGAAACTTCTGAAAGAGAGAAATCATGAGCCAAGAATAATATATCCAGCAAAGATATCCTTTAGATATGAGAAGGAATAAAGAACTTCACAGACATACAGAAGCTGAGGGAATTTTCTAATACACAACCTGCACTACAAGAAATACTAAAGGAGGCTATTTGACCACCATCAACGGGAAAAATTGTGACAAACAAAACATAAAAAGGGGGAGAGTAAAGGCCTGAACTGGAGTATGGGTATGAAGAAAGCAAGCGTGCTAAAGAAAATGGAATACTGTAAATATCAAACTTTCTTTTACGTAAACTTAAGGGTAACCACTCAAAAATAATCGAGAATGGAACACATACTGTAATAAAAGAAGAAACAGAAGGAAATATCATAGAATACCACCACACAGAAATAATAGACAACAACAAAAAGTCAAAGAAACAATGGAGACACAGCCTACAGAAAACTAAAGTAGAATGACAGGAAATCCTCACATATCAATAATCACACTAAATATAAATGGACTGAACTCACCAATAAAAAGGCACAGAGTAGCAGATTGGATCAAAAAACTAAACCCAACCATATGCTGTCTCCAAGAGACACATCTCAGCTACAAGGACAAGCATAGACTCAAAGTGAAAGGGTGGAAATTGACACTCCAAGCAAATGGTACCCAGAGAAAATCAGGTGTAGCCATAATGATATCAGATGAAACAGACTTCAGGGTGAAAAAAAATAATAAGAGACAAAGATGGACATTTCATAATGGTAAAGGGGACTATACAACAAGAAGACATAACAGTCATCAATATTTATGCCCCCAATCAGGGAGCACCGAAATATACCAAGCAACTACTAACAGAACTAAAGGGAGAAATTGACCAAAACACAATTATACTAGGGGACTTAAATACATCATTGACAGCTATGGATAGATCATCCAAACAGAAAATAAATAACAAAATAGCAGCCCTAAATGACACATTAGATGAAATGGACATAATTGACATATATAGAGCACTTCATCCTAAAACATCAGACTATACATTCTTTTCTAGTGTACACGGAACATTCTCAAGGATAGACCATATAGTGGGACATAAAATCAGCCTCAGCAAATTTAAGAAGATTGAAATCATACCAAACATATTTTCTGATCACAAGGCTATTGGATATCAACTGCAAAAACAAAGCAGGGAAAAACACAAATATATAGAGATTAAACAACATTCTTTTAAAGAATGACTGGGTCAAAGAAGAAATTAGAGGAGAGATCAAAAGAAACATAGAAAAAAATGACAATGAAAAGACATCCTACCAAAATTTTTCAGATGCAGCGAAACAGTTTTAAGAGGGAAATTTTTTTATTTTTTATTTTTTGTTTGTTTTGTTTTAAATTTATTGGGGTGACAATTGTTAGTAAAATTACATAGATTTCAGGTGCACAATTCTGTATTACATCATCTATAAATCCCATTGTGTGTTCATCACCCAGAGTCAGTTCTCCTTCCATCACCATATATTCGATCTCCCTTACCCTCATCTCCCACCCACCCCCACCCCCACCCTTACCCTCTGGCAACCACTAAACTATTATCTGTGTCTATGAGTTTCTGTTTCTCATTTGTTTGTCTTGTTCTTTTGTTGTTTTTGGTTTATATACCACATATCAGTGAAATCACATGGTTCTCTGCTTTTTCTGTCTGACTTATTTCGCTCAGCATTACTCTCTCAAGATCCATCCATGTTGTCACAAATGTTCCTATATCATCTTTTCTTACTGCCGAATAGTATTCCATTGTGTATATATACCACAACTTCTTTATCCATTCATCTATCGAAGGACATTTTGGTTGTTTCCATGTCTTGGCCACCGTAAACAAAGCTGCAATGAACATTGGAGCACACGTGTCTTTATCTCTAAATGTTTTCAGATTTTTTGGGTAGATACCCAGGAGAGGGATTGCTGGGTCATATGGCAATTCTATTCGTAATTCTTTGAGGAACCTCCACACTGCCTTCCATAATGGCTGCACCAGTCTGCATTCCCACCAACAGTGTATGAGGGTTCCTTTTTCTCCACAGCCTCTCCAACATTTGTTACTATTTGTCTTGTTGATGATAGCCATTCTGACTGGGGTGAGGTGATATCTCATTGTGGTTTTGATTTGCATTTCTCTGATGATTAGTGATGTTGAGCATTTTTCATATGTCTATTTGCCATTTGTATGTCCTCTTTGGAGAAATGTCTCTTCAAGTCCTCTGCCCATTTTTCAATTGGGTTGTTTGTTTTTTGTTGTTGAGTTGCATGAGTTCCTTGTATATTCTGGATACTAGCCCTTATCGGAGGCACTGTTTGCAAAAATCTTCTCCCATTCAGTTGGTGGCCTCTTTATTTTGTCAATGGTTTCTTTTGCTGTGCAGAAGCTTTTAAGTTTCATATAGTCCCATTCGTTTATTTTAGCTTTTACTTCCATTGCCTTTGGAGTCAAGTTCATAAAATGCTCTTTGAACCCAAGGTCCATAAGTTTAGTACCTATGTTTTCTTCTATGCAGTTTATTGTGTCAGGTCTTATGCTTAAGTCTTTGATCCATTTTGAATTAACTTTGGTACATGGTGACAAATAGCAGTCCAGTTTCATTCTTTTGCACGTGGCTATCAATTCTCCCAGCACCATTTATTGAAGAGGCTGTCTTTGCTCCATTGTATGTTTTTAGCTTCTTTGTCAAAAATTATCTGTCCATATTTATGTGGTTTTGTTTCTGGGTTCTCAATTCTATTCCATTGGTCTATGTGTCTGTTTTTCTGCCAATACCATGCTGTTTTGATTATTGTAGCCCTGTAGTACAAGCCAAAGTCAGGAAGTGTGATACCTCCATTATTGTTCTTTTTCTTAAGATTGCTTTGGCTATTCGGGTCTTTTGTGGTTCCAAACAAATCTGATGATTTTTGTTCTATTTCTTTAAAATATGCCATTGGGATTTTGATGGGGATTGCATTGAATCTGTATATTGCTTTGGGTAATATGGCCATTTTAACTATGTTGATTCTTCCAATCCATGAGCACGGAATGTCTTTCCATTTCTTTGTGTCTTCTTCAATTTCTTTCAAAAATGTCTTATAGTTTTCAGCATATAGGTCTTTCACATCCTTGGTTAAGTTTATTCCTAGGTATTTTATTCTTTTTGCTGCAATTGCAAAAGGAATTGTTTTTTGTATTTCTTTTCTGAGATTTCATTGTTAGTATATAGGAAGGCAATGGACTTTTGTGCGTTGATTTTGTAGCCAGCAACTTTACTGTATTCGTTGATTGTTTCTAATAGCTTTTTGGTGGAGTCTTTAGGGTTTTCTATATATAGCATCATGTCATCTGCAAAGAGTGATAATTTAACTTCTTCATTCCCAATTTGGATGCCTTTTATTTCTTTCTCTTGCCTGATTGCTCTGGCAAGGACTTTAACACTATGTTGAAAAGCAGAGGTGATAGGGGACATCCCTGTCGTGTTCCTGAACGTAGAGCAAAGGGCTTCAGTTTTCTCCATTAATTATGAGATTAGCAGAGGGCTTGTCATATATGGCCTTTATTATGTTAAGGTATTTTCCTTCTATACCCATTTTATTAAGTGTTTTAATCATAAATGGATGTTGTATCTTGTCAAATGCTTTTCTGCATCAATTGATATAATCATATGATTTTTGTCCTTTATTTTGTTTATGTGATGTATCACATTGATGGATTCTATGTTGAACCATCCTTGTGCCCGAGGATGAACCCCACTTGGTCGTGATGAATAATCTTTTTAATGCATTGTTGTATTCGATTTGCTAGAATTTTATTTAGGATTTTTGCATCGGTATTCATTAGAGATATTGGTCTGTAGTTTTCTTTTTTGTGCTGTCCTTACCAGGTTTTGGTATCAGGGTAATGTTGGCCTCATAAAATGAGTTAGGGAGTACTGTCTCTTCTTCAATTTTTGGAAGAGTTTGTGCAGAATTGGTATTAGATCCTCTTTGAAGGTTTGGTAGAATTCACTAGTGAAGCCATCTGGTCCCGGACTTTTGCTTTTGGGAAGGTTTTGGATGACTGATTCAATTTAGTTACTGGTGATCGGTCTGTTTAGATTTTCCAGTTCTTCATGGTTCAGCCTTGGAAGGCTATATGTTTCTAAGAACTTGTCCATTTCTTCTAGGTTGTTGAATTTGGTGGCATATAGTCCTTCATAGTATTCTTGGATGATCCTTTGTATTTCTGTGGTGTCCTGCATAACTTCCCCTTTTACGTTTCTGATTTTGTTAATCAGTGTCTTCTCTCTTTTTATCTTAGTAAGTCTAGCCAAGGGTTTGTCAATTTTGTTAATCTTTTCAAAGAACCAGCTCTTTGTCACATTAATTTTTCTATTGTCTTTCTGTTCTCTATTTCATTTAGTTCTGCTCTAATTTTTGTTATTTCCTTTCTTCTGCTGACCTTGGGTTTTACTTGTTCTTCTTTTCTAGTTCTTTAAGGTGTAACATGAGGTTATTTATTTGGGAGTTTTCTTGTTTCTTGAGATAGGCCTGTAATGAGATAAATTTCCCTCTTAAAACTGCTTTCGCTGCATCCCAAAAATTTTGGTAGGATGTATTTTCATTGTCATTTGTTTCTATGTATCTTTTGATCTCTCCTCTAATTTCTTCTTTGACCCAGTCCTTCTTTAAAAGTATGTTGTTTAATCTCCATGTATTTGTGTTTTTCCGCTTTCTTTTTACAGTTGATATCCAATTTCAAAGCCTTGTGATCAGAGAATATGCATGGTATGATTTCAATCTTCTTAAATTTGTTGAGACTGATTTTATGTCCCAATATATGGTCTATCCTTGAGAATGTTCCATGTACACTAGAAAAGAATGTATAGTCTGATGTTTTAGGATGAAGTGCTCTATAAATGTCAATTATGTCCATTTCATCTAATGTGTCATTTAGGGCTACTATTTCGTTACTTATTTTCTGTTTGGATGATCTATCCGTAGCTGTCAATGATGTATTTCAGTCCCCTAGTATAATTGTGTTTTGGTCAATTTCTCCCTTTAGTTCTGTTAGTAGTTGCTTGGTGTATTTCGGTGCTCCCTGATTGGGGGCATAAATATTGATGACTGTTATGTCTTCTTGTTGTACAATCCCCTTCACCATTATGAAATGTCCCTCTTTGTCTCTTGTTATCTTTTTCACCTTGACGTCTGTTTCATCTGATATCATTATGGCTACACCTGATTTTCTCTGGGTACCATTTGCTTGGAGTGTCAATTTCCACCCTTTCACTTTGAGTCTATGCTTGTCCTTGTAGCTGAGATGTGTCTCTTGGAGACAGCATATGGTTGGGTTTAGTTTTTTGATCCAATCTGCTACTCTGTGCCTTTTTATTGGTGAGTTCAGTCCATTTACATTTAGGGTGATTATTGATATGTGAGGATTTCCTGTCATTCTATCTTTAGTTTTCTGGTAAGGCTGTGTCTCCATTGTTTCTTTGCCTTTTTGTTGTTGTCTATTATTTCTGTGTGGTGCTATTCTATGATGTTTCCCTCTGTTTCTTCTTTTATTTCAGTATATATTTCAATTCTGGATTTATTTTGAGTGGTTACCCTTAAGTTTATGTAAAAGAAAGTTTGATATTTAGAGTATTCCATTTTCTTCATCACGCTTACTTTCTCCATTCTCATATTCCGGTTCAGGCCTTTACTCTCCCCCTTTTTGAGTTTTGGTTGCCACAAATTGTCCCTGTTGATGGTGGTCGAATAGCCTCCTTTAGTATTTCTTGTAGTGCAGGTCGTGTATTAGAAAATTCCCTCAGCTTCTGTATGTCTGGAAAGGTCTTTATTTTTCCTTCGTATCTAAAGGATATCTTTGCTGGATATATTATTCTTGGCTCATGATTTCTCTCTTTCAATAGTTTGAATATTTGGTTCCACTCCCTCCTGGCTTGTAGAGTTTCTGCTGAAAACTCTGATGATAATCTAATGGGCTTTCCTTTGTAATTACCGTCTTCTTTCCCTGGCTGCCTTGAGGATTCTTTCTTTTTCGTTGATTTTAGACAGCTTCAGTACAATGTGCCTTGTAGAAGGCCTGTTGGAACTGAGGTAACTAGGTGTTCTATTTGCTTCTTGGATTCGAGGTCCAGTTCTGTCCACAAATTTGGGAAGTTCTCATCGACAATTTGTTTGAATATATTCTCTGTTCCCTTCTCTCTTTCTTCTCCTTCTGGTATGCCCATTATTCTTTTATTGCTTTTCTGATGGAGTCAGAAAGTTCTTGTAGAGTTCTTTCATTTCTTTTAAGTCTTAAGAGGGAAATTTATATCATTATAGGCCTATCTCAAGAAGCAAGGAACTACCTTATGATCCAGCAATCCCACTCCTAGGTATCTATCCGGAGAAATCCAAAACTCCAATTCAAAACTCTTTATGCACTTCTATGTTTATTGCAGCTTATATACAATAGCCGAGACCTGGAAACAACCGAAATGCCCATCGGTAGATGACTGGATTAAGAAACTGTGGTACATTTATACAATGGAGTATTTCTCAGCCATAAAGAAGAAAGAAATCTTACCATTTGCAACAACATGGATGGACCTAGAGAACATTATGTTAAGTGAAATAAGTCAGAAAGAGAAAGACAAATACCATATGATCTCACTTACATGCAGAATCTAAAGAAAAGAATAAGTGAATGAACTAATCAGAGACAGTTTTGGAAACATGGAGGAAAAACAGAGGGTTGCTAGAGGGGCGTGGGGGTGGGGATAAGGGGAAGGTGAGAGGTTTTGAAAAATAGTCGGTAGCCACAAGAATGTCAAGGGGGATTGAAAATTAATTTGGGGAATGTACAGAAGGATAGTGGATAGGGGGATGGGGGTTCACACATTGTGTGGAATATAAATGATAAACGTCTAAGTTTTGCTTTGTCTTGTGCACCTGAAACTAATAAATAAATAAATAAATAAACAAATAAAAAAAAACTTTAGAATTCAATGGTGGGGAAAGTCAAGAAGCAAATTAATTTACATTTGAGATTTCCTAAAGGCTCAGAATCATTGGCACTAGGTGCTTTTGAACTGTAGTAAATGTGAGGCTATAAACAGAATGAGTTGGAAGTATTTATAAAATGCAGTTAGATACCTCTAAAAAAAAAAAAAAAAAAAAAGCAAGAAAAACCCCAAATAAACAACCTCTTGTTACACCTTAAGGAACTAGAAAAAAAAGAACAAGTGAAACCCAAGGTCAGCAGAAGAAAGGAAATAACAAAAAGCAGAGCAGAACTAAATGAAATAGAGAACAAAAAGACAATAGGAAAAATGAATGTGACAAAGAGGTGGTTCTTTGAAAAGGTTAACAAAATTGACAAAACCTTGGCTAAACTCTCTATGATAAAAAGAGAGAAGACACTAATTAACAAAATCAGAAATGAAAAATGGGACGTCGTCACGGACACCACAGAAATACAAAGGATCATCCCAGAATACTATGAAGGACTATATGCCACCAAATTCAATAACCTAGAAGAAATGGACAAGTCCTGAGAAACATATAGCTTTCCAACGTGGAAACATGAAGAACTGGAAAATCTAAACAGATTGATCACCAGTAACGAAATTGAATCAGTCATCCAAAACCTTCCGAAAAGCACAAGTCTGGGACCAGATGGCTTCAGTAGTGAATTCTACCAAACCTTCAAAAAGGATCTAATATCAATCCAGCTCAAACTCTTCCAAAAAATTGAAGAAGAGACAGTACTCCCTAACTCATTTTATGAGGCCGCCATTACCCTGATACCAAAACCTGGTAAAGAGAACACAAAGAAAGAAAACTACAGACCAATATCTCTGATGAATACAGATCCAAAAATCTAAATAAAATTCTAGCGAATCAAATACAACAATGCATTAAAAAGATTATTTATCTCGACCAAATGGGGTTCATCCCCGGGGCACAAGGATCGTTCAACATCCGCAAATCCATCAATGTGATACATCACATAAATAAAATAAAGAACAAAAATGATGTGATTATATCAATTGATGCAGAAAAAGCAGTTGACAAGATACAACATACATTTATGATGAAAACACTTAATAAAATAGGTATAGAATTAAAATACCTTAACTTAATAAAGGCCATATATGAGAAGCCCTCAGCTAATCTCATAATTAATGGTGAAAAACTGAAGTCCTTTACTCTACATTCAGGAACATGACAGGGCTGTCCCTTATCACCTCTGCTTTTCATCATAGTGTTGGAAGTCCTTGCCAGAGCAATCAGGCAAGAGAAAGAAATAAAAGGCATCCAAATTGGGAATGAAGAAGTTAAATTATCACTCTTTGCAGATGACATGACGCTATATATATTAAACCCTAAAGACTCCACGAAAATCTATTAGAAACAATCAACGAATACAGTGAAATTGCTGGCTACAAAATCAACATACAAAAGTCCATTGCATTCCTATATACGAACAAAGAAATTTCAGAAAAAGAAATTAAAAAAGCAATTCCTTTTTGCAATTGCAGCAAAAAAAAAAATAAAATACCTAGGGGTAAACTTAACCAAGGATGTGAAAGTCCTATACGCTGAAAAGTATAAGACATTTTTGAAAGAAATTGAAGAAGACACAAAGAAATGGAAAGACATTCCGTGCTCATGGATTGGAAGAATCAACATACTTAAAATGGGCATATTACCCAAAGCAATATAGAGATGTAATGCAATCTCCATCAAAATCCCAAAGACATTTTTAAAATAAATAAAACAAAAAATCATCAGATTTGTTTGGAACCACAAATACCCCGAAGAGCCAAAGAAATCTTAAGGAAAAAGAACAATACTGGAGATGTCACACTCCCTGACTTTGGCTTGTGCTATAGTGCTACAATAATCAAAACAGCATGGTATTGGCAGGAAAACAGACTCATAGACCAACGGAATTGAATTGAGAACCCAGAAATAAAACCACATAAATATGGACAGATAATTTTTGACAAAGAAGCTAAAAATACACAATGGAGGAAAGACAGCTTCTTCAATAAATGGCGCTGGGATCATTGGAAAGCCACGTGCAAAAGAATGAAACTGGACTGCTATCTACCACCATGTACCAAAACTAATTCAAAAGGGATCAAAACTTAAGCATAAGACCTGACACAATCAACTGCATAGAAGAAAACATAGGTACTAAACTTATGGACCTTGGGTTGAAAGTGCATTTTATGAATTTGACTCCAAAGGCAATAGAAGTAAAAGCTAAAATAAACGAATGGGACTATATGAAACTTAAAAGCTTCTGCACAGCAAAAGAAACCATTGACAAAATAAAGAGGCACCCAAATGGATGGGAGAAGATTTTTGCAAACAGTGCCTCCCATAAGGGGCTAATATGCAAAATGTACAAGGAACTCATGCAACTCAACAACAAAAAAACAAACAACCCAATTGAAAATTGGGCAGAGGACCTGAAGAGACATTTCTCTAAAGAGGACATACAAATGGCAAATAGACATATGAAAAAATGCTCAACATCACTAATCACCAGAGAAATGCAAATCAAAACCACAATGAGATATCACCTCACCGCAGTCAGAATGGCTATCATCAACAAGACAAATAGTAACAAATGTTGGAGAGGCTGTGGAGAAAAACGAACCCTCATACACTGTTGGTGGGAAGGCAGACTGGTGCAGAATTATTGAAAGCAGTGTGGAGGTTCCTCAAAACATTATGAATAGAATTACCGTATGACCCAGCAATCCCTCTCCTGGGTATCTACCCAAAAAATCTGAAAGCATTTATCCATAAAGACATGTGTGCTCCAATGTTCATTGCAGCTTTGTTTATGGTGGCCAATACATGTAAACAACCAAAATGTCCTTCGATAGATGAATGGATGAAGAAGTTGTGGTATATATACACAATGGAATACTATTCGGCAGTAAGAAAAGATGATATAGGAACATTTGTGACAACATGGATGGATCTTGAGAGTATAATGCTAAGCGAAATAAGTCAGACAGAAAAAGCAGAGAACCACATGATTTCACTGATATGTGGTCTATAAACCAAAAACAACAAAAGAACAAGACAAACAAATCGGAAACAAAAACTCATAGTCACAGGCAATAGTTTAGTGGTTACCAGAGGTTAAGGGCGGTGGGGAGTGGGAGATGAGGGTAAGGGGGATCAAATATATGGTGATTTAAGGAGAACTGACTCTGGGTGGTGAACACACAGTGGGATTTATAGAAGATGTAATGCAGAATAGTACACCTGTAATCTATGTAATTTTACTAACAATTGTCACCCCAACAGATTAAAAAAAAAGAAAAGAAGGCCTTGTTTTTGAGAGTATTAATGGTCTATATTAGTCCTTTCAGTGCCTCAGAATTTAGAGGGTATTGTCTCTGGTGAGGAAGTGGATTGGGGTCCTTAAGATAGGTGTGTATCGGGGTGGCTGTTAAGGCACGTCCAACTATCCCCTGCGTGACCCAAACTTCAGGTTTGATGTCTGCTTCTATTGCCGGGAGGCTGCTAGGAGTGCTTACAGGGTCTTAGAGAATAATAGTTTCCATCTCAATCATAATTTATCTTTCTAATAGTGAGGTAGGGCTTTCTGACATGATTAAGAAAGAATGGGAGAACACTAGGTCACCCGATATACAACCTAAGGGCTGAGAGAAATACTCAGTAATTGACTTGCCCGTTACTCGTGGATAGTAACATATCGATTGGAGAGGGCCCCTGGGTTGGAGAAGAGGAAGGAGAAAGTGGTTCCTATGTCTATTTGCCATTTGTATGTCCTCTTTGGAGAAATGTCTCTTCAAGTCCTCTGCCCATTTTTCAATTGGGTTGTTTGTTTTTTTGTTGTTGAGTTGCATGAGTTCCTTGTATATTGTGGATACTAGCCCCTTATCGGAGGCACTGTTTGCAAAAATCTTCTCCCATTCAGTTGGTGGCCTCTTTATTTTGTCAATGGTTTCTTTTGCTGTGCAGAAGCTTTTAAGTTTCATATAGTCCCATTCGTTTATTTTAGCTTTTACTTCCATTGCCTTTGGAGTCAAGTTCATAAAATGCTCTTTGAACCCAAGGTCCATAAGTTTAGTACCTATGTTTTCTTCTATACAGTTTATTGTGTCAGGTCTTATGCTTAAGTCTTTGATCCATTTTGAATTAACTTGGGTACACGCTGACAAATAGCAGTCCAGTTTCATTCTTTTGCACGTGACTAACCAATTCTCCCAGCACCATTTATTGAAGAGGCTCTCTTTCCTCCATTTTATGTTTTTAACTTCTTTGTCAAAAATCATCTGTCCATATTTATGTGGTTTTATTTCTGGGTTCTCGATTCTATTCCATTGGTCTATGTGTCTGTTTTTCTGCCAATACCATGATGTTTTGGTTATTGTAGCCCTGTAGTAAAAGCCAAAGTTGGGAAGTGTAATATCTCCATTATTGTTCTTTTTTCTTAAGATTATTTTGGGTATTCGGGGTCTTTTGTGATTCCAAAAATATCTGATGATTTTTTGTTCTCTTTCTTTAAAATATGCCATTGGGATTTTGATGGGGATTGCGTTGAATCTGTATATTGCTTTGGGTAATATGGCCATTTTCACTATGTTGATTCCTCCAATCCATGAACACGGAATGTCTTTCCATTTCTTTGTGTGTTCAATTTCTTTAAAAAATGTCTTCTAATTTTCAGCATATAGGTCTGTCACATCCTTCGTTAAGTTTATTCCTAAGTATTTTATTCTTTTTGCTGCAATTGCAAAAGGAATTGTTTTTTGTATTTCTTTTTCTGAGATTTCATTGTTAGTATATAGGAAAGCAATGGACTTTTGTACGTTGATTTTGTAGCCAGCAACTTTACTGTATTCACTGATTGTTTCTAATATCTTTTTGGTGGACATTTTAGGGTTTTCTATATATAGCATCATGTCATCTGCAAAGAGTGATCATTTAACTTCTTCATTCCCAATTTGGATGCCTTTTATTTCTTTCTCTTGCTGATTGTTCTGGCAAGGACTTCCAACACGATGTTGAAAAGCAGAGGTGATAGGGGACATCCCTGTCGTGTTCCTGAACGTAGAGCAAAGGGCTTCAGTTTTTCTCCATTAATTATGAGATTAGCAGAGGGCTTGTCATATATGGCCTTTATTATGTTAAGGTATTTTCCTTCTATACCCATTTTATTAAGTGTTTTAATCATAAATGGATGTTGTATCTTGTCAAATGCTTTTTCTGCATCAATTGATATAATCATATGATTTTTGTCCTTTATTTTGTTTATGTGATGTATCACGTTGATGGATTTGGATGTTGAACCATCCTTGTGCCCGATGAACCCCACTTGGTCGTGATGAATAATCTTTTAAATGCATTGTTGTATTCAATTTGCTAGAATTTTATTTAGGATTTTTGCATCGGTATTCATCAGAGATATTGGTCTGTAGTTTTCTTTTTTTGTGCTGTCCTTATCAGGTTTTGATATCAGGTTAATGTTGGCGTCATAAAATGAGTTAGGAAGTACTGTCTCTTCTTCTATTATTTGAAGAGTTTGAGCAGGATTGGTATTAGATCCTCTTTGATGGTTGGTAGAATTCACTAGTGAAGCCATCTGGTCCCGGACTTTTGCTTTTGGGAAGGTTTTGGATGACTGATTCAATTTTGTTACTGGTGATTGGTCTGTTTAGATTTTCCAGTTCTTCATGATTCAGCCTTGGAAGGCTAATTGTTTCTAAGATCTTGTCCATTTCTTCTAGGTTATTGAATTTGGTGGCATATAGTCCTTCATAGTATTCTTGTATAACACTTTGTATTTTTGTAGTGTCCGTGATAATTTCCCCTTTTTCATTTCAGATTTTGTTAATTAGTGTCTTCTCTCTTTTTATCTTAGTGAGTCTAGCCAGGGGGTTGTCAATTTTGTTAATCTTTTCAGAGAACCAGCACTTTGTCACATTAATTTTTTCTAATGTCTTTTGGTTCTCTATTTCATTTAGTTCTGCTCTGATTTTTGTTACTTCCATTCTTCTGCTGATCTTGGGTTTTACTTGTTCTTCTTTTTCTAGTTGTTTAAGTTGTAACTTGAGGATATTTTTTTTTAATTAAATTTATTGGGGATATTTATTTGGGTTTTTTCTTGTTTCTTGAGATAGACATGTAAATGTATAAATCTTCCTCTTAAAACTGTTTTCGCAGCATCCCAAAAATTTCGGTAGGATGTATTTTCATTGTCATTTGTTTCCATGCATTTTTTTTAAATTATTTTATTAGTTTCCGGTGCACAAGACACAGCAAAACTTAGACGTTTATCATTTATATCCCTCACACTGTGTGTACCACCCTCCCCCCATCCACTATCCCTCTGTACGTTCCCCAAATTAATTTTCAAACCCCCATGACCATCTTGTGGTTACCGACTGTTTTTCAAAACCTCTCACCTTCCCCTTATCCCCACCCCCCCGCCCCTCCAGCAACCCTCAGTTTTTCCTCCATGTTTCCAAAATTGTCTCTGATTAGTTCATTCACTTATTCTTTTCTTTGTCCATGCATTTTTTGATCTCTCCTCTAATTTCTTCTTTGACTCTGTCGTTCTTTCAAAGTATGTTGTTTGATCTCCAGGTATTTGTGTATTTTCCTGCTTTATTTTTGCAGTTGATATCCAATTTCAAAGCCTTGTGATCAGAGAATATGATTGGTATGATTTTAGTCTTCTTACATTTGCTGAGGCTGATTTTATGTCCCAATATATGGTCTATCCTTGAGAATGTTCCATGTACACTAGAAAAGAATGTATAGTCTGATGTTTTAGGATGAAGTGCTCTATAAATGTCAATTATGTCCATTTCATCTAATGTGTCATTTAGGGCTGCTATTTCGTTATTTATTTTCTGTTTGGATGATCTATCTATAGCTGTCAATGATGTATTTAAGTCCCCTTGTATAATTGTGTTTTGGTCAATTTCTCCCTTTAGTTCTGTTAGTAGTTGCTTGGTATATTTCGGTGCTCCCTGATTGGGGGCATAAATATTGATGACTGTTATGTCTGCTTGTTGTATAGTCCCCTTTACCATTATGAAATGTCCATCTTTGTCTCTCGTTATCTTATTCACCCTGAAGTCTGTTTTATCTGATATCATTATGGCTACACCTGATTTACTCTGGGTACCATTTGCTTGGAGTGTCAATTTCCACCCTTTCACTTTCAGTCTATGCTTGTCCTTGTAGCTGACATGTGTCTGTTGGAGACAGCATATGGTTGGGTTTAGTTTTTTGATCCAATCTGCTACTCTGTGCCTTTTTATTGGTGAGTTCAGTCCATTTATATTTAGGGTGATTATTGATATGTGAGGATTTCCTGTCATCTACTTTAGTTTTGTGGTAAGGCTGTGTCTCCATTGTTTCTTTGCCGTTTTGTTGTTGTCTATTATTTCTGTATGGTGTTATTCTATGCTGTTTCCCTCTGTTTCTTGTTTTATTACAATATGTATTTCAGTTCTGGAATTTTTTTGAGTGATTACCCTTAAGTTTTTGTAAAAGAAAGTTTGATACTTAGCGTATTCAATTTTCTTCAGCATGCTTACTTTCTCCATTCCCATATTCCAGTTCAGGCCTTTACTCTGCCCCTTTTTATGTTTTGGTTGCCACAAATTGTCCCTGTTGATGGTGGTTGAATAGCCTCTTTTAGTATTTCTTATAGTGCAGGTCGTGTATTAGAAAATTCCCTCAGCTTCTGTATGTCTGGAAAGGTCTTTATTCCTCCTTCATATCAAAAGCATATCTTTGCTGGGTATATTATTCTTGGCTCATAATTTCTCTCTTTCAATATTTTGAATATTTGGTTCCACTCCCTCCTGGCTTGTAGAGTTTCTGCTGAAAAATCTGATGATACTCTAATGGGCTTTCCTTTGTGGGTTACCATCTTCTTTTCCCTGGCTGCCTTGAGGATTCTTTCTTTGTCATTGATTTTAGACAGCTTCAATACAATGTGCCTTGGAGAAGGCCTGTTGGGATTGAGGTAACTAAGTGTTCTATTTGCCTCTTGAATTCAGGGATCCAGTTGTGTCCACAAGTTTGGAAAGTTCTCATCGACTATTTGTTTGAATATACTCTCTGTTCCCTTCTCTCTTTCTTCTCCTTCTGGTATGCCCATTATTCTTATATTGCTCTTTCTGATGGAGTCAGAATTTCTTGTAGAGTTTCTTTCATTTATTTTAAGTCTCAAGTCTCTTTCTTCTTCCATCCATGTCATTTCCCAATTTCTATCTTCAATGTCACTGATTCACTGATTCTTTCCTCCATCTGGTCAACTCTGCCACCTAGGCTGGCTGTTTCATTCTTTTTTTTTTTTTTTTTAATTAAATTTATTGGGGTGACAATTGTTAGCAAAATTACATAGATTTCAGGTGTACAATTCTGTATTACATCATCTATAAATCCCATTGTGTGTTCATCACCCAGAGTCAGTTCTCCTTCCATCACCATATATTCGATCCCCCTTACCCTCATCTCCCACCCCCCACCTCCCGCCCCCGTTACCCTCTGGCAACCACTAAACTATTGTCTGTGTTCTTAATTTCTTCTACTGAGTTCTTAATCTCCAGAAATTCTATTTGGTTCTTTTCTAAAATTTCAATCTCTTTAGTAAAATGTTCATGTTGTTCTTTGATTGTGTTTCTGAGTTCGTTAAACTAACTTTCTTTGTATTCTTGCATCTTGCTGAGTTTTTTCAGAACTGCAATCTTGAATTCTCTGCCATTTAAGTCACATATTTCCATATTTTCATGTTCCTTTTCTGGAGACTTTTCACTTTCTTTCTGAGCTGTCTTGTTGCCTTGGTTATTCATGGCAACTGTTGATTTATCATTTCTCTTCCTAGACATCTATAAGAGTGGGTTCTGCATCAGGTTGATCGGAAGAAGTTTTATTTTGGTTTCTTTTACGTGTTTGTAGAATGTTTTATTTTCTCTCTGACTGCAGCCTTTTATTTCTCTCACACTGTAGTGATATGTTTTTTCTTCACTATTCCAGCTTCTCCCACAATGGGGGGATTCTCTGGAAGGTGCACTTCTCGTCTGTTTACAGTTCTCCTGGGTCATAGGGCACCATGTCCCTGTTGGGATTCAGAGAGCATTTGAAGTTCCAAAGCTCTTCCTGTACCTGAATCAGAGCCCATGTGTTTCAGCTGCTGTGTTTACTACTGCAGGGATCTGCCCAGATAGGTGGGTAGAGGGGCAGGTGCAGTGTGAGAGATGGCCCAGGACAATGACAGCGACCACCACCACAGCCAGTCCTCATTCCATAACTCCCTCCCCTTTGCCAGAACTGGTTGGGCTGTGAATCTGTCTGTGGACCACTGTTCTCAGAACTACAAATATTCTGTTCTTTTGATTTGACACTGCTACAGTTCAGCTTCTAGCACTGGGAGGGTGGGGGCGGAGCGAGCTTTGGTAGGGTGGGTACTGGGTGGCTAGTCTCAGGGCCTAAGGCTTCCCTTCTCTGTGGCAGTAAGGGCTTACACCACCGTTTTCAGTCTTCTTCCCTCAGTCTTTGTTCCAAGGTCTCTGCTGTGAACATTGGGTCCATCCGTGTTATATGCTCTCCCCTCATCCCTGTGGGCCATAAACAGAGCCCCAACTGTCCAAGTTCTTCCCTCTCTTGCTGCTGTGGTAGTTCTGGGATGCAGCGAGCTCAGAGCACTGAGCTAGTTCTGCATGCTGCGCCAGTGAGGCTCCGTCTCCACACTTCTTCCTTCCTTCCTCCCCGGCACGCGCAATTTGCCCACCTTTGGGTGAATTCAGTAGTGAAACTCTTCATCTTAGCTGTCTGCTGTGCAGGGAGTCCAGTGTGGAGTTATAGTTTTTCAATTTGTTGTGAATTCTAGGGGCGATTTCCAGAGGCTCACCTCACGCTGCTATTTTGATGACGTCTAAAACTTCATTTTAGTTAACAAGTTAGTTCATAAAAGCTTTCTCTTCACAAAGAAGATTGCTATCTCCTTAGGTAAACTGCATTTTTAATTACATGAAGTAATCTCCAAGTAAAGCTGCACTGAGCTGAATCTCTTCACCATAAAATCACCTCTGCTGTTTTGCAACAAGTGACATTTATGAGTTTTTATTTTTGAGTACTTTCATTTTCTTGAGCATTGTTGAAATGGTAATGGGAGAACTGATGGAAAATCAAGATAGCAGGCATAAAAGCAAACTGCCGCACGTTTGATTTTTTTTCTGATTATCAGAAGCCAATGAAAGGAGGAGAGGAAAACTCTCTTTTGGCAGATAAAAATTATATTCCGTACTATTTTTTTAAATAAACCATGTTCTACTGAGGAAGGATTTTGTATTCAATATTGAACACTACCATTTTAAAACTTGAAGGAATTTCAGATATTATTTAGTTCTACACTTCATCCCGTAGTTAGGACACCAAGAATCAAAGAGGATATATATGTTGGTCAAGGTGAGTGACTTGCACTCAGGGCTAGAATATAAGTCTTCTGACTTTCCAGCTTTGTTCTTTACACTGGACTCCATTATCATATGTTGTGCTCTTATGTGATAATAATAAACATTTTAAGCACGTAACTAACTGTTCTCTATGTAATAACTCATTTTACACTTACAAAAACCTTTCCAGTTAATTGCTATTATTATCCCTTTTACATATGAGCAATCTGAATCCTAGAGAAGTAAAATAACTTTTCCAGGATCACCGAGCTAGTAAGGTGCAGTCATGACTCAAAACCAGTCAGTCTAGATCCAGAGTCTTTTGTCCTCAACCCTTATGCTAAATATAAGTAATAGTACCACTTGTATCTTAAATATTGTAGAAACAGAAAGCATGAAGTATATGTTTGATCCCAGGGAAGGTAGTAATGAAGACAGAAACAGAATGAAGCTTCGCAGGTGACAAGGTAAATTTAAATAATTAAAACCTCTTTGGGAGAGGTGACGTCATGGCAATGGCGGCAGCGGGGCGCACTTTTTGAGTTCTCCGTCGGATCTTATCAGAAACGGGAAGCTTATAACCCATCAAAGGACTCTCTGCTCATCACGCAGAACAGCGAAGAGACTCGCGCAGGGATTTCTTGCAGTGCCCAGCTTAAGAGGCACAAGATTCAACATACCCAGCGGCCAACTCCAGACCAAGCCAGAGTACTACCGGGTTTGACCTACAAGTGACACACTCAGAGGGGATTCTTTACAGGCACATAGAGGCCAAAGGGCAAACCACATCTAAGCGGTCAATCCTCACGCAGCAGAATACCCTGCGTGGGCAAAGCCAAGTCTCACAACTAGTCAGCCTAGGAGTTAACTCCACCTACTCACAAGCGAAAAGCAATTAAGGATCTTCTTTAACAGGACAATATACACAACACAAGAGTCACTTTTAGAGCACACGCAGGGGAGAAGAACAGTAGTGCAAGTCAAATATAAAGGACATTTATTATATACTAATCCAGCAAGAACTAAGAACTCCAGGGCACCTATCTAATACATCGAAGCAAACACAGAGAGTCAGCCAGAATGAGGAAACAAAGAAACATATCCCAAATAAAAGAACAGAAGAAACCTTCAGAAATGGAACTAAATGAAGCAGAGGTAACCAAACTGTCAGAGACAGAGTTCAGAATACTGATGATAAGAATGTTTAAGGAACTTAGAGAGGACATCAAGAAGGATGTAGAAATCATAACGAACAACCAGTTAGAACTAAAGAACACAGTTACCGAAATAAAGAACTCACTTGAAGGAATTAACAGCAGGTTAGATGAAGCAGAGGATCGAATCAGCGACTTAGAAGACAAGTTAGCAGAGATCACCCAAACAGAACAACAGAAAGAAAAAGAATAAAAACAATGAAGATGGTTTAAGAGACCTATGGGATAACATCAAGCGCAACAACATGCATCATAGGAATACCAGAAGGTGAAGAGAAGAAACAAGGGATTGAGAACATATTTGAAGTAATAATGTCTGAAAATTTCCCTAACCTGATGAAGGAAACCAACATACAAGTCCAGGAAGTGCAGAGAGTTCCAACCAGGATAAACCCAAACAGGTCCACTCCAAGACACATTATAGCTAAAATGGCAAAGATTAAAGACAAAGAGAGAATCCTAAAAGCAGCAAGAGAAAGACAGAGGGTTACATACAAGGGAACTCCCATAAGACTATCAAATGACTTTTCTGCAGAAACATTGAAGGCCAGGAGGGAGTGGCAGGAGATACTCAAAGTGATGGAAAACAAAGGCCTACAACCTAGGTTGCTTTATCCAGCAAGGCTATCATTTAAAATTGACGGGAGATAAAGAGCTTCCCAGAAAAGAATAAGCTAAAGGAATTCATTACCACCAAGCCAGCATTGCAAGAAATACTAAAAGGACTTCTGTAAATAGAAGAAAGATGAAAACAATTTATCCACAAATTTAAAAATGGCAATAACTATGTACTTATCAATAATCACTTTAAATGTAAATGGTTTAAATGCTCCAATCAAGAGACATAGGGTGGCTGAATGGATAAGAAAGCAAGACCCTTGTATATGCTGTATACAAGAGACTCACCTCAGATCAAAAGACACACACAGGCTAAAAGTGAAGGGTTGGAGTAAGATATTCCATGCAAATGGAAATGAGAAAAAGCTGGAGTTGCAATACTTATCTCTGACAAAATAGACTTTAAAATGAAGAAAATATTAAAAGACAAAGATGGACACTATATAATAATAAAGGGATCAATTCGACAAGAGGATATAACCCTAGTAAACATCTATGCACCCAACATAGGAGCACCTAAATATATAAAACAGATATTGACTGACATAAAGATGGAGATCAACAGTAACACTATCATAGTAGGGGACTTCAACACACCTCTGACAACAAGGGACAGGTCTTCCAGACAGAAAATCAATACGGAAACAACAGCCTTAAATGACACATTGGACCACTTGGATTTAACCGATATTTTCAGAGCATTCCACCCCAATGCTGCAGAATACACGTTCTTCTCAAGCGCACATGGAACATTCTCCAAGATAGACCATATGTTAGGCCACAAAGCAAGTCTGGATAAATTTAAGAAAATTGAAATCATACCAATTGTCTTCTCTGACCACAGTGCTATGAAATTAGAAATGAACTACAGGAAAAAGACTGGAAGACACACAAATTCATGGAGGCTGAATAATATGTTACTAAACAATGAATGGGTCAAACAGGAGATCAAGGAAGAAATCAAAAGATATCTCGAGACAAACGAAAATGAAAATACAACGACCCAAAATCTATGGGATGCAGCGAAAGCAGTCCTAAGAGGGAAGTTCATAGCACTGCAGGCCTACCTAAAGAAACAAGAAACATCACTAATCAACAGTTTATCTTCACACTTAAGGGATCTGGAAAAAGAACAACAAAATAAGCCCAAAGGGAGTACAAGGAAGGAGATAATAAAGATCAGAGCGGAAATAAATGAAATAGAAACCAGAAAAACAATACAAAAGATCAATGAATCCAAGAGTTGGTTCTTAGAGAAGATAAACAAAATTGACAAACCTTTAGCCAGACTCATTAAAAAAAGAGAGAGGACCCAAATTAATAAAATCAGTAATGAAAGAGGAGAAGTGACAACAGACACCGCAGAGATACAAAAATCCTAAGAAATTTCTATGAGCAACTGTATGCCAACAAATTTGACAACCTGGAAGAAATGGACAATTTCCTAGATGCATACAACCTCCCAAGGCTAACTCAAGAGGAGACAGAAAACCTGAATAGACTGATTACCACCAAGGAAATTGAATCAGTAATCAACAATCTCCCAACAAACAAAAGCCCTGGACCAGATGGCTTTACAGGTGAATTTTACAGAACGTTCCAAAAAGAATTGTCACCTATTCTCCTCAAACTCTTCCAAAAAATCCAGAGGGAGGGAAGACTCCCAAACACTTTTACGAAGCCACTATCACCCTGATCCCAAAATCAGACAAAGACACCACAAAAAAGAAAACTACAGGCCGATATCGCTAATGAACATAGATGCAAAAATCCTCAACAAAATACTAGCAAACAGAATTCAGCAATATATTAAAAAGATTATACACCATGATCAAGTGGGATTCATCCCTGGTATGCAAGGGTGGTTCAACATCCATAAATCAATTAATGTGATACACCACATTAACAAAATGAAAAATAAAAATCATATGATCATATCAATTGGCAGAAAAAGCATTTGATAAAATTCAGCAGCCATTCATGATAAAAACCCTTAAGAAAGTGGGAATAGAGGATCATATCTCAACATAATAAAGGCCATATATGATAGACCCACAGCTAACATCATACTCAATGGGGAAAAACTAAAACCATTCCCTTAAAATCAGGAACAAGGCAAGGCTGCCCACTTTCTCCACTTCTATTCAACATAGTGCTGGAAGTTCTAGCCACAGCAATCAGACAAGAAAAAGAAATAAAAGGCATCCAAATCGGTAAGGAGGAAGTAAAACTGTCATTATATGCAGATGATATGATACTATATTTAGAGAACCCTAAAGACTCCACCAAGAAACTATTAGAGCTGATAGATGAATTTAGTAAAGTAGCAGGATACAAAATTAATATTCAGAAATCAGTTGCATTTGTATATACCAATAATAAAACATCAGAAGGAGAAATTAAAAAGCAATTCCATTTACAATTGCTCCAAAGACTATAAAATACCTGGGAATAAATTTAACCAAAGAAGTAAAAGATCTGTACTCAGAAAATTATAAGACACTGAAGAAAGAAATGAAAGAAGATACAAATAGATGGAAACACATACCATGTTCATGGATAGGAAGAATTAATATAGTTAAAATGTCCATACTGCCTAAGGCAATATATATATTCAACGCAATTCCTATCAAACTACCAACGACATTTTTCACAGAAATAGAACATATAATCCTAAAATTTATATGGGATAACAAAAGACCCCGGATATCTTCAACAATCTTGAGAAATAAGAACAAAGTGGGAGGTATAACAATACCTGACTTCAAATTATACTACAAGGCTACAGTAATCAAAACAGCATGGTACTGGCATAAAAACAGACCCATAGATCAATGGAACAGAATAGAGAGTCCAGAAATAAATCCATGCCTATATGGCCATTTAATCTATGACAATGGAAGCAAGAATGTACGGTGGGGTAAAGACAGTCTATTCAATAAATGGTGCTGGGAAACTTGGACAGACACATGCAAAAAGATGAAGCTGGATCACCTCCTTACACCACATACAAAAATAAATTCAAAATGGCTTAAAGATTTAAATGTAAGATCTGAAACCATAAAATTCCTAGAAGAAAATATAGGAAGAAACTTCACAGACATTACCCGGAGTAAGATTTTTACTGATATATCCCTCATGAGGGAAGTAAGAGGAAAAATAAACATGTGGGATTACATCAAACTAAAAAGCTTTTTCACAGCAAAGGAAACCATCAATAAAACAAAAAGGGATCCTACTGATTGGGAAAAGATATTTGCCAATGATATATCTGATAAGGGGTTAATATCACAAATTTATAAAAAACTCACTCAACTCAACTCCAAAAAAACAAACAACCCAATTAAAAAATGGGCAGAGGACATGAAGAGACATTTTTCTAAAAAGGACACACAGATGGCAAACAGACATATGAAGAAATGTTCAACCTCACTAACCATTAGAGAAATGAGATACCACCTCACCCCAGTCAGGATGGCTATCATCAATAAATCAACAAACAACAAGTGCTGGCGTGGATGCGGAGAAAAGGGAACGCTGGTGCACTGTTGGTGGGAATGCAGATTGGTGCAGCCACTATGGAAAACAGTTTGGAGATATCTCAAAAATCTGAAAATGGAACTACCTTATGATCCAGCAATCCCACTCCTAGGTATCTATCCGGAGAAATCCAAAACTCCAATTCAAAAATCTTTATGCACTCCTATGTTTATTGCAGCACTATATACAATAGCCAAGACCTGGAAACAACCGAAATGCCCATCAGTAGATGACTGGATTAAGAAACTGTGGTACATTTATACAATGGAGTATTACGCAGCCATAAAGAAGAAAGAAATCTTACCATTTGCAACAACATGGATGGACCTAGAGAACATTATGTTAAGTGAAATAAGTCAGAAAGAGAAAGACAAATACCATATGATCTCACTTATGCGGGATCTAAAGAAAAGAATAAGTGAATGAACTAATCAGAAACAGTTTTGGAAACATGGAGGAAAAACAGAGGGTTGCTAGAGGGGCGGGGGGGTGGGGATAAGGGGAAGGTGAGAGGTTTTGGGAACGTACAGAGGGATAGTGGATGGGGGGAGGGGGGTTCACACAGTGTGAGGGATATAAATGATAAATGTCTAAGTTTTGCTTTGTCTTGTGCACCTGAAACTAATTAATAAAAAAAAATAAAATAAAATAAAAAAAAAACCTCTTTGGCTCTGTCTGCAGGTCTCTACAGCCTGTAAAGTCCTGGGCCTCCCACATTCACAGTGATGGACATATACTTTGATTCAATTATTTACCAAACTTCTCTTTCCAGTACACTAAGCCATTCTTTATAATATAAATATATTATATTACCATATTTTGCCATGTATAGTGCACACTCACGTTTTTGCCCCTCACAAATTTTTATTTGTTTACATTTAGGTACTTATTTTTTGTATTATAAAGAAATTTTATCATTTGTGTTTTAACATATTATGGTACAAGAAATTTTATGTAACAAATAATTACAAAACAGAAGAACAGATACAAGATACAAAAAATTTTATGTACCAGTAACAAATTTATGATATTTACACATCGTAGAAGGCCAAGAACTCTTTGTCATTGCAAGTTCATCATAAATTCAACAAAACCGATTATTGTATTCCAGGGTATTATTCTGCATACATATATCATTATTGATTTCTAGAGTTACACTTTTAACTCATAGCCCTAAATAAAATAATTAAAAACATTTATATAGATACAGAATTAGCACTACCCATGTATAATGTGCATCCTTATGTTTCCCTCACAAATTTGAGCAAAAAAGTGCATATTATACATGGCAAAATACAATATATTATATTATACTATAATATATCATATTATATTAAATTTTATAATAAATGTTGCCTGATGGCTTCATGGGAAAATGTTAAGGCTTCAATACCAGAAGGGAGTAAATTGACCACAAACTCTGACCTCACTGGCAGAAATGTGGTTGGTGCCCACAAGAATCAAGCTATCACCACTTATATTACAGGTGAAAATTGAGAACTATATCAATTCAAGTCACCAATTGTTCATCACATACGTCCTCTTTGCCAATTACTGTGCCATGTGCTGTGGAAGATGCATAGATGAAAAAGACACAGCTCTTGTCTTTGAGAGTCTCTCACAGACTAGTGGTGATAGCCTTATAAATAAGAAACCAGGACTAGAAGCAGAGTAACATCAATGTCAAATATAGGTATCAGCAATATGCTGTGGTCACACATGGAAGTGATTCCTTTTACTTGGATTCAGGAAAGTGTCAAAGATCAGTTAAAATTTGAGCTGATAATTGAAGAATGAGCAGATTTCATAGGCAATGATTAGGGAGAGGGGAAAGATAAAAGAGTATTCTAGAGGGCGCAGTACAAGCAAAGGCTTATAGCTAAGATATTTTCAGGCACACTTTGATGAGCCTTCAGTCTGTTATTACAAGTGGTATGAAAGTGAAACTAAAAAGTCAATGAGGCCCTAACATGGAGATCCTTAAGTGTGTGGTTAAGGAATTTGATTTTATTATTTTGGAAATGTTGGATCATTTAAATTTTTTCCAAGTAACTGTTGTTGTTATATATATATATATATATATATATATATATATATATATATATATATATATATATATATACGTTTTAATTTACTTATCTTCAATTACAGTTGACATTCAGTATTACTTTATATTAGTTTCAGGTGAATAGCATAGTGGTTAGACAATACTGTACATTACATCCCCATGACTTCTTTGTTTTATACCTGGAAATTTGAACCTCTTACTCCCCTTCACCCTTCACCCCCTTTTTTACTTATTCAATTACAGTTGACATTCAATATTATTTGAATATTAATTTCAGGTGTAGAGCATAGTGGTTAAACATTTATATAATTTAAGAAGTGCTCTTCCTGACTAGTCTAGTCCCATCTGGCACTATGCATAGTTATTACCACATTATTGACTATATTCCCTATACTTTACATTCCCATAACTATTTTGTAACTACCAATTTGTACTTCTTAATTCCCTCACCTTTTTCGCCCTGTCCCCCAATCCTCCTCCCATCTATTATCCCAATGAATCTAGTATCCATCAGACACAATACTTAGTTATTGCAATATTATCGACTATATTCCTTATGTTATAGCCTACATTGCCATGACTACTTTGTATCAACCATTTTTTACTTCTTAATACCTTCCCCTTTTTCACCCATTCCCACCACCCCCTCCTGTCTGGCAACCATCAAAATATTCTATCTATGAGTTTGTTTCTGTTTAGTTTGTTTATTTATTTTGTTCTTTAGATTCCACATATAAGTGAAATCTCGTTGTATCCATACTCTACTTGGCACAATACCCTTCAGGTCCATCCATGCCACCATGGATGACAAGAACCCATTTACTTGCACAGTCAAGTAATATTGCATTGTATATATGTACTACCTACTCTTTATCCACTCGTCCACTGATAGACACTCAAGCTGCCTCCACATCTTGGCCATTTTAAACAATGCCGTAATGAGTGTATAGATGCACAAACATCCCCTCAAAGAATCATTTTGGGTTTTTCGGATAATTACCCAGAAGTGAGATTATTGAGTTCTTCTTTGTCACTTCTTATAGCCTTTGTTTTAAAGTCTATTTTGCCTGGTATAAATACTGCTAACACACCTTTTTATTTTCATTTTTTATGAAATGTTTTTTTCCATTTCTTTACTTTCAGTCTGTGTGTGTCTTTCAATCGGAAGTGAGTCTCTTGTAAGCAGCATATGTAAGGTTCTTGTTTTCTTATCCATTAAGCCACCTTAACTTTTGATTGGAGCATTTAATCCATTTATAATTAAAGTAATTGTTGATACATATGTAGTTATTGCCATTTTATTATTCATATTTTTTATTTTTATTTTTTGCCTTAAAGAAGTCCCTCTAGCATTCCTTGTAATACTGGTGTGGTTCTGAGGAACTCCTTCAGCTTGTTCTTGCCTGGGAAGCTCTTTAGCTGTCCTTCAATTCTAAATGATAGCTTTGCTGGGTAGAGTAACCTTGGTTATAAGTCTTTACTATTTATCACTGAATATTTCCTGCCAATCCCTTCTGGTGTACAAAGTTTCTGTTGAGAAATCAGCTGATAGGCTTATGGGAGTTCCCTTGTTGGTAACAAATTGCTTTTCTCTTGCTACTTTTAAGATTCTCTCTTTGTCTTTAATCTTTGGCACTTTAATTATGATGTGTCTTGGTGTTGGCCTCTTTGGGTTGTTCTTGTTTGGGACTCTATACTTCCTGGGCTTCTCTATCTATTTCCTTCACCAGGTTAGGAAAGTTTTCAGTCATTATTTCTTCAAATAGCTTTTCAATTCCTTGCTTTCTTTCTTCTCCTTCTGGTACTCCTATGATGTGAGTGTTGGTACTTTTCGTGTTGTCCCAGAGTCCCCTTAAACTCTCCTGGTTTTCTTATTCTTTTTTTTTCTGTTCTGATTGGGCATTTTCTGCTGCCTTATCTTCTACATCAGTGATTTGAACCTCTGCTTCATTTAATTTATGAGGTCTGACAATTAAGTTTGCGAACTTGCTGCAAAGACGTTGCTGAACTTTCTTGATACCAGAGGGATTACTCATTATGAATTTGTGCCAACTGAACAAACAGCTAACCGAGTTTACTATTTGGAAGTGCTGAAAAGGTTGCATGAAAAAGTTAGACGACCTGAACTTTTCACCAACAATTCATGGTTCTTGCAACATGACAATGCACCAGCTCACATGGCACTGTCTGTGAGTGAGTTTTTAACCAGTAAACAAATAACTGTATTGGAGCACCCTTCCTAGTCACCTGATCTGATGCCAAATGACCTCTTTCATTACCCAAAGATAAAGTAAGCATTGAAAGGAGGACATTTTGATGACATTCATGGCATCAAGTGTAATATGATGACAGCTCTGATGACCATCCAGAAAAAGAGTTCCAAAATTGATTTGAAGGGTGTACTAGATGCAAAGCTTCCCAAGTGGAGTACTTCAAAGGTGACCATAGTGATATTCAGCAATGAGGTATGTAGCACTTTTTTCAGGATGAGTTCACGGTCTTAATTGTCATACCTTGTACTGTCGATTACCTCAAATGTATTCTTCATTTCAATTATTCTATACTTTATTACTGACTGGTTCTTTTTCTGTTTTTTTTTTTTTTTTTTTTTTTTTATCTCCACTTTTATGTTTCTTATCTCTTTCTTGAAGTTCTTCCTGAGATCATTGAGCATCGTTAGAACCAGAGTTTGGTAGATTGTGTGTCTCCATTTTGTTTAATTATTTTTCTGGAGCTTTGTTCTGTTCTTTTATTTGAAACAGGTTTCTTTGTCTCCCCATGTTGGCTTCTTCCTCTTTTCATTTCTGTTATGCCTCCCAGTCTTAGTAGAGTAGCCTTAGGTAGCACATGTCTTGTGGGATCCAGTGGTGCAGTCTCCCTGATCACCAGAGCCAGGTGTTCCAGGTGTGTCCCTTGTGTGTGTTGTGTTTGCCCTCCTATTGTAGTTGAGACTTGACTGCTCTTTGCACATCAAGGAGATGGATTGGTCATCAGGCTGATTGGTTTTGAGGACTGGCTATAACTACGTTGGATGGGCTAACCCTACAGAGCAGGGTTTGCTTTAGTGTGTATCTGGTGTCTGTCCAGTCTGCCATTTGGGTGTATCATATTTAAAGGTGGCTTGGTGATGCTTCAAGGCCTCCTGGGAGGGGACCCACTCAGTCCAAGTACTGCCACAGTCTTTGCCCTGCACAGGTCACCTTGCATGAGCCACAAAGCAAACCACAGATGGCCACCACCTGCACTCTGCTTGGAGGTGTCTTGAGAGGCCAAGCCATGAACCAAGGCCAGCTGTTGCTAGTACCAGGCTTAGGGCTGCTCAGCCAGAGGTACAGGACACACTGAAGCCAGAACCTCCTTGTTTGGGTTTGCGAACCTTTTACTGATTTTAGGAAAGTCCACAGCATAAGTCAGGGCAGGCTGTTTATACAGAATAAACACTGGAAGAGGCTTGAGTGTGCCTAAAATTTGGGTGGGGTATGGTCTCAGGAATCACTAAGGTGGGGCAGACAAAACATGATAGCCATTATGATGGAGACTCATATGGTGTCTGCTGTGTCTACATGTAGCGAGTAGGAGGGCTTAACAAAAAAATGGCTTCCTCCAACAGCTCTGTCCAGGAGAAAGCCGCCCCTCCAGCCCTCGCCTTTAAGCCAGACAATGCAGGTCCTCCTCACATGTCCCCAGCAACCCCCAAGCCACCAACACAGCCCTGGAGTTTAGAGTAAGCTTGTCCACCAGCAAGCAAGTCTATGCACTGTCCCTTTAAGAGGAGCACCTGGGAGTGCAGTCACCCTCTTTACCACCCAGCCACAATCTCTGCTGGTTTCCACAGCCAGAAGTTATTGGGATTTCTCTTCTCAGTACTGAAACCCTGGACTAGGGAGGGGCTGGGATTCCTCTCTCCTCAAGGGGGGACCTTCGCAGCCAACATATCCCTCCCAATTATTAATGGTCACATGCAGAAGTGGACCAGCCTGTTCTGCATCTCTGTCCCTCTTACAAGTCTCGAGGTGGCTTCTTCTGCATGTCCATAATTGAAAGGCTTTGGTTCAGCTAGACTTCAGGTAATGCTCAATAATTGTTGTTCTGTGATTTAGTTGTAATTGATGTCTTTTTTAGAGGAAGTGAACACAGTGTTTACCTACTCTGCTATATTGACCAAAAAATCCCCAATCTGTATTTCTTAATCCCTTTACCTTTTTCGCCCAACTCCCCAAACCTTCTCCCATTTGACAACCATCAGTTTTTTCTCTGTTATCTATGAGTCTGTTTCTGTTTTGTTTATTTGTTTATTTTGTTCTTCAGATCCCACATGTAAGTGAGATCAAATGGTATTTGTTTTTCTCTGACTTCTTTCACTTAGCATAATACCTCCCATGTCCATCCATGTTGTTGTACATGCTAAGATTTCATTCAATAATTTTGAACAGAGGAATGGAACTATGCTTTAAGAAAGGTAATCTGACATTATTGTGTAGAATGGATTGAAAAAGAGAGGCTAAAGGCCGAAAGACTATTTGGGAAACTGTTATAATAGAAAATAAAATGATAATACCTGGGCAGAGTTATGATAAGCAAAGTCTATCTTTGGGGTACAAGTACCCACAAAACACCTGACTGAACTTTGCCTGCCCTCACCAACAGCTGTCTCAACATATGTCCTATTCCTTAAAGATCCTGCCAGGTAAATAGGAGGCAATGTGAAATGAATTGGTCACTGAAGTTCCAAACTTAAATACCTGAGAAAACAGCCTTCCTCACTACTATAGCCAGTATGCTAATTAAAAGAATCCCATGAAGACAATGGCTGGATGTCTACAATCACCATGAGTCAAAGTGAACCTGGGTTGGCTCAAATTCATGAAAAGTAAGTGGTCAGGCATAGACTTACAAAAGAGTAGTTGGGCTAAGTATGTGACAAGCTTTATATGATCCCCCAGAGTACAGGGAAATCTTGAAGAAAAAAAAATTATTTGTGAGTTCTGTATCCTCTTGTTGTCATAAAGTGAACATTTATTTAACTAAAATATTCCAATGGGATTAAAGCCATTTTAAGGGAATAAGTGTTTCTATAATATGCATGTATGATTGAATTTGCCCAGTTTTGCATTTTAGAGTGAGAATCTAGGCCAGAAACCACTCTCCTCAGCTCCAGCAAGTAAATGAAACTGACTTACAAATTTTCCTATGCTCTCCTATTATAGACATGATCAATTCAGTTACTCTGAGGCCAGAGTAAAGGTCAGAGCTTCAATAATATTACTAGTGGAATTATTTTTATTAAAATTGCTGCAGGCCTCTCTTCCTTCTGAATATGCGGGAAGGAAAACATTTGAGACAGCTGCCTTCAATAAGCATTATGAAAAAAAAGAAGAAATATGCTTCACAGTGGCTTTCATTGCTCATGTGGGGCATTAGAAGAATGAAGGCAGTTGAAATTTGTTTGCAAATCCGTTGTTTCCTTGTTTGCTTGTAGAGAAAACACGCCACCATCTGTCCCACTGGTCTTAAATCAAATCCTGTCACTATACCATTGGTGCTCTCTGCCTCTTTGTATTCTGATTTCTGCTTTAATAATTGAAGATGTTCAAGTGTTGTGCTTGAGAATCCATATTTCCCAAGAATTCTGCACAACCCCAAATCATTTTTAAAGACATGTATTTGCACTCAGAAGACACCATTGATATAGACTATAGTGTGAATGATGCTGCTTAGAATTAGGTAACACTGAAGCCCTGCAATTGCATATACCCTCCCAGATATTGATCTGAAAACAAAAAGTTATTATGTAATGGTTACTATGTGCAGTCCTTTGTCATCTTCTTCATTCTGATTTCTCCATACTGTCTGTTTTCTTCTGTGGTAGAGACATGGTATATGCTGACCAGAATCTATGTTCTTCTCTTCTTCCTGAGTGCACTACTAGACTATAATTTGCAAGCCCCTTCCATCTACATGGGACCATGTAACTAATTATTAGCAATTAGCAAAAGTGACTTAGGTCACCTCTGGGCCAAATAGCTTAAGAATAGATGTAACTTCTATATCCCTTCCCTTTAGATTCCAGGAGGATACCAGAAAATAATGAAGCCAGATGGAATTTGGGTAACACTGAAGCCCTGCAAATGCATATACCCTCCCAGACCTTGATCTGAAAACAAAAGGCAATCATGTGATGGCTATTATGGATATTCTTAGATGGAGATAGGCTGACACCCTGATGACTGAGTGGAGCACAGCTCTCCTGCAGTCCTCTACTGGAGAGTGACATGAAAATAACATATACTTTGGGTGTGTTATGCCAATGAGATGTGGGGATTTTTGTTTATAGCAGTGACCATAAGCTGATTTCTATACTTCCCCAATATATTCAAATTTAACCATTGTCCTAACTGCTCAGAGCATTCCACTACAGATCCACCCAAGCCTGACCCCCTCATCTCCTAATCAAAGTATTTGTGCTCTCAGTCCCTTTCTAACGGGACTCTGTTCTTTATGAGCTAATTTTGTTTTTATCAAGTAACCCAAAAATCTCATGTAATACCTGTTAATGAGGTAAGACATCTGGATAAGGACAGTGTTCAAGATGGTGCATGTCTGTCACAATGTCATATAGTATGCAGTGAGGACCCTCGAGCCAGAAATGAGGAGAGGATTTAATGGTTTTGCCAGTTAGATGCACTAGACTGGGAAATATATGACGCCAGAAACAGGGCCTGTCTTTAAAGTCAGGGACAGCTGAGTTCAAACCCAACTTTGCCATTTACTAGCTATGTGATCTTAAGTAAATCACTTCTCTGTGTTGTGGTTTCCTCATTTTTAAATAGGAATGGTAATATTAGCTTTTTGTTGGACTGTTTAAGGATTAAATGAGATTAGTTATGCAAAGTGCTTACCACGCATCCTAGCACATAAGTATCACTTAGTAAAAGGTGGTTATTATAATAGGATGCATATCATGTTAGAACTAGTCAAAACTTTGGCATCATTTCATCCACCTCATGTACAGATGTTGAACTAGAGGCTCAGAGGGATAATAGGACTTTTTTCTTCCTTCTTTGAAAACTCATTTCCAAATAAACCAGTTCTATGAAAACTTCAGATATTGCCCTCACCTAAATTTCTTTGGCACTTGGACATGGAATCCACTTATTCCCTTTTCTTTCTCTGGATTTTCCTCTTTGTTTAGATGCCATTGTGGCTATATCTTCTTAGGTGGTTTATTGCAGGTGGTTTATTGCAGGTTTATTGCAGGAGTAGACTTACCCTACCTGTAATTCCAGTAAAACCATGAGCAGTTCAAGAGAACCCAGCTCCTCTACCTCTACCTGTTGCTCAAAGAAATAAGTCAGAAAGAGAAAGACAAATACCATATGATCTCACTTATATGCGGAATCTAAAGAAAAGAATAAGTGAATGAACTAATCAGAAACAGTTTTGGAAACATGGAGGAAAAACAGAGGGTTGCTAGAGGGGCGGGGGGGTGGGGATACGGGGAAGGTGAGAGGTTTTGGGAACGTACAGAGGGATAGTGGATGGGGGGAGGGGGGTTCACACAGTGTGAGGGATATAAATGATAAACGTCTAAGTTTTGCTTTGTCTTGTGCACCTGAAACTAATTAAAAAAAAACCAAAAAAAAAACCACAATAAACAATGTGCTCTCTATCCATGTTCTCTACTGCCTACACTAGTAGTTTTAAGAAGACATTTAAAAATGTCATTTTACTTTTATTTCCAAAGAAAGATAATCATGGCATACTTCATAAGTCATACCTCAATAAACTGTTTAGTTGTCATCAGAGGATTTATTGAATACAACACATGAATCAGACCTTTTTTTCCCCTCACAAGAATCTCAATTCTTGCCTTCTCTATCAATTATTGAGGTTTGTACTCAGGCTCCAGATTAGTCATGGCAACTAGTTCCTGATCTAACAGTGATAAAAGAAGCTTTCCTCAATTCTTTCCTTTCCAGAGCTTTAATCAAATCAATAGCCACAACTCTGACATTCTGGCCTGGAGTTGAGTCAGCTACAGCCGCTAGAAGAATGGCAATGCTCAGGGCTTTGTTATTTTTCATAGAAAGAGATCTCACTATTGATCACTAAGGCAAAGAAAACTTGGTGACAGAATTGGGGAGCTAATGGAAAGAGATGAGATAAGATCCAGCTGGGCATCCCTGAGGTCATTCCATGAAAAACTGAGACAATTTCAAGTGAGAATCTGAAAAAGCACCCCAATTCTGTAAGCACAACATGAAGTACAAGAAACTTGCTGTGTTGATGTTATGTTATTTTTTTCCCAGCTAAACTACCTAATGATCAAACATTACACACCTCAAGCTCACTAACCTTTGTTCAGGAAATATTCTGATTTACTACTCAGCTGGAAGCTAAGACTGTGTACATTCTTTCCACTTTACTAGAAGACATTTGTTCAACAGAAGTGCTTCTGTGTGTAGTTACTGCTGTGCAGATAGATGTGCCTTGCTTTATGCAAGTAGGTTCCAGAAGAGTTCCTGAAATTATTTTTTTGTGTGAATCAAGTTATATTTTTACTGCAACACAATACAATCACAGAACCTAGCCTCAAGTGATAAATGCTTGAAGATTTTGCCTGCTTTTGATCCCCAGTCCAATAATCAATGATAAAAAAATTATTCTAGCACAAGGGAACCTGGTATTCCTGTGGACTCCTTTACAAATAACAATGTTGCCAGCTGCAACTATCATTTAGTGGTTACTGCCTGTGCGTCACACTGGGCAGTTTACATGTGTTATCACATTTAATCCCTGAACTACTTTCCAAGGTAGATATCTGTTGGGATGGAGTCCTAGAGAGCAATTTCCAGGCTCTCTGTCTCATGTGGAAAGGTGCTGGCTCGATTTTATAACCCACACATGCAAGCACTTATGTAATCAGTTGGCCATCAGCCGTAACCAGTTAATCACCAGCCAGGGTTCTGTTTGCTTATATAACTGCTGTGTCTATGTTAGCAAGCACAGATGTTGCAGATCCTGTCTCACTGGGCTGATAGCGAGACTGTAGTGTGGGAAGATCCCTTATTGGGGGTATTGGCAGATGTTTGCTTCTTGTGTCTCCACTAACCGCCATCAAGAATATAGTGGTATAAACCCTCTATCCATGGCTCCATTGTTGTTCCTTTTCAGCCTCACCATATCCTGTGTTTATCTGCTGGTAGCTGAACCTCAGCATTACATTTGGAGGAGTTGACAGTATTCAATGCTGGCCAAAAGCATGGAGCTGTCTTCCACCCTGGAGGGTGGGTGTAGGGACAGCGCCAGGATAACGATTTCCAGGCTCTCGACCTCATGTGGAAAGGTGCTGGCTCTGTTATTAGATGGCCATCAGCTGTAACCAGTTGGTCATTAACCACTATTGTTTTGTGTATAACTACTGTAGCTATGCTAGCAAGTGCAGTTAGCAAGTATGGATTGCGGATGGTATGGATCGTGCGGATCATATTTCCTGTGTCTCACCCAGCCTCTGGAAAGAATATAATGCTATGAACCCCCTATCCATGGCTCCGTTGTTGTTCCTTTTTTGCCTCACCATATCCTGTGTTCACCTGCCGTGAGCGGGAACTGAGACCCTGCATTACAGTGGGATACCAGGGTGGCCTCCTACTAGTATGTGGTTTGCTGTAACCATGCTGTGAGACCTGCCCCCCTCCCAAGGAGAGGGAGGCAATGGATGACTCTGCTTCCCTAAGGCTCTGGAGAGGCCTTGGTGAAGTTGGGGAAATCTTTTGAAAAGCACAGTGGCCTGGCAGCTGTGGGTGTCATGGGTTTGTTGTTTCTTACAGCTCTCTGAAAGGTGGTAGACCAGTCTCTGTACATGGATACTCAGTTGCAAGAAGCTCATGAGGAGCTGTGCTGGGAGCAGGAAATATAATCTGCCTGGGAGAAGCATGACCCCTTGGTGAATTGGTGGTCCTCTTTAGCCTTCGGATGGTGCACCACCCTATTGGCCATAGCAGATATTGCCTGCTTTTTGGTGGTATGCTGCTGCTGTGGGGAGGCCTCTCTCAAAGTTGTAGACACCACTGAGGAAGACAATAAGGATGAGGAGGGGTTGGTACTTGCTCCTCGTTTCCAGGGCAGGCCCATGGTAATGCAGAAGATGAAAACGCAGCAACCCCGAGGCCCTGGGAGAGCTGTCTACCCCGCCCCAGGTGGTTCAGCACCAGATGTTCCTACTGTATACCCAGGCGGAGCTGGTGGACTTGTGCTCCCACTTCTGACAGAAGCCCTTTGAGTCTCTGGCTGCTTGGTTATTGTGGTTATGGGATGTAGGGGTGGACGGTATTCTCCTGTTGGAACTAGAGATGGGAAAGTTGCCTTCCATCACATCCCACCCTACCTCACAGCAATGGTTACAAAGTGCTCACCAAATCTGAGGTAATCAATCCCTCCTGAAATGGGTAATGGCCGAGGCCAGACCCAGCCACAGTGGGTCATTGGTACGCAGAGCTCTAGCATGTATTTCAAGAGCTGGGTATGAAGAACATTATTTACCATGTGGGGATACAAGGGCCGGATGAGTTTTTTACAGCCAGTATGCGAAACATGACCTTGCAAACGGCACCTACTGCCCTCTTTGGCCCCTTAGTGGCCATTTTGACCCTGCACATAGGACCCTGTACACAGGTTGTCACCTGCACTGTGGCCTATCTGGGAGAGATTAAAGCTGTGTGCCTAGGGAAAGGGTTACGTAGCACCACCCAAAGGGGGAAAGGGGGATGCATTTGGGTCACCCAAACCCAAATGTGCGTTAACTTGCTAAATATAGTGGCCAACAGGGAGAAATTGGATGGGAAGCCTATCAAGATTCTGTTGGAATTATGGAAGCAATTAAAGCCAGAGACCTGAGAGGGAAGGAAAAACCTGCTGCCAAGGCCTCTCCTTGTGCCTGGGTGGTTTCCCTACAGGATTTCCTTGCCCCAAAACTCGGCACCTAGGGGCAACAGAGGTTTGGGGACAGAGCCCCAGAGAGCAGTTTCCAGGAGCTCGGCCTCGCATGGAAAAGTGCTGGCACAGACAGTAGATGGTCATCAGCTGTGACTAGTTGGCCATCAGCTGTTACCAGTTAGCCATTAGTCACTGATATAACTGCTGTGGCTAAGCTAGCAGGTGGCGGAGTGCAGGTTGCGGATTGAAGAGAAGTGGATGGCAGGTTGCAGATATTGTGGCTCCTGCTTCCTGTGTCTCCAACCCAGCCGCCAGCGAGAATATAGTGGTATGACTCCCCTATCTATGGCTGTGTGAGTGTTCCTTTTTGGCCTCACTATATCCTGGTTTCTTATGTGGGGAGTGGGAGCTGAGACCCCGCATGCTGCCCTGCATGACAGAGGCCAATGATTGGACCCTTCGTTTTGACGAGGGAGAAGGCTGAGGGGCATGCTTGGTGAGGGAAAGCAGGGACCAGAGGCTTCATATTGAGTTGACTATTTATTATTCCCCCACCAATGTACAGTGAGTCCTTGCCCTTGTGGATGCAGGTGTGGAGTGTTCCCTCCTGCACGGGAGCCCCGAGCACTTTCTGGGGCTGCCGGCTGCTGTTGATGGCTACCGTGGGTGATCCAGCTGGGTAAAGGTAGTCTGTCTGGCCTTGGTGGATGGGGCCTACACATTTGCCGGTGTGGCAAATTAGTCAGCTTGTTGTATCTGCACGGAACTGCCACCAGTTCAGCCTCTGGATTACTATGAAAAATTTGCCATTCCAGGTGACAACGGCTGTAGAGGTGGACCTTGAGGCACACGCTCTGTGACATTGTTTGGACTGAAATGAAACTTTCTCGTAGGCCAGGTGAGTTAAACCCGCCCCTGGTTGAGGTACTCAATTTGGGATGGTGGTGGTCTTCTGTGGCAGCCTTTACTATTATTATGGCTTGTGGATGAAATGCTCCAGTTTCCTCGCACAGGGTCCCTTGCAGAAGACACTTGTTGCGTAGGTTGTGAGGTGAGAGCCTGGAGAGATGGAGTGCTGCAATGGAGTACCAGAGAGCAGTTTCCAGGCTCTCTCCTCTAGTGGAAAGGTGCTGGCTCAGTTATATAACCCGCACTTGCAAACACTTATGTAACTAGTTGGCCATCAGCTGTAACCAGTTAGCCATCAGCACCTATTCTGTTTGCTTATATAACTGTCGTGGCTACGTTAGCAAGCATGGATGGTGTGGATCCTACTTCCTGTGTCTCGCCTGGCTGCCAGTGAGACTGTGGTTCAGGAAGACCCCCTGGTTGGGGTACTGGCAGATGTTTGCTTCTTGTGCCTTTACCAGTTGCCATCGAGAATATAGTGGTATGAACCTCCTATCCATGGCTCCATTGTTGATCCTTTTCGGCCTCACTGCATCCTGCATCTACCTGCTGGGAGCTGAACCCCAGCACTACAATATCCTTATCCCTATTTCACAAGTGCAGAAACTGAGTCTCAGAGAGATTAAGTAATTTAATCAAGTTCACATAGCTACTTGGCAGTAGAGCCAAGCTTCTAACCCACGGCTGTCTGAAATCAAAGATTTGTTCTTTCAACTACTTTACTGTCTCCTTAATTTGGGGTAGGAGTGTAAAATTTGCCACCAGTATGCCTATATATATTTTTTAAATGGTGGAGGGAATTTCCCAATACTCTATCACTGCCTGGAGTTTTGTCTTTACTCTGCCTTCATCTAACTTGCTGTGTAAATTTCGGTGAGCAGTTTGTCTTCTCTAGTTCTCTCAATTCTGTCATCTGTAAATTTAGGAGATTGATCCAGGTAATTTTAATGTCCTTTTCACCTCTATCAGTTCATGGTTTTTGTCATGCAGGCGACCCTGCTCGCTGTGCCATTTGTCATGCAAGGCGGCCTGAGGGGTCTCTGGTCCTGCTCCCCACATAAGAATGCATATGGTGAGGCCAAAAAGGACCACCCATGGAGCCATAGATAGGGGAGTCATACCACTATTGTCTCACTGGTGGCACTATAGTCTCACTGGAGGCTGGAGCCACATGACTTGCAATCTGCTGTCTGCTTCTCTGCCTGCCAACCAACCGACTTACTAACCAACACAGCCACAGCAGTTATATCAGTGGCTAATGGCTAACTGGTTACAGCTGGTGGCCGACTAGCCACAGCTGACGGCCATCTACTACCCAAGCCAGCACCTTTCCACATGAGGCCGAGAGCCTGGAAACTGCTCTATGGGGCTCTGTCCCCAAGCTATATACTTTTAAATTTCAAAGAGAAGTATGTTAATACTTAAAATCCATTTAGGTGCCATTTGGTGCCACAAGTTTTTCATAAGTTCTTCCAAAATGGGTATTCTTCTGTGCTGATCTGCTATAGCATAAAACTGATCACTGTGAGGTCCTTTTGCTCATTTCTGCTCATGCAAACACATTTAGCCTGATACTTCAAGCTACTACATTTTGTTCTGGTCTCAATAGTGCCAAATGAACAGTTTGATTGAATTTTTCACTTTTCAGTGGATCATTTTGATTTCCTTGTCTCAATGTCCTGTCTTTGCCAATAAAATTATATCTTACCTGGAAAAACAGCCTTTTTGTTTCTAATTGGCATTTTTGAAGGCAACAAAGAGGCTCTGGGAGGCCTATCACTAACCCTGGTGTAGTTAAAAGCAGGATTCCACTTGCAACTCGAGCACTGTGAACACACTGTGCCTTGGGTTTGGTTTTCTCCCAGTTCTGCTGCATTTTCGGGAAATGATTTGGAACACCAGCTTCTAAAAGGACCTATAGTCCTGCATACCAAAATGCAGTTCAAAAGCCATGTAAATAAATATGTGTGAACTGAACTGGAACAGCTGGGGAGTTCTCATTGAGGACCTCTAATGACCTCTGGATTGAAAGGGACACAGCTGATCAAGGAATCATTACTAAGATTAAAGGCTTATACCAAAATCACTGTGAGACTTAAGCTACTGAATTTACAATGTTGATGGCATAAACTGGAAAGCACTAACTAGCCATATTAATGTGCCACTTGAAAGTCAGGGGAAGCAGGGTTATTTTTTCTATCCTTTTCTTCATTTGCAACATGTACTAGGCAATTGAGCTTTAGGAGATGAACTTTTTTTTGTTTCACAGCCTTACATTTTTGTTGATGCAGGGGAGCCTCCATCAGGTAAGTTGTTGATAGCACGGTGCTAAAGAAGCAAGTGTTTGAGTTCAACCAATAATGTCCATTTCAAGAAGGCATGCCAGGATCTCAGTGAAAAAGCAGAGAAGTCTGAAACAGGGTATGTTTAGGGTCAAAGTAAATGATGTGGCTATGTGGATTGGCCCATAAACGATGGTTGTGGAGTAGGAGGTTGCTCATTAGTCCAATAATTTTCACAGTTAAGTTTAACTTGGATTGGAGTTGCCATCTTGTAAAGAATGGGAGGTGAAGTCTACAGAACGGGGCACTACATCAGAAATCTCCAGACCATGGCAATATCCAAAGTCAAGCACACAGCACCTGGAATCATGGTTCCAGACAGTTTAAAGAAAATATTCTGAAAAATCTAGGGGTTGTGACAGGTTTCAGCTCCAAAGGGAAGGGGTTAACACCTGAGCTGTGTAGGCAGTCACAAAGTGAGGTGGAATTTAGGGAATGCAAGTCCTAGCAGCTTAGCTAGAGAAATAGTCAGGAATCATGAGGTCTGCAATGAGCACACCTAGTGTGGGGAAGATGAAGCTGAGGTCAGTGGGCATGTGAATGAGGCGTATCACATACACAGCTAGTTTTTGCAGTACTGTTCAGGATTGGATCAGAAACTAAACCAGGTGGTCATTAGGTTGAAGACATCAGCTGAGAGAGGCTTGGAAAACTACCACCAGAGGGAGCAGTGAGAGTATACCAATAGCTCAGTGTAGTTCTAACCTCCCGGGCTGTTGGGCAAAACACTGCTCTAAGTCCTAGCTTTACTGCAAACAACACATCTTGTTACCATTAATTAAATTTTCTAGTGTGCTTTTTGTAAATCAAAAGGTGAGGACCTGTAATATCTCCTCAGGCACAACCCATAAGCAAATATATTCAATATGCCATCATCCCACCACTACCTATGTGTTCTCTGAGGGCGTACACATAAAAGTATAAGACCTGGGCCAGAGGTACATCTGTTTCAAATCACTATTTCACTAAGTCCAATCATTCCTTATATCTGCTTCTACACATGTCCAGTCATACTAAATTCAGGAGTCAGATTTTCTGAAAAGACCTTGGGCATGATCTTTCACCCCTCTGAATTCCTCTAAATTTAAAATAGGATGTTAATAATAGAACCCATCGCATCAGGTTGCTGTGATGATTAAGTGACATAATCCATGTAAAGCACTACAATAACAACAGACACGGAGAAATTATGCAAAAAAAAATATTAAAAACACAACATCTTAGGCTGTTAGATAAAACTCCTGCCCTTTGAAAATGGGGCTAATGAAAGTGGACTGGGCTATGAAGCCATCTAACAGGGAGCCTACTGAAACCATCAATTTGTCATCAAACATTCAAGAAACATGCATAGAATAAAATAATCAATGGGGAAAGGCCTTCCTTGTCAACAATAGCAACCAACCATATAAATGGAAAAAGAAGCATAATTTATATCCCTCTCTGTCAGAAATAAAGTAATAAATGAGAAATAAAACTCTTGTCAGAAAATAGTATATACAAATGTGAAGAAGTGGGTTAAATTTAGTACTCTTGCAGGAAACAAGGGGAAGGGTGCTCTGGCAGTCATAGTGGCTTCTGATCTTAGAGAAAGTCAGGGAGAATGGATTCTTCACCCGCCACACACACACTGACTCCTGGTCCCTATGAAGAACAGGCCTCTAGAAACCTTAGCAGAGACAACATCATGGTCTTATCTTTCCTAGAAGACCAGTGTGTCAGGGGATGGAATTAAAATGAAAGAAGAGGGGTGACAGATATATCAGGGTCAATCACAAGCCATTCTTCCCCACTCTCTAACCTCAAAAGACTAAGATTTGCCTTCAGTTTCATGGGACTATGGGCCTTTTGAGATTTTAGGGGTCCTCTTGATCTCTCCAAAAATCCCCATATTTGCTGGCTGAGGCCTGAAATCCTTTTATAAACGTTACAATTCATTGTGGAATGAAAAGTTTAAATTACAAATGCCTGCAGGCAAGAAAACACTTTGGGGTAGATAAATTTCTCAGTCAACACCAGATTCTAAAGAATGACATCAATTATTTTCTTTTTTTTTTTTTTTTTTTTTATTTAATTAGTTTCAGGTGCACAAGACAAAGCAAAACTTAGACATTTATCATTTATATCCCTCACACTGTGTGAACCCCCCTCCCCCCATCCACTATCCCTCTGTACGTTCCCAAAACCTCTCACCTTCCCCTTATCCCCACCCCCCCGCCCCTCTAGCAACCCTCTGTTTTTCCTCCATGTTTCCAAAACTGTTTCTGATTAGTTCATTCACTTATTCTTTTCTTTAGATTCCGCATATAAGTGAGATCATATGGTATTTGTCTTTCTCTTTCTGACTTATTTCACTTAACATAATGTTCTCTAGGTCCATCCATGTTGTTGCAAATGGTAAGATTTCTTTCTTCTTTATGGCTGCGTAATACTCCATTGTATAAATGTACCACAGTTTCTTAATCCAGTCATCTACTGATGGGCATTTCGGTTGTTTCCAGGTCTTGGCTATTGTATATAGTGCTGCAATAAACATAGGAGTGCATAAAGATTTTTGAATTGGAGTTTTGGATTTCTCCGGATAGATACCTAGGAGTGGGATTGCTGGATCATAAGGTAGTTCCATTTTCAGATTTTTGAGATATCTCCAAACTGTTTGGACACACAGATGGCAAACAGACATATGAAGAAATGTTCAACCTCACTAACCATTAGAGAAATGCAAATAAAAACCACAATGAGATACCACCTCACCCCAGTCAGGATGGCTATCATCAATAAATCAACAAACAACAAGTGCTGGCGTGGATGCGGAGAAAAGGGAACGCTGGTGCACTGTTGGTGGGAATGCAGATTGGTGCAGCCACTATGGAAAACAGTTTGGAGATATCTCAATTATTTTCTTATTTAGGTAAATGAAGAGGTTGGCTATTCAACAAAATGGCAGAGGGACCCTATGGGATCCAGGGTTGGATAGGGAGACAAGTATTCCTCTGAATAACACACAATGGGATTTATAGATGATGTAATACAGAATTGTACACCTGAAATCTATGTAATTTTACTAACAATTGTCACCCCAATAAATTTAATAAAATAAAATTTAAAAAGAAATTAAAAACTTTCAGATGGGCACACATTCCCACCTGACTACATTCAAAAGGGGTGAACTGAAGTACAATGTGGTGTTACAAAAAGAGAAGCTGTGCACCAAGTCATTTCTGTCATAAGATTGAAAAGCATGTTTTATGAAGCCTTTGATATTTTGCCATTTAATCAGCTACGTTCAAATAATAAAGCTTCATTGACAATAGTTTTGTTGCTAGAAGTATAGGATACAAAGAGAAACTACCACACTCTCCATAGTATAAAGAGTACTACTTAAATGCAAAGAAATTGAGAACTAATAAAGCTTTCATCTGCACATACAAGATCCATGCTGTTTATAATTTAATACATGATCTGGAACAAGGCTTTGAAATCTGTGAAAGCCTTGGCTAAGGATAGTGAGCCTAGTATACATTCTACTTCTAGTAATGGGACATTTAAAAAAACAAATATGACTGTAAGATTCTAGTATGGGGCAGGGTAAAAGGAAACAGAATTCAAGAGACTGGAAGAAGAGATGGCCAAAATAGTTTTCCTAGGTTTTAAGTACTAATCCCTGTTTATGCTAAAATAGGCAGTGACATATTTACAATTGTGCCTAACTTTTAGTTATACCTTTTGGGTTTGATCTTGTTCCTCAAAACTGCATTTGATGGGTTTACCTTTGAGATGGTATCTGAGTTCAGGAACATTCTTTCTTGCATGAGGCTCCATATGCATATTTGGTCATGCTTTAATAATAGTTTGTGTGTGTTTCCTGTGCTCACGGGATATCATACCTACCCTTGAGCTTCTTGCCTGAGTTGGTGAGATGTTCTTGTGGACTGGCTATTGCCTAAAAAAGGAACTCAGGACTCCAGCTGGGTTTTGTAGGCAGCATGGTATCTGTATCCAAAATTGATAACTGCCTGTCCAGATGAAGTCCTTTTGGATTCCAAGCCTTATGTAGAACTGGTACAAGATAGTTTAAACAGTGTTTTAAAAAACAAACAAACAAAAACAAACAAGCAAACAAACAAAAACCCTATGGGTCAGAACTAGCATTTTTTGATGGAATGGAATGGGAAAGAATAGAATAGAGTATATTCTATAGAAAATCTAAGAATGTGTCACATATGGTAAAGTTAAACTTGTTTGATAAAATGTTTGTTTCAATTAGGTATATGTACCATGTTTCCCTGAAAATGAGACCTAGCCAAACAATCAGCTCTAATGCGTCTTTTGGAGAAAAAATTAATATAAGACCCACTCTTATTTTACTATTATATAAGACCGGGTCTTATGTAATATAATATAATACAAGACCTGGTCTTATATTAATTTTTGCTCCAACAGACGTATCACAGATGATTGTCCGGCTAGGTCTTATTTTCAAGGAAACAGGATATATTAGATTACAATATACATTTCTTACTGTGGGTCACAGTTGAAAGCTTAAAAACACTGATTAAAGTTTACCCACAAAATAGGTTGGAAAAAAAATTGATACCCCAGCCATTTCCTTCTGAAGTCCTTCTTGAACCTAGTAAAATGAGAATCTCAAATTAGAAATTTTCCCTTCAAAAGAAGGACAGCAGTGCTTGCATTCAAAAATATCAATGGGGACATACTGGCAAAGGCATGCTCCCCCTGAAATGTTTATGTGTAACATAAACATTTGTCTATCTACCTAATAGAAATCTCTTGTTTCAGAAGTAATGAGCTCTGACTCTGAGTTTTACCATGCACAAAATAGAAACAGTAGCATCTATCTCAAGGAGTTATGAGAAGCATATAAGACAATGTGATGATGATAGTTAACATTTATTGAGCTGCTGCTGAGCATTTAGTACTGGAGGTATATGGGAAATAAGGTAGGCACAGTTACTGGCACATAGTAAACAGTCATTAAATGTTAGACCCTTCGTCTTCTCCTTCCTCTAAGGTGCTTTCCAAACTCAATAGACTGTGATTCCTGGTGAATCAAATTAATGGTAAATGCAGACCAATCACTCTGAGGAGCCCAGGCTCATGTCAGGCACCCAATTTCTTGGTGGGGTTGAAAGCTGTCACAGTGAACAATGAGACATCAGTGATAAACAATAACCTCAATTTGGGGGTGCAGAAAAGACCACAGTAAAATACCTTTAATCACAGTAGATGCCAGAGGGGTTTAAGTCTTGCCCATCTATGGCAGCAAACTGACCATATCAGTAACCTACTTAAAACATTTCAACAGCTCCCAATTGCCTCTGAGAGAAAACTCCAAGTTCTTAACATTGTTTCCGGTCCTTCTTGTTATGGCTCCTGCTTGCCTCTGCAACCTCATCCCAGCTCCTCTCATTCAAGTACCCTACCACACCATGTCATGGCCATTTCACAAGTGCATATGAATGTTCACCTTCCATGACTTTGTTCATGTTGGTCTCTTTAACAGAAATGCATTTCTCAACATCTGTCCAATGAACCAAAATATTTTTTCAAGTCCCAGCTGCAAGAACATTTTCTCTGAAGAGTTTTTCTGGCATCATCACCTCCAGGAAAGCCTGTACCCATATAATCTATATTCCTATAGCACTTTGACCCTATCCCCATTAAAGCTATTATCTAGTATTGCAATTGTTTATTTCCATATCTTTCTGTCTCACTAGACTAAGCTTTATTCAGACAAGTATTAAATCTGGCTTAAGCATCATTCCCTCCTGGACAAGATATCTCACTGGAAGTAAGTATTCATTGAACGTTTGTTGTAGTAATAGGCCTGGGAAATGGTGGAAATAAAGAGAATCTATTGCTACTTGTTTATTCTCTCTCCCCCATTGTAAATTCCGTGAGAGCAGGCACCATGTTGGTCTTATCACTCATCCCCAGAACCTACACAGTGCCTGGAATACAGTAGAATGACTTAATGCATGAATAATCCAAAGCAAGGTTTCCCAACCTCAGCACTATTGACATATGGGGCTGGGTATTTCTTTGTTATGGGACACCTATCCTGTAAATTGTAGCATTACTTATCGATACTTGGTAGATGTCAGTAATACCACCCCCACCCCCAGTTGTGACAGCAAAATATGTCACCAAACATTGCCAAATGTTCACTGGGGAAAAAAACTTCCTCTGCTTTAGAATGAGTGGAATGGAGAGAGAGCTGTTAGAAGACAGCAAAGACAAACGGCACCTGCTTCTTAGAGTGGGCTTTTTCAACATTTAAATTAGAAAATATCTTCCCTCTCCTATATTCCGGCAGCACATAGGAGAAGACAGAGAAAAGTGACAAAATGAGCCTAAAATCATGCAGTTTTCCGACGAGCTAGGCATGCGGTTTCCTTTCTATTTTTTTTTTAATTTTATTTTATTAAATTTATTGGGGTGACAATTGTTAGTAAAATTACATAGATTTCAGGTGTACAATTCTGTATTACATCATCTATAAATCCCATTGTGTGTTCATCACCCAGAGTCAGTTCTCCTTCCATCACCATATATTCGATCCCCTTACCCTCATCTCCACCCCCACCCCCACCACCCTTACCCTCTGGCAACCACTAAACTATTGTCTGTGTCTATGAGTTTCTGTTTCTCATTTGTTTGTCTTGTTCTTTTGTTGTTTTTGGTTTATATACCACATATCAGTGAAATCACATGGTTCTCTGCTTTTCTGTCTGACTTATTTCGCTCAGCATTACTCTCTCAAGATCCATCCATGTTGTCACAAATGTTCCTATATCATCTTTTCTTACTGCGAATAGTATTCCATTGTGTATATATACCACAACTTCTTTATCCATTCATCTATCGAAGGACATTTTGGTTGTTTCCATGTCTTGGCCACCGTAAACAAAGCTGCAATGAACATTGGAGCACACGTGTCTTTATCTCTAAATGTTTTCAGATTTTTGGGTAGATACCCAGGAGAGGATTGCTGGGTCATATGGCAATTCTATTCGTAATTCTTTGAGGAACCTCCACACTGCCTTCCATAATGGCTGCACCAGTCTGCATTCCACCAACAGTGTATGAGGGTTCCTTTTCTCCACAGCCTCTCCAACATTTGTTACTATTTGTCTTGTTGATGATAGCCATTCTGACTGGGGTGAGGTGATATCTCATTGTGGTTTTGATTTGCATTTCTCTGATGATTAGTGATGTTGAGCATTTTTTCATATGTCTATTTGCCATTTGTATGTCCTCTTTGGAGAAATGTCTCTTCAAGTCCTCTGCCCATTTTCAATTGGGTTGTTTGTTTTTTGTTGTTGAGTTGCATGAGTTCCTTGTATATTCTGGATACTAGCCCCTTATCGGAGGCACTGTTTGCAAAAATCTTCTCCCATTCAGTTGGTGGCCTCTTTATTTTGTCAATGGTTTCTTTTGCTGTGCAGAAGCTTTTAAGTTTCATATAGTCCCATTCGTTTATTTTAGCTTTTACTTCCATTGCCTTTGGAGTCAAGTTCATAAAATGCTCTTTGAACCCAAGGTCCATAAGTTTAGTACCTATGTTTTCTTCTATGCAGTTTATTGTGTCAGGTCTTATGCTTAAGTCTTTGATCCATTTGAATTAACTTTGGTACATGGTGACAAATAGCAGTCCAGTTTCATTCTTTTGCGTGGCTATCCAATTCTCCCAGCACCATTTATTGAAGAGGCTGTCTTTGCTCCATTGTATGTTTTAGCTTCTTTGTCAAAATTATCTGTCCATATTTATGTGGTTTTATTTCTGGGTTCTCAATTCTATTCCATTGGTCTATGTGTCTGTTTTCTGCCAATACCATGCTGTTTTGATTATTGTAGCCCTGTAGTACAAGCCAAAGTCAGGAAGTGTGATACCTCCATTATTGTTCTTTTTCTTAAGATTGCTTTGGCTATTCAGGGTCTTTTGTGGTTCCAAACAAATCTGATGATTTTTGTTCTATTTCTTTAAAATATGCCATTGGGATTTTGATGGGGATTGCATTGAATCTGTATATTGCTTTGGGTAATATGGCCATTTTAACTATGTTGATTCTTCCAATCCATGAGCACGGAATGTCTTTCCATTTCTTTGTGTCTTCTTCAATTTCTTTCAAAAATGTCTTATAGTTTTCAGCATATAGGTCTTTCACATCCTTGGTTAAGTTTATTCCTAGGTATTTTATTCTTTTTGCTGCAATTGCAAAAGGAATTGTTTTGTATTTCTTTTCTGAGATTTCATTGTTAGTATATAGGAAGGCAATGGACTTTTGTGCGTTGATTTTGTAGCCAGCAACTTTACTGTATTCGTTGATTGTTTCTAATAGCTTTTTGGTGGAGTCTTTAGGGTTTTCTATATATAGCATCATGTCATCTGCAAAGAGTGATAATTTAACTTCTTCATTCCCAATTTGGATGCCTTTTATTTCTTTCTCTTGCCTGATTGCTCTGGCAAGGACTTTAACACTATGTTGAAAAGCAGAGGTGATAGGGACATCCTGTCGTGTTCCTGAACATAGAGCAAAGGGCTTCAGTTTTCTCCATTAATTATGAGATTAGCAGAGGGCTTGTCATATATGGCCTTTATTATGTTAAGGTATTTTCCTTCTATACCCATTTTATTAAGTGTTTTAATCATAAATGGATGTTGTATCTTGTCAAATGCTTTTCTGCATCAATTGATATAATCATATGATTTTTGTCCTTTATTTTGTTTATGTGATGTATCACATTGATGGATTCGTATGTTGAACCATCCTTGTGCCCGAGGATGAACCCCACTTGGTCGTGATGAATAATCTTTTTAATGCATTGTTGTATTCGATTTGCTAGAATTTTATTTAGGATTTTTGCATCGGTATTCATCAGAGATATTGGTCTGTAGTTTTCTTTTTTGTGCTGTCCTTACCAGGTTTTGGTATCAGGGTAATGTTGGCCTCATAAAATGGGGGATTCCCTGGGAGACAGGCTTCTCCTCTGTTTAATAGTTCGTCTAGGTCACAGGGTGCAGTGTCCCAGTGGGTATCTGCGGAGAGCTTTTGATGTTCCAAAGCTCTTCCAGCTCCTGATTCAGAGCACGTATGTTTCAGCAGTTCTGTTTACTCCTGCAGGGATCCCCCAGATAGGTGGGGTCAGGGGCGGGGTGAGTTGTGAGAGGTGGCCCAGAGCAATGGCCGACCACCACACAGCTGGTTCTGCTTCCACAGCTCCCTCCCTTTGCCGGAAGTAGTTGGGCTGTGAATTGTCTCGGTCCACAGTTCTCAAAAACAACAAATTGTCTGTTGTTTTGATCTGACACTGCTACTACTTTCCTTCAGGGGCAGGTGCTGGGAGGCTCTGAGGGAGGGGGCGGCTAGTCTCAGTGCCTAAGGCTCCGTTCTCTGCTCGGCAGTGAGTGCTTAAACCACCGTTTTCAGCCTTTTTCCCTCAGCCCTCAGTCTTTTCTCCGAGGTCTCTGCCATGGCGTTGGGTTCAGCCGTGGTATATGCTGTCTCCTCAGCCCTGTGGAGTCCAGGTGGAGCCCCTAGCAGTCGTTCTTCCCTCACTGCAGCTGCGTAGTTCGGGAAGCAGAGCTCGGAGCACTGAGCTGGAGTCTGCGCCCTCGCCAGCTCTGCCTCCGCACTTCTCCCTTTCCTCCTCCCTCCACTAGCTGAATCTCCCACCTGTAGGTGATTTCAGTGGTAGTGGGCCTCTTCGTTTGCCTGTCTGCTGTGCAGGGAGTCCTTTGGAGTTTTGTTGTTCGATTCTTTGTAAATTCAGGGAGCTTTACAGAGGCTCACCTTCCACCACCATTTTCCTCTGACTAACTTTTCTGGTGCTCAAATCCAGTTTTACAGTAACCCATCTTCTAGAGAGTTCTTAGATAAACATGCCTGTGCTCTCTTAATTCAGAAAGATGCAAAATCCTTTGGATAATGCAGCCAGGCTAAAAGTAGAGTTTCTACGGCAACTAATGCCTGGGCACAGCTTTGAAACTTCTAAATTATTTTCATGTGAACAATAGAATAGGTCAGGGCAAATTACTTTAATAGCCAGACTTCTGCTTCTTATATGAGCACCTTTTTCCCGGATATACATTTTTATACATGCAGAATCTGATATCCTCTAATCTGGGAACAACACTTACTAGTGTGGCACACCCAGGAGTTTCTTGGGGCTAATCTTTCCTTCTGGAAAACTATCAGAGGCCTGTCTCTTTAGAACAGGCTATGGCACAGCAATTCCTACTTAGAATAGATTTCCTGGACAAGACAACATTATGATCTTCAGCTCATATAATTATCTGAGATCAATTTTGTAAGTCATACTGCAAGCACCTTGGTAGCTGACAACTTTTGCTAGGTTAACACCACTTTATGAATTGAAGCAGTTCATTGCATTCTATAGAAACTAAAGGAATTTACTGCCACTCTCTAGGCACATATATAATTCTGAACAGGCTAACACATGGGTGATCTCACAACCAGAATCTTCCTACTTACTTCTCTCAAGACTTCCTGTCTTCGAACTCTGGATATGCTGGCAAATTGACACTCAAGTCATTGGTGTTAAAAACTCAATAGTGAAGCAGAAAAGTACAAATATTGCACCTTCTACATATGTTATGTTCCCTTTCAAAAGTCCATTGATTAGGATAAAGCAATTCACCATAGTCCATAGTCATTGTCACAGGGACTGTCCAGGAATGTGAGGTGATGATACTCTCTTTCCCAAGAATCTGAAAAGGATTCCTCCTGGGACTAGATAGCTCATGGTTGAGCAGGTCCTCCCAGATGCGAGGTTGTTACTGGGCCTGTGTTGGGTTCTGACCATCAACATTTCTGAGGCAGACTTTCAAGGCATTCTACTTCTGCATAAGCTTCCTGTGTTGGTGGGTGGATTTTGCAGTTTCTCACCCCAGGTCCACAGGGGACTCAAAACAACTCCTGGCTCAGACTGTGTTCCTTGAGGACAAACTGCTGGATCTGGAGATCTAATTTCTGGCACTACAGTGGCATTTGTCAGCAGGAGACACTGCAAGATTCAAATTTGGCATCAGCTCCCTCTCCTCTGATTTAGATCAGGAAGAACAGAGGAAAGACCTCTGGAGAGTCATACTATATTCTCTCTAGAGAGGAGCTAAGAGACTTTTGTTTTAGTATTTCCAAGAATGCCATTACTTGCATTGCATTTTCTCAGCCTGAGCTTCTTCTAGGGCATTCTTCTGCTATTTTTCTGTGCAACATAGCACACTGTTATATTGGAGACAGAAATAATCAGTGGTTACAGCTGATGGCTCAACTGCCAAAAAGTGGCACAATCCCTCTTTCTGCCATAGAGACACTTCCAGCACACTGTCTATGTGAGCTGAGAGCCTGGGGGATGAACAGCTGTACTGGGGCTCTTTCCCACAAGTATCTCTCTTCAATTCATATTCAGGTCAAAATCAGTAATCTTGGTTGTACTCTGACAAGGAAGATCACTTGAAGATTTTGCTCAGTTCTGTGCCTTTCCAAGTTTCTGAGAACTCATTGCTTGACAGTCTTTTTACACACTTGTAAAAAATAAAACACTAATGTTTTTTAAATATTGGCAAAGTCCCTGATCTACAAATTTCATCTAAATCTGTTTCATGCACAATCATAATGGCATTTAGATCATGTTTTTTACAAATATATAGACTTGTGTCTTTCACATGGTACTATTTCATTTTTTGTTTCCATTTCTCAGAAGTGGCTGAATAGACAGCCAGGTGGCTGACATAACCAGAAGTGAGACAGCTGTGCAGAAAACTTGAGAATTTGGTCAATTTCTTTATTAGAGAGAATCACCCTGTTCTCTGGCACCTAAAGAATAACATTTTGGCTACATCTCTTGTTTGGACATGAAAAAAAAAGATAATTCTTTCACTCAAGAAGCTGTGTCTTTTAGAATATATGTAACCAATACATGATGAAAATAATCAAACTTCAAGTTCCTAAACTAGAATGCTTTTTTGGCAGCAAGTGCCAACAGAGGTGAAGAAGCTTTTATGTCCTCAAAGAAAATTATGGGTAGAATATATTTAAATTGTATTTCTACTTTGGGACTGCACTTCTATCTGAATCTTGGACCACTTGGCTGGGTCCCTGATTGACTTATGTGTTTGCTAGCCTCTTCCAGAAGAATAAACCCTCATCTCCTTGGCTTCAGTCACTGTACTGGGTAATATTCTAACATAGATTTATGTCTGAACTATGACCATATGCTTAAGATTCCTGTTCTTTCACATAAGCTTCCCTCATCCTCCAATTAAATACTGCTCTAGAGTGTGTCTTGACTTAGTGCTAGCCTCCTTCTCCCACCTGACCCTGGTAAGTAAAACCTCAACATGCTTTATATACATATTGGCTCTGGAATATTTCATCAAAAGCAAGTAAGATCCAAATCTTTGGTAAATCATTGATTTTCAGAAAACCTCCTTTGAAACAAATATATTAAAAAGGGAAGGAGCCATACATTAAGTAAATTATTTCCCCAAAACTATCAACATAGATATGATTCTCTAAACTGAGCCCTGAAAGCAGCCCAGAAACATGGAGAAAGGGACTGGTAGTAGAAAACAAAGTGACAGATGCAAAACATGAGAAGCTGTAGGAAGACAAACTTAGAGAAGCACCAATCATGGGAAGATATAGGCAGCTATTGAAACAATTTTTTAATTTCATTTTATTTTATTAAATTTATTAAACAATTGTGAGTAAAATTACATAGATTTCAGGTGTACAATTCTGTATTACATCATCTATAAATCCCATTGTGTGTTCATCACAGAGTATCTTATGGAAAGGTATCTTCAATATGGGAAGTAGCACATAGAATCCATTTAACAGTGAGTGTTTCAACTTGTACAGTGCAGTCACTGGGGGCTATGGTTGAGAGAAGGTGTGCTGTAAATCATGGATCATGAAAAATGCATTAACGTAAAATGGTCAAACAGTTTCATCCTCCATCATGACAAAGCTCTATGTCACACATCCTTCTGGTATGGCAATTTCTGTCAAATAAAATATGTCAATGTGTCCTCATCCACCTTATTCCTGGATCTGGCACTGAGACTTCTGACTCTTCCTCAAAGTAAATTTGAACATGAAAGGTAATGTTTTGAATCAATTCAGGACACAAAACTAAAGACACTCACGGGTGGTGAGCCTCTGTAAAGCTCCCTGGAATTTACAAAGAATTGAACAACAAAAACTCCACAAAGGACTCCCTGCACAGCAGACAGGCAACAGGCCCACTACCAGACTGAAATCACCTACAGGTGGGAGATTCATGGAGGGAGGAGGAAGGGAGAAGCGGGCAGCGGGCGCAGGACGCAGACCTAGCTCAGTCTGAGCTCGCTGCTTCCCGGAACTACCGCAGCTGCGGGAGATCGGACTGCTAGGGCTCCGCCAGGGCTGAGGGACAGCATATAACACGGCTGAACCCAGCGCTCACGGCAGAGACCTCGGAGAAAGACTGAGGAAAAAGGCTGAAAGCAGTGGTTTAAGCCCTCACTGCCGAGCAGAGAAGCAGAGCCTTAGGCACTGAGACTAGCCGCCCCTCCCTCCCCTCCCAGAGCTCGCCCGCCCCCACTGCCCGGTGCTAGAAGCGAAACAGTAGCAGTGTCAGATCAAAACAACAGAAAATTTGCTGTTTTGAGAACTGTGGACCGCAAACACAAATTCACAGCCCAACTAGTTCCAGCAAAGGGAGAGAGCTGTGGAAGCAGGACCGGCTGTGGTGGTGGTGGCCGCCATTGCTCTGGGCCACCTCTCACAACTCACCCGCCCCTGACCCCACCTATCTGGGCGGATCCTGCAGGAGTAAACAGAACTGCTGAAACATACGGGCTCTGAATCAGCAGCTGGAAGAGCTTTGGAACATCAAAGCTCTCCGCATACCCACCGGGACACTGCGCCCTGTGACCTAGACAGACTATTAACAGAGGAGAAGCCCGTCTCCCAGGAATCCCCCATTGTGTGAGAAGTTGGAATAGTGCAGAGAAAACATAGCACTACTGTGTGGGAGAAGAAAAATAAGTTGCAGTTGGAGAAATAATAAAACATTCTACCAACAAGTACTGGCAAACAAAAGAAAGACCTTTCTATCAACCTGTTGCAGAAGTCACTCCTGTAGATGTCTAGGAAGAGAAATAGTAAACCAGTAATCGCCATGAATAACCAAGGCAACAAGATAGCTCAGAAAGAAAGTGAAAAATCTCCAGAGAAGGCACTTAAAGATACAGAAATATGTGACTTAAATGACAGAGAATTCAAGATTGCAGTTCTGAAAAAACTCAGCGAGATACAAGAAAACACAGATAGGCAGTTAAAGGAACTCAGAAACTCAATCAAAGAACAGCATGAGCATTTTACGAAAGAGATTGAAATCTTAAAAAGAACCAAATAGAATTTCTGGAGATTAAGAACTTGATAGAAGAAATTAAGAATGAAATAACCAGCTTAGGTAGTAGAGTTGACCAGATGGAGGAAAGAATCAGTGACATCGAAGATAGAAACCTGGAAATGACACAGATAGAAGAAGAAAGAGACTTGAGACTTAAAAGAAATGAAAGAACTCTACAAGAACTTTCAGACTCCATCAGAAAGAGCAATATAAGAATAATGGGCATACCAGAAGGAGAAGTTAAGAGAGAAGGGAACAGAGAATATATTCAAACAAATTGTCGATGAGAACTTCCCAAATTTGTGGACAGAACTGGACCCTCGAATCCAAGAAGCAAATAGAACACCTAGTTACCTCAATCCCAACAGACCTTCTCCAAGGCACATTGTATTGAAGCTGTCTAAAATCAACGACAAAGAAAGAATCCTCAAGGCAGCCAGGGAAAAGAAGGCGGTAACTTACAAAGGAAAGCCCATTAGATTATCATCAGATTTTTCAGCAGAAACTCTACAAGCCAGGAGGAGTGGAACCAAATATTCAAACTATTGAAAGAGAGAAACCATGAGCCAAGAATAATATATCCAGCAAAGATATCCTTTAGATATGAAGGAGGAATAAAGACCTTTCCAGACATACAGAAGCTGAGGGAATTTTCTAATACGACCTGCACTACAAGAAATACTAAAGGAGGCTATTCGACCACCATCAACAGGGACAATTTGTGGCAACCAAAACTCAAAAAGGGGAGAGTAAAGGCCTGAACCAGAATATGGGAATGGAGAAAGTAAGCGTGCTGAAGAAAATGGAATACTCTAAATATCAAACTTTCTTTTACATAAACTTAAGGGGAACCACTCAAAGAAAACCCAGAACTGAAATATATACTGTATAAAAGAAGAAACAGAGGGAAACATCATAGAATAGCACTACACAGAAATAATAGACAACAACAAATAGGCAAAGAAACAATGCAGACACAGCCTTACCAGAAAACTAAGATAGAATGACAGGAAATCCTCACATATCAATAATCACCCTAAATGTAAATGGACTGAACTCACCAATAAAAAGGCACAGTGTAGCAGATTACATCAAAAACTAAACCCAACCATATGCTGTCTCCAAGAGACACATCTCAGCTACAAGGACAAGCATAGACTCAAAGTGAAAGGGTGGAAATTGACACTCCAAGCAAATGGTACCCAGAGAAAATCAGGTGTAGCCATAATGATATCAGATGAAACAGACTTCAAGGTGAAAAAGATAACAAGAGACAAAGATGGACATTTCATAATGGTGAAGGCGACTGTACAACAAGAAGACATAACAGTCATCAATATTTATGCCCCCAATCAGGGAGCACCGAAATACACCAAGCAACTACTAACAGAACTAAAGGGAGAAATTGACCAAAACACAATTATACTAGGGGACTTAAATACATCATTGACAGCTATGGATAGATCATCCAAACAGAAAATAAATAACGAAATAGTAGCCCTAAATGACACATTAGATGAAATGGACATAATTGACATTTATAGAGCACTTCATCCTAAAACATCAGACTATACATTCTTTTCTAGTGTACATGGAACATTCTCAAGGATAGACCATATATTGGGACATAAAATCAGTCTCAACAAATTTAAGAAGATTGAAATCATACCATGCATATTCTCTGATCACAAGGCTTTGAAATTGGATATCAACTGTAAAAAGAAAGCGGGAAAAAACACAAATACATGGAGATTAAACAACATACTTTTAAAGAAGGACTGGGTCAAAGAAGAAATTAGAGGAGAGATCAAAAGATACATAGAAACAAATGACAATGAAAATACATCCTACCAAAATTTTTGGGATGCAGCGAAAGCAGTTTTAAGATGAAATTTATCTCATTACAGGCCTATCTCAAGAAACAAGAAAACTCCCAAATAAATAACCTCATGTTACACCTTAAAGAACTAGAAAAAGAAGAACAAGTAAAACCCAAGGTCAGCAGAAGAAAGGAAATAACAAAAATTAGAGCAGAACTAAATGAAATAGAGAACAAAAAGACAATAGAAAAAATTAATATGACAAAGAGCTGGTTCTTTGAAAAGATTAACAAAATTGACAAACCCTTGGCTAGACTTACTAAGATAAAAGAGAGAAGACACTGATTAACAAAATCAGAAACGTAAAAGGGAAGTTATCACGGACACCACAGAAATACAAAGGATCATCTAAGAATACTATGAAGGACTATATGCCACCAAATTCAACAACCTAGAAGAAATGGACAAGTTCTTAGAAACATATAGCCTTCTAAGGCTGAACCATGAAGAACTGGAAAATCTAAACAGACCGATCACCAGTAACGAAATTGAATCAGTCATCCAAAACCTTCCCAAAAGCAAAAGTCCGGGACCAGATGGCTTCACTAGTGAATTCTACCAAACCTTCAAAGAGGATCTAATACCAATTCTGCACAAACTCTTCCAAAAAATTGAAGAAGAGACAGTACTGCCTAAGTCAATTTATGAGGCCAACATTACCCTGATACCAAAACCTGGTAAGGACAGCACGAAAAAAGAAAACTACAGACCAATATCTCTAATGAATACCGATGCAAAAATCCTAAATAAAATTCTAGCAAATCGAATACAACAATGCATTAAAAAGATTATTCATCACGACCAAGTGGGGTTCATCCCCGGGGCACAAGGATGGTTCAACATCCGCAAATCCATCAATGTGATACATCACATAAACAAAATAAAGGACAAAAATCATATGATTATATCAATTGATGCAGAAAAAGCATTTGACAAGATACAACATCCATTTATGATTAAAACACTTAATAAAATGGGTATAGAAGGAAAATACCTTAACATAATAAAGGCCATATATGACAAGCCCTCTGCTAATCTCATAATTAATGGAGAAAAACTGAAGCCCTTTGCTCTACGTTCAGGAACACGACAGGGATGTCCCCTATCACCTCTGCTTTTCAACATAGTGTTGGAAGTCCTTGCCAGAGCAATCAGGCAAGAGAAAGAAATAAAAGGCATCCAAATTGGGAATGAAGAAGTTAAATTATCACTCTTTGCAGATGACATGATGCTATATATAGAAAACCCTAAAGACTCCACCGAAAAGCTATTAGAAACAATCAACGAATACAGTAAAGTTGCTGGCTACAAAATCAACGCACAAAAGTCCATTGCCTTCCTATATACTAACAATGAAATCTCAGAAAAAGAAATTTAAAAAAAATTCCTTTTGCAAATGCAGGAAAAGAATAAAATACCTAGGAATAAACTTAACCAAGGATGTGAAAGAGACCTATATGCTGAAAACTATAAGACATTTTAAAAAGAAATTGAAGAAGACACAAAGAAATGGAAAGACATTCCGTGCTCATGGATTGGAAGAATCAACATAGTTAAAATGGCCATATTACCCAAAGCAATATACAGATTCAATGCAATCCCCATCAAAATCCCAATGGCATATTTTAAAGAAATAGAACAAAAAATCATCAGATTTGTTTGGAACCACAAAAGACCCCGAATAGCCAAAGCAATCTTAAGAAAAAGAACAATAATGGAGGTATCACACTTCCTGACTTTGGCTTGTACTACAGGGCTACAATAATCAAAACAGCATGGTATTGGCAGAAAAACAGACACATAGACCAATGGAATAGAATTGAGAACCCAGAAATAAAACCACATAAATATGGACAGATAATTTTTGACAAAGAAGCTAAAAACATACAATGGAGCAAAGACAGCCTCTTCAATAAATGGTGCTGGGAGAATTGGATAGCCACGTGCAAAAGAATGAAACTGGACTGCTATTTGTCACCATGTACCAAAGTTAATTCAAAATGGATCAAAGACTTAAGCATAAGACCTGACACAATAAACTGCATAGAAGAAAACATAGGTACTAAACTTATGGACCTTGGGTTCAAAGAGCATTTTATGAACTTGACTCCAAAGGCAATGGAAGTAAAAGCTAAAATGAATGGGACTATATGAAACTTAAAAGCTTCTGCACAGCAAAAGAAACCATCGACAAAATAAAGAGGCCACCAACTGAATGGGAGAAGTTTTTTTGCAAACAGTGCCTCCGATAAGGGGCTAGTATCCAGAATATACAAGGAACTCATGCAACTCAACAACAAAAAAACAAACAACCCAATTGAAAAATGGGCAGAGGACTTGAAGAGACATTTCTCCATAGAGGACATACAAATGGCAAATAGACATATGGAAAAATGCTCAACATCACTAATCATCAGAGAAATGCAAATCAAAACCACAATGAGATATCACCTCACCCCAGTCAGAATGGCTATCATCAACAAGACAAATAATAACAAATGTTGGAGAGGCTGTGGAGAAAAGGAACCCTCATACACTGTTGGTGGGAATGCAGACTGGTGCAGCCGTTATGGAAGGCAGTGTGGAGGTTTCTCAAAGAATTACGAATAGAATTGCCATATGACCCAGCAATCCCTCTTCTGGGTATCTACCCAAAAAATCTGAAAACATTTAGAGATAAAGTCACGTGTGCTCCAATGTTCATTGCAGCTTTGTTTACGGTGGCCAAGACATGGAAACAACCAAAATGTCCTTCGATAGATGAATGGATAAAGAAGTTGTGGTATATATACACAATGGAATACTATTCGGCAGTAAGAAAAGATGATATAGGAACATTTGTGACAACATGGATGGATCTTGAGAGTAATGCTGAGCGAAACAAGTCAGACAGAAAAAGCAGAGAACCATGTGATTTCTCTGATATGTGGTATATAAACCAAAAACAACAAAAGAACAAGACAAACAAATGAGAAACAGAAACTCATAGACACAGACAATAGTTTAGTGGTTGCCAGAGGGTAACGGGGGCGGGGGGTGGGGGGTGGGAGATGAGGGTAAGGGGGATCGAATATATGGTGATGGAAGGAGAACTGACTCTGGGTGGTGAACACACAGTGGGATTTATAGATGATGTAATACAGTATTGTACACCTGAAATCTATGTAATTTGCTAACAATTGTCACCCCAATAAATTTAATTAAAAAAAAAAAAAAAAAGAAAGTGGCAAGAATGATGGGATAAGTGTGTTTGAAGCAAGAAGGGAGAATTTACAGGGAGACTAAAGGCAATGTGTTTTTTACTGTAATATATATATTTTTTAAATTTCAACATTCACCATATGTTTTGATCACACCTGATACATGTTTTTAAAGGAAGTAAGGCCCATAACAAAAACATTACTAGGCAATACACAGAGGGCTCATAATTCAGTGAGTAAGCAAATTTATTGCATCACTCTTGATAGACAACCTCATTAAGTTTTCATAAATGATCTGCATTAATAAATTCACTACCTACTCTGAAGGAGAAATGGTTGTCATGGTGGCACAGGCTGGGATAATGTACCCATTTAATGAAAGTACTGTGGTAAGTCACTTTTTTATTGTTAATTTTAGGTATACAAAACAACATGATGATTAGACATTTACACACTTCACAAAGTGATAACCCCAACAATTCTACTACCCATCTGACACCATACATAGCTATTACAATACCACTGACTATGTAAGTATTCAGGTGTATTCAACATTATAATTTGAAATCTGTATACAATTTACCCCCTTCACCCTTTCCCCTCTGGCAACCACTGATCTATTCTCTGTATCTATGAGTTTCTTTTTCTTTTATTTTGTTTGTTCATTTTTTAAGTCCCATTTTTAAAGAGGTAGAGGGATGATGAGGTAGGTGATCTGTTTTGAAAAAAATCACAGAGCCAGAGATCAATCAAGCAGCTAGTAGACCAGTGCCCCGAGGTGTTGTCCAGTTCTATTTATCCTTTGTTTGGGAATGTTTGTTGCCTGGTTGCCTCATACCTGAAACATTGTCTTGAAGTTGATGGACCAATACTAAATCAGAGGTGGATAAAGATTTCAGCTTTGTTGGTCTTCTACTCTAACTTCAGATACCCAGTAGCCTCATGTTTCAGGTACTAAAAGCTCCACACTATGATGCCCCACTTAAATTTGTTCACTACCCTAATGTCTAGAGTCTAGACTTTTTATTTAGACCCATCAAAAAATTCTGGCTTGGGGAAGGACCAAGATGGCAGAATAGGTAAACACTAATCTGCTGGATCACAGTAAACTTACAACTAAATAAGAACAATCAACCTCAAGAAACACCTGAATACTAGCTGAACAGAACGCCTATAATTAAGGATATAAGGAATAAGCCACTTCAAGACTGGTAGGAGGGACAGATACTTGAAATATGCTGACCCCAAACCCACAGGTAGTGGTTGAGCACAGGGAGGTGCCCACTGAAGATTGAGGGGTGCCAGAACAACACCAGGCTCCCCAGCCCAGGAGACCGATTCTGGGAAGAGGCGTCCCCACAATATCTGGCAGTGAAAATCAGTGAGAATTCTGTCCATCCATCCCAGTGAGATGGAAGACAGCTGGAAAAACCATATGTCCTCTTAAAGGGCCATTCACAGTCTCATTTTCAAGCACTCACCCTGAGCTCTGGTGGAGGGGTGGCAACTCAAAAGGCACCAGAGACATACAGGGAAACTCTGAGTTGTGTGGCTTTATGGCAAAGGCTGGGGGAAAGCTGCCATTGTCATTTTGTGGAGACTGCCTCACATGTAACCTATGAGAGGGTGCAATCTTTCCTATGTTGAATCCACACACAAAGGGCCAAATCTGAGATCACACTGGTCTAATAAAATATGTGCATGTTAGCCTGCACCACCATGGTAACTCCCTTGGACCCTGCCCCACCCAGCTAGTGCAGCATTGATGGGGACACTCTCAGCATTTGTGTGGCTGGCTCTGCTGTAAAAGCTGCTCAGGGCTTGTACAGCAGCAGACGGCCCATGGAAGCCTGAGAAAATTTTGCTGTCAATTGAATCCAGCTGATGCTGAAGGCTTTCATGGGTAGCTTTCTGGGTTCTAAGGGCCCAAGGAGAATGACAAATGGCCACGGTGTTCTCAAGGCATTTTGTAGAATGGCCACAGGCTCAAAAGTGGCACAAGAATTGAGAGTGTACATTAACTTTGTGAAAATCACCAGCCACACCCCATGACTCCCTAGGATGCCACCCCACCCAATCCCAGTGGCATCCCTGGGGGCACTGTCAACACCAGATCAACACCCTGGCCTGCAAACCTAAGAAATCACTTTCAATAGCTTAGCCTTATTGGAAGCCAGCAGGTGACAAATGGCCTGGGGAGCGGGGGGAGGGGGCGAAACTGGGACTTCTGTTAAGCTGCCCTAAACCCAACACTGGTGGTAGCTGGACTGAGTTCATGGTGAGGTCACACCCACATGCTTATAGGTCCAAAATAGGTAGCATCTAATTGCATATAGTTTTGTAGCTCTTACCAGGTAGCACAAGGCCAGTCACAGGCCAGGCTGAAGTTGGCTTGCACAGCAACCCCTCCCAAAAAGCATCAGAAACAACACACCCAGAGGTCAGCCTCAGTCCACACCAGAGCACTACTTGAATAACCCCACAAACAGCAAACCCAAAGGATGGCTCCAACAGGCACAAGAGCCTCTCTTGGGCCAATCCCCCTCTGAGGGGTCAGCCCCTACATAGAAACTCATATAGTATGGGCATAGCCAATCTTCCCGTGAGCTTGAGAGTCAATCACACCCACTGATGTTCTAAAACTAATCAAGGCTCAACTACAACAGGGAAATACACACAACACACACGAGTCACTCCTAGAACACAATCACAGCTTATCAGGAATACTGTACCACTGAGCCATACAGGATACCCACTGCATAAGGAAAGCTGGCAAAGACTGAGAGACATAGGAGATTTACCTAATATATAGAAGCAAACACAAAGAGGCAGCCAGAATGAGGAAAAAAAGAAACACACCCCCGCAAAAAAAAAAAAAAAAAAAAAAAAAAAAAAAAAAAAAAAAAAAAAGAACAGCAGAAAACTAGAGGGGGAAAAGAAAAACTAAATAAAACGGAGGCAACCAACCTACCAGAGACAGAATTTAAGACACTGGTTATAAGAATGCTTAGGAAACTCAGTGAAAACTTCAACAAATACATAGTAAGCATTAAGAAGGGCATAGAAACCGTAAAAAACAACCAGTCAGAAATAAAGAATGCAATAACTGAAAGGAAGGATACACCAGAAGAAATCAAAAGCAGATTAGATGAAACAGATGATCAAATCAGTGATTTAGAAGACAACATGGCAAAATACACCCAATGGGAACAACAAAAAGAAAAAAGAAAAAACAACAAAGGTAGTTTAAAGAACCCTTGGGATAACATCAAGCGTAACAATATTGACATCATAGGCATTCCAGAAGGAGAAGAGAGAGTGCAAGAGATTGAGAACCTATTTGAAGAAATGATGAATGAAAACTTCCCTAACCTGGTGAAGGAAATAGACATACAAACCCAGGTAGTGCAGAAAATCCCAAACAAGAGGTACTCAAAGAGGCCCACACCAAGACACATCATTATTAAAATGGCAAAGGTTAAGGACAAAGAGAGAATCCTAAAAGCAGCAAGAGGAAGACAACTTGTTACTTACAAGAGAGTTTCCATAAGACTATCAGCTGATTTCTCAACAGAAACTTTGCAGGCCCAAAAGGAATGGCAGGAAATATTCAAAGTGATGAAAAGCAAGGGCCTACAGCCAAGATTACCCTACCTAGAAAGGATATCATTTAAAATGGAAGGAGAGAGAACTTCCTAGACAAAAAAAAAAAAAAAAAAAAAGCTGAAGGCATTCATTACCACCTAACCAGTATTACAAAAATATTAAAATGACTTATTTAAGAAGAAGAAAGGGGAGAACAGGCAAGCTAAGAAAAGAAGATCAAAACCAAGAATAATAAAATGGCAATAACTATGTATCTATTAATAATCACTTTAAATATAAATGGATTAAACGCTCCAATCAAAAGATATAGGGTAACAGAATATAAAAGAAAACAAGACCCATACATATATTGTCTAAAAGAGACCCACCTCAGATTGAAAGACACACATAGACTGAAAGTAAAGGGATGGAAAAAGATATTTCACTCAAATGGAAACAACAACAACAAAAAAGCTGGGGGAGCAATACTTATATCAGACAAAATGGACTTTAAAACAAAGACTATAATAAGAGACAGCAAATGACATTACATAATAATGAAGGGATCAATCCAACAAGAGGACATAAATCTACTAAACACCTATACACCCAACATAGGAGCACCAAAATGTATAAAACATATATTGACTGATATAAAGAGAGAGATTGACAGTAATACAATCATAGTAGGGAATTTTACCACCCAATTGATACAGATAGACAGGTCTTCTAGACAGAAAATAAGCAAGGAAAGAGAGGCCTTTAATAACACACTAGACAACATGGATTTAATTGAAATTTTTTAAAGCATTTCATTCCAAAGCAGCAGAATATGCATTCTTTTCAAGTGCACCAGGAACATTTTCCAAGATAGACCACATGTTAGGCCACAAAACAAGTCTCAATAAATTTAAGAAGATTGGAATAATATCAAGAGTCTTCACTGACTACAATGGTATGAACCTAGAAATCAATCACAAGACAAAAAAAAAAATCTAAAAAACACAGAAAACATGGAGGATAAATAAAATGCTACTAAACAAAAATGGATTAACAATGAGATCAAGTAAGAAGTCAAGCTACCTTGAGACAAACAAAAATGAAAACAAAAGGGCCCAACATCTATGGGACACAGCAAAAGCAGTCCTCAGAAGAAAATTCATAGCAATGCAGAGCTACATCAAGAAATAAGACAAATCTTAAATAAAAAAAATCTAACGTTACACCTAGGGGAACTGGAAAAAGAACAGGGAAAAAAACAAACATGGTGAGCAGAAGGAAGGAAATAGTAAAGATCAGAGCAAAATAAAAACAAAATAGAGGGTAAAAGAAAAAAATACAAAAGATCAATTAAACCAAGAGCTAGTTCTTTGAAAAGATAAACAAAATTGATAAACCTTAAACAAGACTCATCAAGAAAAAAAGAGAGAGGATGCAAATAAATAAGATCAAAAATGAAAAAGGAGAAGTAACAAAGGACACCACAGAAATACAATAAAATTTAAGATAATACTATAAGAAATTATACACCAACAAGTTGGACAATCTAGAAGAAATGGATAAATTCATAGAAACACACAGTCTTCCAAGGCTGAATCAAGAAGAAACAGAAAGTCTAAGCTGACCAATTATTATTCTTGAAATCAAACCAGTAATCAATAATCTCCCAACAAATAAAAGCTCTGGGCCAGAAGGCTTCACAGGTGAATTCTACCAAACATTAAAAAAAACAAAAAACTAATACCTATTCTTCTCAGTTAAACTATTTCAAAAAATTCAAGGAAGGGACACGTCCAAGCTCATTCTAAGAGACCACCATTACCCTAAATTCAAAACCAGCTAAAGACATTAGAGAAAAATAAAATTATATGCCAATATCCCTAATGAACATAGATGCAACTATTTTCAATAGAATATTAGCAAACTGAATTCAGCAATACATTAAAAAGATCATACACCATGATCAAGTGGGATTTATTCCTGGGATGCTAGGTTGATACAGTATTCACAAATCAATCAATGTGATAGACCACATAAACAAAATGAAAAACAAAAATCATATGGTCATAATACCGTGTTTCCCTGAAAATAAGACCTAGCCAGACCATAAGCTCTAATGCATCTTTTGGAGCAAAAATTAATATAACACCCGGTAATATATTATATCACATTATATTATATTGTATTATATTATATTATATTAAAATAAAACCAGGTATTAAATTAATTTTTGCTCCAAAAGATGCATTACAGCTGATGGTCAGCTAGGTCTTATTTTGGGGGAAACGTGCCAATAGATGCAGTAAAGGGATTTGACAAAATCCAGCATTCATTTATGACAAAAACTCTCAATAAAGTGGGAATAGGGAGATTATAGCTCAACCTAATAAAGGCCATATATGACAAACACACAGCTAATACCATATTCAGCAGGGAAAAGCTAGAAGCATTCCCCTTAAGATCAGGAACAGTACAAGGATATCCACTTTTTCCACTTTTATTTAACAAAATACTGGAAGCCCTGGCAATCAGAAAAGAAAAAAAATATATATAAGACATCCAAATAGAAAAGTAAGAAATAAAACTTATTATTTGCAGATGACATGATACTGTGTATAGGCCAAATCTGAGACCACACTGGTCTAATAAAATATGTGCATGTGTGCCTGCACCACCATGGTAACTCCAAAAGATTCCACCAAAAAATGTAGATACAAGACACAAAACAAATATTCAGAAATTGGTTGCATTTTAATACACTAATAATGAATTATTAGAAAGAGAAATTAAGAAAACAATCCCGAAGCGATCATCAAAATGGAGGCGTGAGGTGAGCCTCTGTAAAGCTCCCGAGGAATTTACGAATCGAACAACAAAAACTCCACAAAGGACTCCCTGCACAGCAGAGAGGCAACACGAAGAGGCCCACTACTGAATTCACCTACAGGTGGGCGAATCATGCGAGTGGGGGAGGAGGGAAGGGAGAAGTGCGGAGACGGAGCCGCGCGGGGACAGGACGCAGACCTAGCTCAGTGTTCCGAGCTTGCTGCATCACAGAACTACCGCAGCTGCGGGAGAGGAAAGAACTCGGACTTCTAGGGATCCACTTGTGGCCCACAGAGCAGAGGGGAAAGCATATAACACGGCTGAACCCAATGCTCACGGCAGAGACCTCGGAGAAAAGACTGAGGGAAGAAGGCTAAAAACGGTGGTTTAAGCCCTCACTGCTGAGCAAAGAACAGAAGCCTTAGGCACTGAGACTAGCTGCCCCCTTCTACCCTCCCAGAGCTTGCCCCGCACCCACCTGCCTGGTACTAGAAACGGAACAGTAGCAGTGTCAGATCAAAAGAATATAATATTTGCTGTTCTGAGAACTGTGGATCGCAGACACAGATTCGCAGCCCAACAAGTTCCAGCAAAGGGGAGGGAGCTGTGTAGGTAGGACTGGCTGTGGTAGTGGTTGCCGCCATTGCTCTGGGCCACCTCTCACAACTCAACCCGACCCAGGCCCCACCTATCTGGGCGGATCCCAGTAGGAGTAAACAGAACTGCTGAAACATACAGGTTCTGAATCTGGTGCAGGAAGAGCTTTGGAACTTCAAAAGCTCTCCACATACCCACGGAGACACAGCGCCATGTGACCTAGACAAACTATTAACACAGGAGAAGCCCGTCTCCCAGGGAATCACCCCATAGTGTGAGAAGCTGGAATAGTGCAGATAAAACATAGCACTACCGTGTGAGAGAGAAAAAAACGGTGCAGTGGGAGAGAAAATAAAACATTCCACCAAAAAGTACTGGAAAAAAAAAAAAAAAAAGACCTCTTCTTATCAACCTATTGCATGAGCCACTCTTGTAGATGTCTAGGAAGAGAAATAGTAAATCAGTAATTGCCATGAATAACCAAAGCAACAAGACAGCTCAGAAACAAAGTGAAAAGCCTCCAGAAAAGGAACTTAAAGATATGGAAATATGTGACTTAAATGACAGAGAATTCAAGATTGCAGTTCTGAAAAAGCTCAACGAGATGCAAGAAAGCACAGATAGGCAGTTAAATGAACTCAGAAACACAATCAAAGAACAACATGAGCATTTTACGAAAGAGATTGAAATTACCAAAAAAAAATAACCAAATAGAATTTCTGGAGATTAAGAACTCAATAGAAGAAATTAAGAATGAAATAACCAGCTTAGGTAGTAGAGTTGACCAGATGGAGGAAAGAATCAGTGACATCGAAGATAGAAACCTGGAAATGACACAGATGGAAGAAGAAAGAGACTTGAGACTTAAAAGAAATGAAAGAACTCTACAAGAACTTTCTGACTCCATCAGAAAGAGCAATATAAGAATAATGGGCATACCAGAAGGAGAAGAAAGAGAGAGAACAGAGAATATATTCAAACAAATTGTCGATGAGAACTTCCCAAACTTGTGGACAGAACTGGACCCTCGAATCCAAGAAGCAAATAGAACACCTAGTTACCTCAATCCCAACAGGCCTTCTCCAAGGCACATTGTATTGAAGCTGTCTAAAATCAACGACAAAGAAAGAATCCTCAAGGCAGCCAGGGAAAAGAAGACGGTAACTTACAAAGGAAAGCCCATTAGATTATCATCAGATTTTTCAGCAGAAACTCTACAAGCCAGGAAGGAGTGGAACCAAATATTCAAACTATTGAAAGAGAGAAACCATGAGCCAAGAATAATATATCCAGCAAAGATATCCTTTAGATATGAAGGAGGAATAAAGACCTTTCCAGACATACAGAAGCTGAGGGAATTTTCTAATACACGACCTGCACTACAAGAAATACTAAAGGAGGCTATTCGACCACCATCAACAGGGACAATTTGTGGCAACCAAAACTCAAAAAGGGGAGAGTAAAGGCCTGAACCGAATATGGGAATGGAGAAAGTAAGCGTGCTGAAGAAAATGGAATACTCTAAATATCAAACTTTCTTTTACATAAACTTAAGGGTAACCACTCAAAAAAATCCAGAACTGAAATATATACTGAAATAAAAGAAGAAACAGAGGAAACATCATAGAATACCACCACACAGAAATAATAGACAACAACAAAAGGCAAAGAAACAATGGAGACACAGCCTTACCAGAAAACTAAAGATAGAATGACAGGAAATCCTCACATATCAATAATCACCCTAAATGTAAATGGACTGAACTCACCAATAAAAAGGCACAGAGTAGCAGATTGGATCAAAAAACTAAACCCAACCATATGCTGTCTCCAAGAGACACATCTCAGCTACAAGGACAAGCATAGACTCAAAGTGAAAGGGTGGAAATTGACACTCCAAGCAAATGGTACCCAGAGAAAATCAGGTGTAGCCATAATGATATCAGATGAAACAGACTTCAAGGTGAAAAAGATAACAAGAGACAAAGATGGACATTTCATAATGGTGAAGGGGACTGTACAACAAGAAGACATAACAGTCATCAATATTTATGCCCCCAATCAGGGAGCACTGAAATATACCAAGCAACTACTAACAGAACTAAAGGGAGAAATTGACCAAAACACAATTATACTAGGGGACTTAAATACATCATTGACAGCTATGGATAGATCATCCAAACAGAAAATAAATAACGAAATAGTAGCCCTAAATGACACATTAGATGAAATGGACATAATTGACATTTATAGAGCACTTCATCCTAAAACATCAGACTATACATTCTTTTCTAGTGTACATGGAACATTCTCAAGGATAGACCATATATTGGGACATAAAATCAGTCTCAACAAATTTAAGAAGATTGAAATCATACCATGCATATTCTCTGATCACAAGGCTTTGAAATTGGATATCAACTGTAAAAAGAAAGCAGAAAAAAACACAAATACATGGAGACTAAACAACATACGTTTAAAGAAGGACTGAGTCAAAGAAGAAATTAGAGGAGACATCAAAAGATACATAGAAACAAATGACAATGAAAATGCATCCTACCAAAATTTTGGGATGCAGCGAAAGCAGTTTTAAGAGGGAAATTTATCTCATTACAGGCCTATCTCAAGAAACAAGAAAACTCCCAAATAAATAAACTCATGTTACACCTTAAAGAACTATTAAAGACTAACAAGTAAAACCCAAGGTCAGCAGAAGAAAGGAAATAACAAAAATTAGAGCAGAACTAAATGAAATAGAGAACAAAAAGACAATAGAAAAAATTAATGTGACAAAGAGCTGGTTCTTTGAAAAGATTAACAAAATTGACAAACCCTTGGCTAGACTTACTAAGATAAAAAGAGAAGACACTAATTAACAAAATCAGAAGCGAGAAACGGGAAGTTATCATGAACACCACAGAAATACAAAGGATCATCCAAGAATACTATGAAGGACTATATGCCACCAAATTCAACAACCTAGAAGAAATGGACAAGTTCTTAGAAACATATAGCCTTCCAAGGCTGAACCACAAAGAACTGGAAAATCTAAACGGACCGACCACCAGTAACGAAATCGAATCAGTCATCCAAAACCTTCCCAAAAGCAAAAGTCCGGGACCAGATGGCTTCACTAGTGAATTCTACCAAACCTTCAAAGAGGATCTAATACCAATCCTGCTCAAACTCTTCCAAAAAATTGAAGAAGAGACAGTACTCCCTAACTCGTTTTATGAGGCCAACATTACCCTGATACCATAACCTGGTAAGGACAGCACAAAAAAAGAAAACTACAGTCCAATATCTTTGATGAATACAGATGCAAAAATCCTAAATAAAATTCTAGCAAATCAAATAAAAAAATGCATTAAAATGATTATTCATGACGACCAAGTGGGGTTCATCCCAAGGCCTCTAGGATGGTTCAACACATGCAAATCCATTAATGTGATACGAGACACAAACAAAATAAAGGAAAAAAATCATATGATTATATCAATTGATGCAGGAAAAGCATTTGACAAGATACAACATCCATTTATGAATAAAACACTTAATAAAATAGGTATGGAAGTAAAATACCTTAGCATAATAAAGGCCATATATGACAAGCCCTCTGCTAATCTCATAATTAATAGTGAAAAACTGAAGCCCTTTGCTCTACGTTCAGGAACACGACAGGGCTGTCCTCTATCACCTCTGCTTTTCAACATAGTGTTGGAAGTCCTTGCCAGAGCAATCAGGCAAGAGAAAGAAATAAAAGGCATCCAAATTGGGAATGAAGAAGTTAAATTATCACTCTTTGCAGATGACATGATGCTATATATAGAAAACCCTAAAGACTCCACCAAAAAGCTATTAGAAACAATCAACGAATACAGTAAAGTTGCTGGCTACAAAATCAACGCACAAAAGTCCATTGCCTTCCTATATACTAACAATGAAATCTCAGAAAAAGAAATACAAAAAACAATTCCTTTTGCAATTGCAGCAAAAGAATAAAATACCTAGGAATAAACTTAACCAAGGATGTGAAAGACCTATATGCTGAAAACTATAAGACATTTTTGAAAGAAATTGAAGAAGACACAAAGAAATGGAAAGACATTCCGTGCTCATGGATTGGAAGAATCAACATAGTTAAAATGGCCATATTACCCAAAGCAATATACAGATTCAATGCAATCCCCATCAAAATCCCAATGGCATATTTTAAAGAAATAGAAAAAAAATCATCAGATTTGTTTGGAACCACAAAAGACCCCGAATAGCCAAAGCAATCTTAAGAAAAAGAACAATAATGGAGGTATCACACTTCCTGACTTTGGCTTGTACTACAGGGCTACAATAATCAAAACAGCATGGTATTGGCAGAAAAACAGACACATAGACCAATGGAATAGAATTGAGAACCCAGAAATAAAACCACATAAATATGGACAGATAATTTTTGACAAAGAAGCTAAAAACATACAATGGAGCAAAGACAGCCTCTTCAATAAATGGTGCTGGGAGAATTGGATAGCCACGTGCAAAAGAATGAAACTGGACTGCTATTTGTCACCATGTACCAAAGTTAATTCAAAATGGATCAAAGACTTAAGCATAAGACCTGACACAATAAACTGCATAGAAGAAAACATAGGTACTAAACTTATGGACCTTGGGTTCAAAGAGCATTTTATGAATTTGACTCCAAAGGCAATGGAAGTAAAAGCTAAAATAAACGAATGGGACTATATGAAACTTAAAAGCTTCTGCACAGCAAAAGAAACCATTGACAAAATAAAGAGGCCACCAACTGAATGGGAGAAGATTTTTGCAAACAGTGCCTCCGATAAGGGCTATTATCCAGAATATACAAGGAACTCATGCAACTCAACAACAAAAAACAAACAACCCAATTGAAAAATGGGCAGAGGACTTGAAGAGACATTTCTCCAAAGAGGACATACAAATGGCTAATAGACATATGAAAAAATGTTCAACATCTCTAATCATCAGAGAAATGCAAATCAAAACCACAATGAGATATCACCTCACCCCAGTCAGAATGGCTATCATCAACAAGACAAATATTAAGAAATGTTGAAGAGGCTGTGGAGAAAAAGGAACCCTCGTACACTGCTGGTGGGAATGCAGACTGGTGCAGCCGTTATGGAAGGCAGTGTGGAGGTTCCTCAAAAAATTACGAATAGAATTGCCATGAGACCCAGCAATCCCTCTCCTGGGTATCTACCCAAAAAATCTGAAATCATTTATACATAAAGACACGTATGCTCCAATGTTCATTGCAGCTTTGTTTACGGTGGCCAAGACATGGAAACAACCAAAATGTCCTTCAGTAGATGAATGGATAAAGATGTTGTGGTACATGTACACAATGGAATACTATTCGGCGGTAAGAAAAGATGATATAGGAACATTTGTGACAACATGGATGGATCTTCACAGTATAATGCTAAACGAAACAAGTCAGACAGAAAAAGCAGAGAACCATGTGATTTCACTGATATGTGGTATATAAACCAAAAAACAGTTGTAAGAGACTGTTAACATAAGGACTGCCACTTTACGGTTAAGATAGGGTTAACATCCCTGGCAGCCCTGAGCTCAAGTTAGCAGAAAAACTGCTACTTTAAAGTCAGAGTATGATTAACAGCCTTGAGCTCAAAACAACCTAATGGCCTTGCTGTTAGTTCTAAGATATGGGCATAGAGACCAGATGTTTTGTCTCCTGGTCTCCTGATATGAAAGCTTTTGAAACGTATCTATTGTAAACTCTTTAAAGCATAGCACAGTCTGTACTCCCTAAGACTTTAAAAATTACTAAGTGCCTTAGAACTACTATAAAAACCCTTAGCTTTGTAAGCTAGGGGTCCTTGTTAAAACCCGCTACGTCGGGCAGAGACGGGACCCCAGCTAGCTGGAAATAAACCTCGCTGTGTGACTTGCATTATCGTGTGTGTCTCTGTCTTTCTGAGGGGTGAAAGATTCTCGGACTTAACAGAGTAAAAGATCATGACAAACAAATGAGAAACAAAAACTCATAGGCACAGACAATAGTTTAGTGGTTACCAGAGTGTAAGGGGGGTTGGGGGTGGGAGATGAGGGTAAGGGGGATCAAATATATGGTGATGGAAGGAGAACTGACTCTGGGTAGTGAACACACAATGGGATTTATAGATGATGTAATACAGAATTGTACACCTGAAATCTATGTAATTTTACTAACAATTGTCACCCCAATAAATTTAAAAAAAAATATCTGAGGTTAACTACTAAAAAATATATAACCTCCAAATTCAGAGAAGAAAAGACAAAAGAGAAAGTAAATATAATCACTCAGGAAAAAAAGAAAAAAGAAAACAATCCCATTTACAATTTCATGGAAAAAAAAATACCTAGGAATAAATTTAACCAAGGAAGTAAAAAGACCTAAACTCAGAAAATTATAAGACATTTGACAAAATAAATTAAAGAAGGTACAACTAGGGGGATACCAAGATGTTGCAGTAGATAACACTGTGCTTACCTTCTCTCACAGCCATATCAAAATTATAACTTACCTACAAAACAACCATTATGGAGAATCACCTGAAATCTTGCTGAACTGAAGTCGTTCAACTAAGGGTGCACAGAAGAAGCCACCTCTAGACTGGTAGGAGGGGCAGAGATACAGAAGAGGCTGGTCCCATACATGCCCATGACCATTACAGATTGGGAGGGATGTGTCGTCCGTGGGAGTATCCCCCACCCCCAAAGAAGCAAGGGGTCGCAGCCCCACCCCAGCCCAGGGTTCCAGTGCTGGGGAGAGAAGTTCCCATAATTTCTGGTTGTGAAAACCAGCAGAGATTGTGACTGAGTGAGACTGAGGGTGACTGCACTCATAGGCACTCTCCTTAAAGTGACTGTGTGTGGACTGAACTACCAATGAGATCCCTTGCTGTAAGCTCTAGCACTGATACAGCAGCTGGGAAGGCAGCAGGGATATAATGTGGGGAACTGAGTTTTCTGAATTTTCAGCTTGTACTACAGGACAACAGCAATCAAAACAGAATGGTATTGGCAGAAAAACAGACGCACAGACCAATGGAATAGAATTGACAACCCAGAAATAAACCCTCATAAATATGGAGAGATAATTTTCGACAAAGAAACCAAAAACATACAATGGAGAAAAGACAGCATCTTCAGTAAATATTGCTGGGAGTATTGAAAAGCCTGCAAAAGAGTGAAAGTAGAGTGCTATATGTCACTGTGTACCAAAATTAACTCAAAATGGATCAAACACCTAAACATAAGACCTGAAAGAATCAACTGCATAGAAGAAAACATAGGTACTAAACTTATGGACCTTGGGTTCACAGAGGATTTTATGAATTTGACTTCAAAGGCAAGGTAAATAAAAGTTAAAATAAATGAATGGGACTACAAAAAGCTTCTGCTTTGACAAAGTAAATAGACAACAAACTGAATGGGAGAACAGTTTAGGAAACAATGCCTCCTATAAGGGGCTAATATCCAAAATATATAAGGAACTCATATAACTCAACAACAACAAAAAACAAAGAATCCAATTAAAAAATGGTCAGAGGACCTGAAGAGACATTTCTCCAAAGAGGACATACAAATGGCCAATAGACATATGAAAAAATGCTCAACATCACTAATTATCAGAGAAATGCAAATAAAATCTACATGAGATATCACCTCACACCAGTTAGAATGACTATCATCAACAAGACAAAAAATAAGTATGAGAGAGTCTGTAGAGATAAAGGAACCCTCATACACTGTTGGTGGGAATGCTGATTGGTGCAGTTACAATGAAAAGCAGTGTGGAAGCTCCTCAAAAAATTAAGAATATGGCAGCCTATTATCTCAGCTGGTTAGAGCATGGTGCTCTTAACATCAAGGTTGCTGGATCGATCCACACATGGGCAATTGTGAGCTGCCCTCCACAACAAGATTGAAACAACCACTTGACTTGGAGCTGATGGGTCCTGGAAAAACTCACTTAAATAAATAAATAATTAATTAAAAATAGAATTACCATATGACAACAATCCCTCTTATGGGTATATACCCAAAAATCTGAAAACATTTATCCATAAAGACACGTGTGCTCCAATGTTCATTGCAGCTTTATTTACGGTGGCCAAGACATGGAAACAATGGAACTGTCCTTCAATAGATGATTGGATATAGATGATGTGGTATATATACAGAATGGAATACTATTCTGCCATAAGAAAAGATGAAATAATGCCATTTCCAACAACATGGATGGATCTTGAGATTATTATGCTAAGCAAAATTAGTCAGACAGAAAAAGTCAAGAACCATATTATTTCACTGATGTGTGGTATGTAAAACTGAAAACAAGAGAACAAGACAAACAAATGAAGAAACAAAAATTCATAGACACAGACAATAGTTTAGTGGTTACCAGAGGGAAGGGGCGAGGGGTGGATGTGTAGATGATGGTAAAAGGGATAAAATATTTGGTGTTGGAAGGAGAAATGACTCTGGATGGTGAACACACAATATGATATATAAATGATGTATTGCTGAATTATACACCGGAAACCTATGTATCTTCATTAACAATTGTCACTCAAATAAACTTTAATTAAGAAAAAAAAACTTCCGTGTGAAGGAACATGATGTTGATATAAATGGAAAGTTTTGGAATTTTGGTCTGGTAGAATAGGGAGAAACCTAGTGGGACAGTCAGTGTGAACCTCAGATTAGAGGCAATATGGAGTTACGAGGACCTACAGGTGTGGAAAGGAAAGGCAGTGACTATTGATTTGGATAGGGGCAGGTGCTGAAAGGAGTAGGAGGCCACTATGTCGCCTGACATCACATTTTCCCCAATCCAAGAAGTTTTTGTTTTGTTTATGTTCCTTCTATTTCCTGTACGTCCCCCATTGCACAACCAACTACACGTTTTTCTCTGTTGACTTAATTTCTTGCCTCTTTACCCCCAAACTGGAAATAATCCTGTACTCCTTTGACAGGAGGCCTGAATGCTTCCTGAAAATTCACATTTTAATACCCTCCCTTCTTTACCTGAGGTTGTATCGTTATTACTTCTACATCTTCAATTATACTGCCTCATAGGATTGGCTTATTGTTGCCTTAATTAAACAGATATCTCTGTTTCTGAGCACTGCTTAGAACATATCTTTAAGTGAATTTAAACACTTTATCTGTCCCTTGACTCTTGTTATCCTGCATGATTCACCTGCCTTTTTCAAATCCTTATTTCATGCTGTCTCTGATTAGCACTTAGTAATTACTTAGCATTATATGTGCAGAGGACATTTTGGAGAGGAACCATTAAGATGCATTTATCTGACAGTTGAGGGGACAGTTGCTTTACTTTCTCCCTTCATTCTAACTAAATGTTTCATGGCCCGCCTTCATTTGGGGTGACACTTTCACTGCTCAGCAAGGTTTACCACATCTCTGCCAGGGCTGCTGTCTTGCCCTTGAAACTTCCCATGCTCCGGGTGCAGAGTACTTGGCCCTAGGTCAGAACCCTCCCTCTGCAGTAATATTGAGTATTAAGCAAATGGTACTGAGCAATGTTCTTTCCCCAAGTCAAAATACTCCCATTTAGGTAAAATTTTAGATTACTGCTGGCAGTTAGGAGCCAGAATGGCAAAGGGAAATACAATGTAAAAGCAGTATGAGCTTAAATGAAATTATGGTGTCAGATGACACCATTATCCACATCCCCAAAGGCAGGCATTGGGGAAGCTCCGTAATGTAATAATGCTGGAACAGAATTCCAATAGTAGAAGAAAGAGTGGCATTTCAAACTAGAATATGAAACAAACATGTTCACTCTTTGAGGTTGTCTGGGAGCCACAGATGTGGAATGAGTGACCATAATTTGTGTATTGTTTGAGTGAATGAATTAAACTGTAGAAGACTTTGTAAGTTATTATAAATAAATTTCAACCAATATACAACGGTGAGTTATCAAAGGCTTTCAAGCAAGAGAATGATGCATTCTCCTTATCATGTTTCTATGTCATTATGTATATATCAGAGGCTGCATTAAGGAGTGGTTGAGGAGATACTTAACACCCCTATAATCTCCTTCAGCCTCTTCCCTGCTGGATATTTCTGCAATCTAATGAAAAGTGCTATGCAAACAGCTTCAAGCTCCTTTCCAACCAGATTATTCCTTCCACACCCCTCCAAAGTAGAAATTTTGAAGTCACCTCTGCTCTGTTTATATCTCAATGTATCTCAATACCTATAAATGGTTGCTATGTGACAGGCATTGCATTCCTCTGTACTTTATATATAATGTCCTATTTTAATTATTCAACAATCCCATCCAGTAGGTATTATTGCTATCTCTCCAATTTGAAAAAGGAGATAATTGAGGCTTAAGGAAATTAAATACCTCATCAATGATCACCTGGCTAATACGTGGCAGAGCCAGAAGTCAAAACAAGTTTGTCGGACTCCAAAGTCCACATTTCTGTGGTAGCTCAGGCTAAAAAGGTGATATGGACTTAAATTAAGGCATTTACAGTGGGGCTGAAGAAGAGAGGTTCAACTTGAGATTATTTAGAGAGAAAGAATTTATGTTATTTCAAAATGTCCAGAAATTCATTGTAGCAGTTCTGGTAGGAGCATGTTCTGAATTTTTGGCAATGTCTATTTCTGCATAGAAATTAGTTACAAAAAAGCAGCTGTTGAAGTCATTCATTGAGAGGTTATTTTGAAAGTAATAGTAAGAAATTAGATACTTCTTGTGTGACTTAATTCAGTGTGTGTGTGTGTGTGTGTGTGTGTGTGTGTGTGTGTGTGTAACCAGTGTTGGAGCATAGTCACCCACCATTATTGTTACTGTGTATGTCCAACAGTATGAGACATAAATTATTTTAAAATCCTATTGTTTAAATTACTAATTAATTAGATTTGCCACTGCATCCCTATTTGTCTTAGTCTGTAAGCTTATGGTCCTCTTATTTCCTTATTAAACCTCCAATTTTCCAGATGCTAGAGTTTTCAGAATTCTTTCATACACATTTTCTTATTTGAATTGTACATAGTCATGTAAGTAATTGAGTCTCAGAAGACACTTAATGTCTTGCCTAAGGTGACACAGATAATTAGTGGTTGAGCCAGACTTCAGTGTTCTCTCTATTCAACCATAGGATCCAGCACAGTGCATGGACAAAATAGGTGCTCACTCAATGTCTGTCCAATGAATAAGTGAACAAATAGCATTGAATTATGACACAATTTATAATAAATTTCTGGTAATTGATCCCCAATGCCTGCTAAAAATTAATCCTTTATTTTAATGACATGCTAAGGATAATTCAAATGATTCATTGTAGTTAACTTCGTTGAGTATAGAGTTCTATTGATTTTTCAGTAGCTTCCAGGGATCATGGTGGTGGTTAAAAATCATCCTTTTGCTAAAAAGTAATTACATTTGGTTACACAAGAAGGATGACTTGTGGCATAGAAAGAAGAACAGTAGATCAGAGAACTTGGGTTCAAATCCCTGCTCTGTAATTTATTAAATATTATGATCTTGGAAAAATTATAGAACTTTGAGCCTCAATTTTGACATTAATATAATAAGGATAATAACATGTACATTGATAGGGTTGCTGTGAAAATCAAATTAGATAATATATACTTGGATATTCTTTGTGAACTACAGTGTACTATATAAATGCTATTTGGGGGTTTTGTTTTTATTTGATGTCTTAGACAAGATAAAAGAAAGTTCAATAATAGCCACAATGCTAAGGAAACCATATAACTCCAATCAGAAAGGTACTGCTGCAAAGACAACCAGCCAACATTACATTGTCCTAACAAAGAACATCGTGGAAATAAGTAATAACTTGTTACCCGGCTTACAAAAGAAAACGTTTTTGTGAGGCAGGCATCCCTATTTTAAATTCCCTGTTAGGGGCATTGCTTGAAATGGATATGTAGTGAACTGATTAAATGTGAATTTGTGAGATAAGAGTACTTTGTTCAAAAATCTCTAAAGGAAATTGGCTATGTCATCTAACCTACATGTGTGAAAATCCACAACAGTCAGTTCCAAGGGCCAGTAGAAATGTATTTGCTGTTTTGTATTTCGTAGTTGTGCCAGATAACTCAAATCTAACCTATCTGAAAACAAACTCATCATCTTTCCCCCAAACAAGCTTTTCTTCTTGATTTTCTTAGTACTGTATCCAGCAGTTTTTCAGGTGCATTTTGATTCTTTCTTTTTCTTCCTCCCTAGTCACCAAATTTGTTGACTGTTATTTGACAGGGCCTTATAGATGTAGTTCCTCCTCCTAATAGTCACCACTTCATACCCGCTTTGTCTCTTTGTATGCTTTAAAGTGTACTAACTTATCTCCCTGCCTTAATGCATCCTGTCATCTCTCCAGATGAATCTACTTAAACCACTGCTGTTGATCATTCATCTTCCCACTCAGAAGCTTCAGTGGCTCCCAGTTGCCAACTGAACATACACTGGCATTCAAGGACTACCACAATCTATCTCAGACTTTGCCTGTCCCACTGATTCCCTATGGGTTTTAGTCAAATTTTTTTTATCATACTTTTTAGAATACATCTTGCTTTTTCCTTTCTGTGGCCTTGTTCACAATTCCCCTTGCCTATGGAAGAATCTTCCTAATCCCCACCTAACAATGATCTCCCAGTGCTTTAGGGTGCAACTCAAATGGCATCTCCTCATATTGATCTTTGGAGACATATACACCAGGTTCAAATCATGGCTGTACTACTCTAGAATGAGTCATCTAATATGTTTTGTGGTATTGGGCAAGTTACTTAGCCTCTCAGAGCCTCAGTTTCTTAACCTGCAAAATGGCAACAACCATATGAAGTAGGTACTATTATTCCTGTGAGGAGGAAAAATACTGTAATACATGAAAGACTTATCACATGTTGCATATAGTAATCACTCAATAAAAAGCAGCTGTTTTCATTGTGATTACCTCAAATAGAGAAGATGTAACTGCCCTTTGAATTTTGAAACAACTTTGTTTCACTCTCAGGGGATTTATCTCATATTGATTTGTAATTATTTTTTCATGCCTTCACTCTTTAGAGATTACAAGCTCCTTGAAACTGGAGAATTTATGTGGTATTTCTATGTGAAATGCCTGCATAGTAGGCACTCAATTAATGTTTACTGAGTAAATGAAAGATATACTATAAAGAAGGGGACTATCACCCTGCTTTTCTTTGTTGTTTTTTTTGAAGGTCAGTATTTGTAATAATGACACTTCATGTAATGAATATTACATATTTACATATATGTACCCATCTACATATATGTAGACATATATTCTCAGCATCCTTATAAAAGAATGAAGAAAGACTATGAGGAAATGAAATCATAAAGACTTTCAAACAACAGTGTAACACTTCTCACTGAGTTAGCAATGGTTGAGAATCTGATCCCCAGGCCAGTTAATATTACTGTTATACTCTTAACGGTGCTCTCACTTTCTTGTTAACATACTTTGGATTTCATAGAAAACTTCATGTCAATTTGTTCATACTGGATAAATAATTAGAATAACACAGAAAATAATTGCATATTTAGTTGAATATTTTTAGATAAACTTAGATCCCTATAATTTTTTCTTCTTCAATCTGGTCTTTCTTAAACAAATCTCCATAAACTATGCAAATCCTGTCTTATTTCCTGAGCACTTTATGAAATGGAGAGAAAGGATGTTAAAAATAAGTGCCCTCCTTTTGTCCTTGCTCAAGTCATGTGTAATGGAGAAGGGGTGGAGATCACCCCATGACTTGACTGGAAAGTGTTCTGATGTACCAGGCTCAGAGACAGTGCTGTTGGTGGTGATTCTGTGAAACCAGGAGGGAAGAATTACATGAGAAGGGGGTAGAAAGTGAGAAGACAAGTGAGTCCCGATGAGCTTTACCACAATGCCTTGTGCAAATAGTTGAGCTGTCTTTCCAGTCCCTTTCTATTTCTTGGGTCCCTCACTCCATTCAGAGTCCAGATGGCAGGCACTCTATTTATCTGTCTACATATGAGAAAATCACACCCACCTTATTAGAGTGTTGTTATTTCTATGTGGAAGAAGCAATGATGTTCAAATAGGAAGGTTTGGGACAGTCAGGAGAAGGATTGAGTTAAATGAATACAGTAACAGGTACTATTTTAGATTAAAAGAGAAAGAGGATAACTTACATCATGCTTTTACCCATGTGGAGTTTGAATCAATTGCCAGTGTCAATGACCATACCCTCACAAGTGGACCTATCTGTATTATTCTTTTGGCCTAATTCTCTGTTGCTCTACACATAGTGGGTGCTCGATATATAAATTTATTGGGGTAACAATGGTTAGTAAAATTACATACATTTCAAGTGTAGAATTCTGTAATACATCATCTGTATATCACATTCTGTGGTCTATATTGGTTTCTAACTGCCTAGTCAATTTCACCAGAAAGCAGTTCTATGATCTGAGCTTCTATTGTAACCAGCTACAATGGCTGTGATTCTCCCTCTGGAATAGTGGCTGCAATCAATGTGTAAACTGATGGTGTACTCTACTCCTGGGATAAAATTGATGACAACCATGCTGTGTTCCAGGGAAAATTAAGTGCAGTCCACCCCTAGCTCACTAAGGTATGGTATTCTGCCCTCAGTGTTTCTTTACACATGAATTAACCAGGAGAGATTACACCTCAAAAAAAAGTCATCCGTTGATGTATAGTTGTAAGCTTCAAATCATGTACCTGTTTCAATATATTTATTTGTTTTTTGTTAAGAAGAATGAAATCCTGACAAATCAGAGGGAAAGCAGTTGGTTTTGTCCCAATTTTATGTAGACTATCAAATTAGTTTTTGAGTATTTGCAGAGCAATAGCTCAAGATTGATGGATGGAAACTTGATAATCCGCAAATGTGACCCAGCATAATATTATCCCAATTTGCTCTGTGAGAATCAGTTCAACTATTTTCTGCTTTCATGGCAGTGAATATACAGTGAGGTACAAATAACGCCCTGTAAATGAATTCTGAGTTTTCTTAATCTCTACAAATATATTGAGTTGACCTTTTCTCTGAATGCCCTTTAGTGGGTTCTAGGCTAGAGCCCAAAAGCATGTGTGGAAAACCATAAAAGAAAGAAGACTCCAATCAAAGAGAACAATGGTACATTGGTCCCAGTGTTCATTTCAGGAGTTCCATTTTTCTGTGATATTTTAAGTACAATTTTAATGTCTTGTTGATAGTTCATGTTAATGACTGAAATACTAGAAGTGAAATTCCACTGCCATGAATCATATTATACTAAAACTTCTCATGTTTAATATGACTCTGAAATTTAATTCCAACAAATGTAAGTAGTAATGATGTCAACAGAAAAAAAAAAGAATTGCTAGTTTGGCTATGATCTCAAATATCATCTAGGAAATGTTCTCTCATTAGGCTTCACAACGTCTCTGAGAGCAGTGATTTGTTGCAAGGCTACATTGAAAAGCTAAGAAAAGCCACCCCTAAATCTTCTCCCCACACATAAACATGGAGAATTTTGTTCACAACTTCTGGGGTTGATAGATATTTTGAAGGTTAGCCATCAGAGGCCCATGTTAAAGAATTTCTCTCAAAGAAGAAAGCCAGAAGAGAGTAATGGCAACTTCATTACAGCCAAAGAGATTTCAAAGCATTATTTTTCCCCCAAAATTGAAGTGATGAATTCTGAGATAACTCAGTGAAAAGAGCAGGCACAATATGCAATCTTTTCTTTCCACCACCCCCACCCACATGTTTCTTTGTTTAGCAGCCAATTTTCCATTTCAATATTTTAAGGCTTTCGTGTTTTATGAACATCCTGTTAATTAGCCATTTGGTTTCTACAAAATTGTTCCCACAGCATTGGTGGTAGCTATTTGTGGCTACCAGAAAACCCTGAGTTTTATAAAATATCCTTACACAAAGAAAGGGCAACAAAATAAGTACTGGATAATGCGTGGATATGGGGAAACTGAAATTGACAATAGACTTTAGTAGAAAGGGGTTCAAATCCCAATCCTAATTTAGCACAAAGGGACTGAATAATTGTAATGTGCCTTATAAAACAACATGTTGTGAAATGGTATCATAATTTAAATCTTTGTGTTGTTAGACCAGGGATTTAGTTCCTATGGGGATACTGAAATAACCTTAGGTATAATTTTATGAAGACCTGGATCTACTTTTTCTTTCTTTCGGTTTTGATGAAACCCTTTAAGCCATATTGCATAATTGTGAAGGGTTGCTGTGGATTACAATGTAAAAAAAAGACAAGTAAAATGTTCAGAAATAAAAGAAGGAAGGTACTTTAAAATCTGAAGTTTAGATACTTCAGGTGTCTCAGAAGAATGTTCAATAGTGAGGAAGGAAGAACCATGCCCAAGATGGGTCAGAAGAAGGCAGGCTTGAAACAAAGACTGAGTTGGGGTGTTGCAGAATAGGTTTTGGGAAGTGTGAGAGCCCTATCACCATGGATGCTGCTATGAATGCTACTCAGCAACTTTTCACATGTCCCTAGATCATCTTCCCTGAAATTCTAGACCAAATGGATTTTTACCTTCTCTGAATTAAAGCAAATTCTCTTGCACTGAGGCAGTAGAGTACACAATTTTAAAGCATGGAGCTTTGGGATCTGGCTATACTCAATTCCCAGTCCCATCACTTACTGGGTGAACTGGTATTTTATTCAACTACTTTGTGTATCAGTTTGGGGATACTGGTTATATTCATGTGCTAGAGTTATTGGGAAGATTAAATGAGTTAATATCCATGAACCGCTTAACCTTAACATATATTAAGTGCCCAATAAATGTTAGTGATTGTTAACCATAACCTCATTAGCCCTTAGTTTTTAGTCAGTATAATGTGTTCTAATGATTCACCTAAGAGATTCTGGATTCATTTAACACAGGGGCAGTGAGTTATTAACATTTGTAGTCATTGTGACTCTTAGCACAGTGTCTAGAAGGGAGTAGGTAGACACATACAGAAAACTGACAATTGGATTTTTAAAAGATTTTCAGCATCAATCGTTTTAGGTTTAAATTCCATTAATCCAACACATTTAATTAAACTCAACCCCTATCCCTTATGTATAAAAACCCTTTTTATCATTATTAAAATCTCATGTTAAATAGCAGTTCCAAGTATATCAAACATGTCTTGTACATAGGAGCTCTATATTTTTTTAATTGGCTTTGCTCAGACTTGGGAGCTAAGAGTGATACACCCTGCCCCCTATCAGTTCGTTTTAAATTTCATGGTTCAGATTGTGAACCTGAGGGCACACCTGCATTTTTCCTGGTCACTTCAAATTCCATCAATACTTTTCTGTCTGGCAGAGGTCTGCGGTGGTATATGCCAGGAAAAAAAAATTATATTCATCTTCTTTTCATGTCCAACAAATTATTGACCTTCTTTCAATCCTTCTCTTTGATGGTATTTAACCTTGTCGTCCACATGCTTTGCTGTCTGATTTCTGATTTTTTTTTAACAGGCACTTAGTAATGCTGCTTCCCAACAACACTTTTAGCACTTGACAGATTGCCAAGTTAGTTCAGCTTTTTCCAAATTTGGACTTTTAAAAGCCTTCATTTTAGACTCTGGTTCTGCACAGAATTTTAATAAAATAAGTCAACCAACTAATATACTACATACTTGCATTTGGTCAAGTAAGTGTATCTGTTTTCTATCTTCTTTTTAAGTCCACCTTCTGACTCCAAGTGATCAATTAGACTGAGTTCTGAGCCAGGTATTATTTTTGGGGGCTGGGGTGTGGGTCAGGTGGTATGTTATACTCAGTAACTTACACACATAAAGAAATATTTTCAAGACATCATCAAAATGGAGGCATGAGGTGACCCTCTGGAAACCTCCCCTGGAATTTAAACCAAATTGAAAAACCATAATTCCACAAAGGACTCCCTGCACAGCAGACAGAAAAGATGAAGAGTCTCACTACTGAATTCACCTACAGGTGGGCAAATTGCATGAGCAGGGGAGGAGCGACGGGAGAAGTGTGGTGATGAAGCCGTGCAGGCAGAGGACACAGACCTAGCTCAGTGATCCGAGCTCACTGCATCCAGGAACTATCCCAGCTGTGGGACAAGGAAGAACGTGGACTGCTAGGGCTCCATTTATGGCCCACAGGGCTGAGTGGACAGCATATAACATGGCTGAACCGAACACTCACAGCAGACACCTAGAAGTAAGGACTGAGGGAAGAAGGCTGAAAATGATGATTTAAGCCCTCACTGCCACAGAGAACGGAACCTTAGGCAATGAGATGAGCCACCCCCTCCCTACACTCCCAAAGCTCGTTCCGTCCCCACCTGCCGAGTGCTGGAAGCGGAACAGTAGCAGTGTCAGATCAAAAGAACAGAATATTTGCTGTTCTGAGAACTGTGGTCCACAGACACAGATTCACAGCACAACTGGTTCTGGGAAAGGGGTAGGAGCTGAGGAAGCAAGAACAGATGTGGTGGTTGCCGACATTGCTCTGGGAAAATTCTCACAACTCACCCCGCCCCTGGCCCCACCTATGTGGGCGGATCCCTGCAGGAGTAAACAGAACTGCTGAAACACACCAGCTCTGAATCTGGTGCAGGAAGAGCTTTGGAACTTCAAAAGCTCTCCGCATCCACACGGGAACGTGAGGCCCTATGACCCAGGCGAGCTGTTAACAGAGGAGAAGCCTGCCTTCCAGGGAATCCCACCAGTGTGTGAGAAACTGGAATAGTTCAGAGAAAACATAACACTACAGTGTGAGACAGAAAAAAGGGCGGCAGTCGGAGAGAAAATAAAACATTCTACAAACACGTACTGGAAAACAAAAGAAAGACATTTTCCTATCAACCTATTATACAACCCACTTCTGTAGATGTCTAGAAAGAGAAATAATAAATCATTAATTGCCATGAATAACCAAGGCAACAAGACAGCACAGACAGAAAGTGAAAAGTGTCCAGAAAAGGAACTTAAAGATATGGAAATATGTGACTTAAATGACAGAGAATTCAAGATTGCAGTTCTGAAAAACCTCAATGAGATGCAAGAAAACACAGAAAGGCAGTTTAATGAACTCAGAAACATAATCAAAGAAAAACATGAACATTTCACCAAAGAGATTGAAATTTTAAAAAAGAACCAAATAGGATTTCTGGAGATTAAGAACTCAACAGAAGGAATTAAGAATGAAATAGCCAGCTTGGGTAGTAGAGTTGACCATAAGGAGGAAAGATTCAGTGACATTGAAGATAAAAACCTGGAAATGACACAGATGGAAGAAGGAAGAGACTTGAGACTTAAAAGCAATGAAAGAACTCTACAAGAACTTCCTGACTCCATCAGAAAGGGCAATATAAAAATAATGTGCATACCAGAAGGAGATGAAAGAGAGAAGGGAACAGAGAGTATATTCAAACAAATAGTCGATGAGAACTTCCCAAACTTGTGGAAAGAACTGGATCCTCGAATCCAAGAAGCAAATAGAACACCTAATTACCTCAATCCCAACAGGCCTTCTCCAAGGCACATTGTATTGAAGCTGTCTAAAATCAACGACAAAAAAGAATCCTCAAGGCAGCCAGGAAAAAGAAGACGGTACCTACAAAGGAAAGCCCATTAGATTATCATCAAGCAGAAACCTACAAGTCAGGAGGGAGTGGAACCAAATATGCAAACAATAGACAGAGAGAAATTATGAGACAAGAATAATATATGCAGTAACGGTATCTTTTCGGTATGAAGGAGGAATAAAGACCTTTCCAGACATACAGAAGCTGAGGGAATTTTCTAACACATGACAAGCACTACAAGAAATACCGAAGGAAGCTATTCGACCAGATCAACAGGGACAATTTGTGGCAACCAAAACATAAAAGGGAGGAAAGTAAAGGCCTCAACCGGAATATGCGAATGGAGAAAGTAAGCATGCTGAGAAAATGGAATACTCTAAATATCAAACTTTCTTTTACATACACTTAAGGGTAAACACTCAAAAAAAAAAACAACAGAACTGAAATATATACTGTAATAAAAGAAGAAACAGAGGGAAACATCATAGAATACCACCACACAGAAATAATAGACAACAACAAAAAGGAAAAGAAACAATGGAGACACAGCGTTATCAGAAAACTAAAGATAGAATGACAGGAAATCCTCACATATCAATAATCACCCTAAATGTAAATGGACTGAACTCACCAATAAAAAGGCACAGAGTAGCAGATTGGATCAAAAAACTAAACCCAACCATATGCTGTCTCCAAGAGACACATCTCAGCTACAAGGACAAGCATAGACTCAAAGTGAAAGGGTGGAAATTGACACTCCAAGCAAATGGTATCCAGAGAAAATCAGGTGTAGCCATAATGATATCAGATGAAACAGACTTCAGGGTGAAAAAGGTAACAAGAGACAAAGATGGACATTTCATAATGGTAAAGGGGACTATACAACAAGAAGACATAACAGTCATCAATATTTATGCCCCCAATCAGGGAGCACCGAAATATACCAAGCAACTACTAGCAGAACTAAAGGGAGAAATTGACCAAAATACAATTATACTAGGGGACTTAAATACATCATTGACAGCTATGGATAGATCATCCAAACAGAAAATAAATAACGAAATAGTAGGCCTAAATGACACATTAGATGAAATGGACATAATTGATATATATAGAGCACTTCATCCTAAAACATCACACTATACATTCTTTTCTAGTGTACACGGAACATTCTCAAGGATAGACCATATATTGGGACATAAAATCAGGCTCAGCAAATTTAAGAAGATTGAAATCATGCCAAGCATATTTTCTGATCACGAGGCTTTCAAATTGGATATCAACTGCAAAAAGAAAGCAGGAAAAAACAGATACATGGAGATTAAACAACAGACTTTTAAAGAATGACTGGGTCAAAGAAGAAATTAGAGGAGAGATCAAAAGATACATAGAAACAAATGACAATGAAAATACATCCTACCAAAATTTTGGGGATTCAGCGAAAGCAGTTTTAAGAGGAAATTTATATCATTACAGGCCTATCTCAAGAAACAAGAGAAATCCCAAATAAATAACCTCATGTAACATCTTAAAGAACTAGAAAAAGAAGAACAACTGAAACCCAAGGTCAGCAGAAGAAAGGAAATAACAAAAATCAGAGTAGAACTAAATGAAATAGAGAACAAAAAGACAATAAAAAAATTAATGTTACAAAGAGCTGGTTCTTTGAAAAGATTAACAAAATTGACAAACCCTTGGCTAGACTCACTAAGATAAAAAGGCAGAAGACACTAATTAACAAAATCAGAAACGCAAATGGGGAAGTTATCATGGATGTCACGTAAATAAAAGGATCATCCAAGAATACTATGAAGGACTATAAGCCACAAAATTCCATAACCTAGGAGAAATGGACAAGTTCTTAGAAACATATAGCCTTCCTAGGCTGAACCAGGAAGAACTGGAAAATCTAAACAGACTAATGACCAGTAACAAAATTGAATCAGTCATCCAAAACCTTCCCAGAAGCATAAGTCCGGGACCAGATGGCTTCATTAGTGAGTTCTACCATACCTTCAAAAACGATCTAATGCCAATCCTGCTCAAACTTTTCCAAATAAATGAACAAGAGACCGTACTGCCTAACTCATTTTATGAGGCCAACATTACCCTGATAACAAAACTTGGTAAGGACAACACACACAAAAAGAAAACTGCAGACCAATATCTCTGATGAATACAGATACAGAACTCCTAAACAAAATTCTAGCGCATCAAATACAGCAATGCATTAAAAGCATTATTCATGACGATCAAGTGGGGTTCATCCCAGGGCCACTAGGATGGTTCAACACACACAAATCCATCAATGTGATACAAGACACAAACAAAATATAGGACAAAAATCATATGATTATATCAATTGATGCAGAAAAAGCATTTGACAAGATACAACATCCATTTATGATTAAAACACTTAATAAAATAGGTATAGAAGGAAAATACCTTAACATAATAAAGGCCATATATGACAAACCCTCTGCTAATCTCATAATTAATGGTGAAAAACTGAAGCCCTTTGCTCTACATTCAGGAACACGACAGGGCTGTCCCCTATCACCTCTGCTTTTCAACATAGTGTTGGAAGTCCTTGCCAGAGCAATCAGGCAAGAGAAAGAAATAAAAGGCATCCAAATTGGGAATGAAGAAGTTAAATTATCACTCTTTGCAGATGACATGATGCTATATATAGAAAACCCTAAAGACTCCACCAAAAAGCTATTAGAAACAATCAACAAATACAGTAAAGTTGCTGGCTACAAAATCAACATACAAAAGTCCATTGCATTCCTATATACTAACAATGAAATCTCAGAAAAAGAAATAAAAAAAAACAATTCCTTTTGCAATTGCAGCGAAAAGAATAAAATATCTAGGATTAAACTTAACCAAGAATGTGAAAGACATATATGCTGAAAACCATAAGACGTTTTTAAAAGAAATTAAAGAAGACACAAAGAAATGGAAAGATTTTCCATGCTCATCGATTGGAAGAATCAACATAGTTAAAATGGCCATATTACCCAAAGCAATATACAGATTTAATGCAATCCCCATCAAAATCCCAAAGGCATTTTTTAAAGAAAAATAACAAAAAATAATCAGATTTGTTTGGAACCAGAAAAGACTCCAAATAGCCAAACTATCTTAAAAAAAAGGAACAATGCTGGAGGTATCCCACTCCCTGACCTTAGTTTGTACCACAGGGCTACAATAATCAAAACAGCATGATACTACCCAGGAATCCCTCTCCTGGGTATCTACCCAAAAAATCTGAAAACATTTATACATAAAGACATGTGTGCTCCAATGTTCATTTCAGCTTTGTTTACGGTGGCCAAGAAATGGAAACAATCAAAATGTCCTTCGATAGATGAATGGATAAAGTACTTGTGGTATATGTACACAATGGAATACTATTTGGCGCTAAGAAAAGATGAAATAGGACCATTTGTGACAACATGGATGGATCTTGAGAGTATAATGCTAGGCGAAATAAGTTAGGCAGAAAAAGCAGAGAACCATATGATTTCACTGACATGTGGTATATAAACCAAAAAAAAAACCAAAAAAGAACAAGACAAAAAAATGAGAAACAAAAACTCATAGACACAGACAATAGTTTAGTGGTTACCAGAGGGTAAGGTGGTTGGGGGGTGGGAGATGAGGGTAAGGGGGATGAAGTATATAGTGATGGAAGGAGAAATTACTCTGGGTGGTGAACACACAATGGGATTTATAGATGATGTAATACAGAATTGTATACCTGTAATCTATGTAATTTTACCAACAATTGTCACCCCAATCAATTAATAAACAAACAAACAGCATGATACTTGCAGAAAAACAGACACATAAACCAATGAAATAGATTTCAGAACCCAGAAATAAAACCACATAAATACGGACATATAATTTTTGACAAAAAGCAAACAACATACAATGGATAAAAGACAGCCTCTTCAATAAATGGTGCTGGCACAATTGGAAAGCCACGAGTAAAAGAATGAAACTGGACTGCTATCTGTCACCATGTACCAAAATTAATTCAAAATGGATCAAAGACTTAAGCATAAACCTGAATGATAAACTGCAAAGAAGAAAAGATAGGTACTAAACTTATGGACCTTGGGTTCAAAGAGCATTTTATGAATTTTACTCCAAATGCAAGGGAAGTAAAAGCTAAAATAAATGAATGGGAGTATATCAAACTTAAAAATTTCTGCACAGCAAAAGAGCCCATCGATAAAATAAAGAGGGAACCAACTGAATGGGAAAAGATTTTTGCAAACAGTGCCTCCGATAAGTGGCTAATATCCACAATATACGAGGAACTCATGCAACTCAACAATAAAAACAAAAAGAACCCGATTGAAAAATGGGCAGAGGACCTGAAGACACATTCTCCAAAGAGGATATCCAAATGTCAAATGGACATATGAAAATATGCTCAACTTCAGAAATCATCAGAGAAATGCAAATAAAAACCACAATGAGATATCACCTCACCCCAGTTAGAATGGCTATCATCACCAAGACAAACAGGAACAAGTGTTGGAGAGGCTGTGGAGAAAACGGAAGCCTCATACACTGTTGGTGGGAATGCAGACTGGTGCAGACATTATGGTAGGCAGTGTGGAGGTTCCTCAAATATTACGGAGAGAATTACTGTATGACCGAGAAATCCCTCTCCTGGGTATCTACCAAAAAAATCTGAAAACATTTTATACATAAAGACACGTGTGCTAAGACACGTGTGCTCCAATATTCATTGCAGCTTTATTCCCCGTGGCCAAGACATGGAAACTACCAAAATGTCCTTCTATAGATGAATGGATAAAGAAGTTGTGGTGTATATACACAATGGAATACTATTTGGCGGTAAGAAAAGATGAAATAGGGCAATTTGTGACAACATGGTTGGATCTTGAGATTATAATGCTAAGTGAAATAAGTCAGAAAGAAAAAATAGAGAACCATGTGATTACACTGATGTGTGGTATATAAACCAAAAACAGCAAAAGAACAAGACAAACAAATGAGAAACAAAAACTCATAGACACAGAAAATACTTTAGTGGTTACCAGAGGGTAAGGGGAGACAGTTGGTAGATGAGGGTAAAGGGAATCAAAAATATGGTGATGGAAGAACTGACTCTGGGTGGTGAACACACAATGGGATTTATATGTGATGTAATACAGAATTGTACACCTGAAATCTATGTAACTTTACTAACAATTTTCACCGCAATAAACTTAAGAAAAAAACAATGTTTAATCTGGTGTTCTAGGCTGACGTGCTCTATAATTGTCAATTATGTCCATTTTATCTAATGTGTCATGTAGGGCTGATATTTCTTTATTTATTATCTGTTAGGTTGATGTATCCATAGCTGTCATTGATATATTTAGGTTTCCTACTATAATTATGTTTAGGTCAATTTCTCCTTTTAATTCTGGTTGTAGTTACTTTGTATATTTCAGTGCTCCCTGATTGGGGGCATTAAGATTGATAACTTTTTTGTCTTTTTATTTATAGTGCCCTTGTTGTTATGAAATATCCATCTTTTTCTCATGTTACCTTTTTTATCCTGCAGTCTGTTTTATCTGATATCATTATAGCTACTCCTGATTTTATCTGAATACCATTTGCTTGGAATATCAATTTCTACGCTTTCACTTTTAGTCGATATTTGTCTTTGTAGCTGAGATGTGTCTCTTGGAGGCAGCATGAGGTTGGGTTTAGTTTTTTTTATCCATGCTGCCACTCTGTGTCTTTTTACACTTAGGGTGATTATTGATATATGGGTGTTTACTATCATTCTGTTTTATATATTGAGGTGCTGAGTAATATTTCTAAACAGGGTTTCACAGTTAATATACCTATGAAAACTACTGTGCCAAACAGAGGATGAGTAACTGTCACTGGAAACTACCTCTTGAATGTATCATTTATCGAGCTGGCCAGCTTCTCATGCATAGGATGATAAGTTTTGTCAGAAAGCTCTTTGAGAGCCTTTTTCATCAAACTTATATGTAGCTGTGAAAGGCTCATACTAGCTTCAAATACAGGACTGCCAAGCGTCAGGCTCAGTCAGTCCTGGCAAAACAAAACAAACAAAACTTGTTTAGTACCATTACAAGGATGCACTGGCTAAAGATCTTCACACAAATATTTTCTCAAGAGCTCCCTTCAGGACTGCCAGGCATTCCAACATAATTTATAGTCTTCTCTTCTGTATTTCTCTGGGTCATACTCTCAGCATCTTACAGTCCTTACTGGATCTTTATAGAAACCCATATTAACTTTAAATCTGCAAGGCTGCAAGCTGAAGACATCCAAACATAAGTGTGTATCACTGAAAACCTTACACCCTAAATCTAGAACCAGCCCTTCATCACAACTGCCAAGTACATAGTTGTCCCAAATAAGTCAGACAGAGAAAGACAAATACCATATGATCTCATTTATATGTGGAATCTAAAGAAGAGAATAAGTGAATGAACTAATCAGAAACAGTTTCAGAGACATAGAAGAAAAACAGAATTGCTAGATGGGAGGGCGGGTGGGGATAACTGAGAAGGTGAGGGGATTCGAAAGCAGTCAGTAACCACAAGATTGCTACGGGGGTTACAAAAGTTAATTTGGGGAATGTAATCAATAATGTTGTAAAGATTTTGTAGGGTATCCAATGGACAGTTGTCTCATTAGGGAGACCACCTCAGGGATGATGTAGATGCCTGATCACTGCACTGTATACCTTTTCAGCTGAAGCTGAACTATAATGAATGTCAACTACAAGCTTATATATATATATATATATATATATATATATATATATATATATATATGAGAAGCAGAGTACAGCACTAGGAATAGAGAGTGGAAATGTAATGGCTGTGTGAGATGTCAGAGGGATAGTGGATGGGGGGAAAGGGGTTGACACAGTGTGAGGGATATAAATGATAAACATCTAAGTATTACTTTGTTTTGTGCACCTGAAACTAATAAAAATAAATAAATAAATAAATAAATAAATAAATAAATAAATAAAAACATCAATGTTGCCAGTTCGATTCCCACATGGGCCAGTGAGCTGTGCTCTCCACAACTAGACTGAAAACAACAAATCGACAACTAGATTGAAAACAACTATTTGACTTGGAGCTGATAGGTCCTGGAAAAACACACCATTCCCCAATATTCCCCAATAAAAAATTTACATATGTATATAAATTTATATATATATATATATATATATATATATATATATATATATATATATATATATATATATATATATATATATATGTATAATTTCTGAGCCATAGTCTCAAAACAGAAACAATTAAAGTATCTAACAAAGACTTTATCTATATTCTTCACTGTCTACCAGCACACTGTAAATACTTAATATTTTAAACCCTAAGGAATATGTGAACAATGCAAAAAAAATATGTAGAAGAGTGTCTGGGAAGATAACAGTAAGATGGGTTTGTCTCTGGCTGATTCAATTGGGCTTGGATTTTCTTTTTCTTCTCCATATTTTATCACTTTTCTAAAATAACATGCACAAATTGAAAAATAAAAATATATTTTTGCCTGGCATTTACATTTGATTCTCTCACTGAGCTAACACCAAAAGACCAATGCAACAAAGACCTAATAAAGGATTAAATTGAAATGATATCTACAGGGATTTGCATATTTCTTAAATGATATTTATTTATTTATAGTGCTTATTATTTCCTCTCAAAATCCAAAGTCTCTAGCACTGCATTAAAAATCCTACGTGATTTACTTTTTCTTTTTGTCTCATTCTTTTTTTTTATTAGTTTCAGGTGTACAAAACAATGTAATAGTTATTTATCATTTATATCCCTCACACAGTGATAAGCCCCCCTCCCCCAATCTACTATCCCTCTGACATTAAGTATAGCTGTTACATTTCCACTATTTCTATTACTAATGCTGTACTCTACTTCTTGTGACCATATATATATATATATATATATATATATATATATATATATATATATATATATATAATTATAGCTGGCATTCATTATTGTTCAGCTTCAGGTGTACAGTGCAGTGATTTTTCTCTGTCAAAATTTCTAGACTTCATATCCCATGGCATCCTTCTATCAGTCTCTTATCTAAACACCCTGGAATACTCATCAAAGCTTAAGTTTTTATATCTCCCTTCATTTTTTAATTCTGTTCTCCCTAGTCATCATGCCATTCCACACATGCTATACTTACCAAAATGATATATTTCAAGCTCCAGGTCAACTACTACCTCTTCATAAAATTAACCTGATTCCTGAAGTGAGACTTAACACTATCCTATGTGCCACCATGGTAGTTTTTTTGGTTATAACTGTAATGAACACTTACCACATTTTATCTTCTAGTTGTGTACTTGTCTGGAAACTTCCCTCTAATAAGTGGTAAGTCCAGGAGGGTAGAACCTAGGTCTAGTTTGTTTCAGTCTACTTCATTAAAAACACAATGGTATCATAAATATGTTTCTTTTAAATGTGAGTCACTGATCATAACCAGGCTCATTTTAGCATATGACTAATGAAAGCTTTAAAATTCCATATGTACACTTGATTGTATATCTAGGGAAAGTCCTTTAACACAGGACTCGATTGTAATAGTGCACTATTGGCAGAGGCACAGAAATCACTTATGTGGAAAAGATTGTATTAGGGCTAGACTATATAATGTGAAATTCTACTTTTGTGTTTTGTTTTTCCAGGGGGTGATTCAAGAGTTGATAGCATACATGAAAAATTTATTTCCTCTGTCCTCACTACTTAAAAAAATAAAAAGATCTTAACTTTGGAAATTCCATTTCATCAGTTGATATAATTATGCACATAGTGTTCTAGTTTTAAAAAACCCAACAAATTGAGTTTAATCATGTAAAAAATAAATTAAAATATAAAGCATTTTACCAAAGCAACTTTTGCATATAACTGCGGCATTTATTATGAAGTGATTTGTACTCTACCTCATTCCACAAAGGTAGTTTACAATAAGAACTCATTTAGAAAGCTAATCATAAATATAAAAGAGGAAGAAGACAGAAACTAGAGACGTAAAACAAATGAAAGAACTCTACAAGAACTTTCTGACTCCATCAGAAAGATCAATACAAGTATAATGGGCATATCACAAGGAGAAGAAAGAGAAAAGGAAACAGAGAGTATAGTCAAAACAAATATTTGATGACAACTTCCCAAACTGGTGGAAAGAACTGGATCCTTCAATGCAAGAAGCAAAGACAAAACCTAATTACCTTATTCCGAACAGTCCTTCTCAAAGGCACATTGTATTCAAGCTGTAAAAAATTAATGACAAAGAAAGAATCCTCAAGGCAGCCAGGAAAAAGAAGACGGTAACCTATAAGGAAAGCCCATTAGATTATCATCAGATTTTTCAGCAGAAACTCTACAAGCCAGGAGGGAGTGGAACCAAATATTCAAACTATTGAAAGAGAGAAACCATGAGCCAAGAATAATATATACAGCAAAGATATCCTTTAGATATGAAGGAGGAATAAAGACCATTCCAGACGTACAGAAGCGGAAGGAATTTTCTAATACATGACCTGCACTACAAGAAATACTAAAGGAGGCTATTCGACCACCATCAACAGGGACAATTTGTGGCAACCAAAACTCAAAAAGGGGGAGAGTAAAGGCCTGAACGGAATATGGGAATGGAGAAAGTAAGCGTGCTGAAGAAAATGGAATACTCTAAATATCAAACTTTCTTTTACATAAACTTAAGGGTAACCACTCAAAAAAAAAAAATCCAGAACTGAAATATATACTGTAATAAAAGAAGAACCAGAGGGAAACATCATAGAATACCACCACACAGAAATAATAGACAACAACGAAAAGGCAAAGAAACAATGGAAAAGCAAGCCTTACCAGAAAACTAAAGATAGAATGAAAGGAAATCCTCACATATCAATAATCACCCTAAATGTAAATGGACTGAACTCACCAATAAAAAGGCACAGAGTAGCAGATTGGATCAAGAAACTAAACCCAACCATATGCTGTCTCCAAGAGACACATCTCAGCTACAAGGACAAGCATAGACTCAAAGTGAAAGGGTGAGAATTGACACTCCAAGCAAATGGTACCCAGAGAAAATCAGGTGTAGCCATAATGATATGAGATGAAACAGACTTCAAGGTGAAAAAGATAACAAGAGATAAAGATGGACCTTTCATAATGGTGAAGGGAACTGTACAACAAGAAGACATAAGAGTCATCAATATTTATGCCCCAATCAGGGAGCACCGAAATACACCAAGCAACTACTAACAGAACTAAAGGGAGAAATTGACCAAATCACAATTATACTAGGGGACTTAAATACATCATTGACAGCTATGGATAGATCATCCAAACAGAAAATAAATAACGAAATAGTAGCCCTAAATGACACATTAGATGAAATGGACATAATTGACATTTATAGAGCACTTCATCCTAAAACATCAGACTATACATTCTTTTCTAGTGTACATGGAACATTCTCAAGGATAGACCATATATTGGGACATAAAATCAGTCTCAACAAATTTAAGAAGATTGAAATCATACCATGCATATTCTCTGATCACAAGGCTTTGAAATTGGATATCAACTGTAAAAAGAAAGCGGGAAAAACACAAATACATGGAGATTAAACAACATACTTTTAAAGAAGGACTGGGTCAAAGAAGAAATTAGAGGAGAGATCAAAAGATACATAGAAACAAATGACAATGAAAATACATCCTACCAAAATTTTTGGGATGCAGCGAAAGCAGTTTTAAGAGGAAATTTATCTCATTACAGGCCTATCTCAAGAAACAAGAAAACTCCCAAATAAATAACCTCATGTTACACCTTAAAGAACTAGAAAAAGAAGAACAAGTAAAACCCAAGGTCAGCAGAAGAAAGGAAATAACAAAAATTAGAGCAGAACTAAATGAAATAGAGAACAAAAGACAATAGAAAAAATTAATGTGACAAAGAGCTGGTTCTTTGAAAAGATTAACAAAATTGACAAACCCTTGGCTAGACTTACTAAGATAAAAGAGAAGACACTGATTAACAAAATCAGAAAGCGTAAAAGGGAAGTTATCACGGACACCACAGAAATACAAAGGATCATCCAAGAATACTATGAAGGACTATATGCCACCAAATTCAACAACCTAGAAGAAATGGACAAGTTCTTAGAAACATATAGCCTTCAAGGCTGAACCATGAAGAACTGGAAAATCTAAACAGACCGATCACCAGTAACTAAATTGAATCAGTCATCCAAAACCTTCCCAAAAGCAAAAGTCCGGGACCAGATGGCTTCACTAGTGAATTCTACCAAACCTTCAAAGAGGATCTAATACCAATTCTGCACAAACTCTTCCAAAAATTGAAGAAGAGACAGTACTCCCTAACTCATTTTATGAGGCCAACATTACCCTGATACCAAAACCTGGTAAGGACAGCACAAAAAGAAAACTACAGACCAATATCTCTAATGAATACCGATGCAAAAATCCTAAATAAAATTCTAGCAAATCGAATACAACAATGCATTAAAAGATTATTCATCACGACCAAGTGGGGTTCATCCCGGGGCACAAGGATGGTACAATATACAAAATCCATCAATGTGATACATCACATAAACAAAATAAAGGACAAAAATTATATGATTATATCAATTGATGCAGAAAAAGCATTTGACAAGATACAACATCCATTTATGATTAAAACACTTAATAAAATGGGTATAGAAGGAAAATACCTTAACATAATAAAGGCCATATATGACAAGCCCTCTGCTAATCTCATAATTAATGGAGAAAAACTGAAGCCCTTTGCTCTACGTTCAGGAACACGACAGGGATGTCCCCTATCACCTCTGCTTTTCAACATAGTGTTGGAAGTCCTTGCCAGAGCAATCAGGCAAGAGAAAGAAATAAAAGGCATCCAAATTGGGAATGAAGAAGTTAAATTATCACTCTTTGCAGATGACATGATGCTATATATAGAAAACCCTAAAGACTCCACCAAAAAGCTATTAGAAACAATCACGAATACAGTAAAGTTGCGGCTACAAAATCAACGCACAAAAGTCCATTGCCTTCCTATATACTAACAATGAAATCTCAGAAAAGAAATACAAAAAACAATTCCTTTTGCAATTGCAGCAAAAAGAATAAAATACCTAGGAATAAACTTAACCAAGGATGTGAAAGACCTATATGCTGAAAACTATAAGACATTTTTGAAAGAAATTGAAGAAGACACAAAGAAATGGAAAGACATTCCGTGCTCATGGATTGGAAGAATCAACATAGTTAAAATGGCCATATTACCCAAAGCAATATACAGATTCAATGCAATCCCCATCAAAATACCAATGGCATATTTTAAAGAAATAGAACAAAAAATCATCAGATTTGTTTGGAACCACAAAAGACCCCGAATAGCCAAAGCAATCTTAAGGAAAAAGAACAATAATGGAGGTATCACACTTCCTGACTTTGGCTTGTACTACAGGGCTACAATAATCAAAACAGCATGGTATTGGCAGAAAAACAGACACATAGACCAATGGAATAGAATTGAGAACCCAGAAATAAAACCACATAAATATGGACAGATAAATTTTGACAAAGAAGCTAAAAACATACAATGGAGCAAAGACAGCCTCTTCAATAAATGGTGCTGGGAGAATTGGATAGCCACGTGCAAAAGAATGAAACTGGACTGCTATTTGTCACCATGTACCAAAGTTAATTCAAAATGGATCAAAGACTTAAGCATAAGACCTGACACAATAAACTGCATAGAAGAAAACATAGGTACTAAACTTATGGACCTTGGGTTCAAAGAGCATTTTATGAACTTGACTCCAAAGGCAATGGAAGTAAAAGCTAAAATAAACGAATGGGACTATATGAAACTTAAAAGCTTCTGCACAGCAAAAGAAACCATTGACAAAATAAAGAGGCCACCAACTGAATGGGAGAAGATTTTTGCAAACAGTGCCTCCGATAAGGGGCTAGTATCCAGAATATACAAGGAACTCATGCAACTCAACAACAAAAAACAAACAACCCAATTGAAAAATGGGCAGAGGACTTGAAGAGACATTTCTCCAAAGAGGACATACAAATGGCAAATAGACATATGAAAAAATGCTCAACATCACTAATCATCAGAGAAATGCAAATCAAAACCACAATGAGATATCACCTCACCCCAGTCAGAATGGCGATCATCAACAAGACAAATAGTAACAAATGTTGGAGGTTGTGGAGAAAAAGGAACCCTCATACACTGTTGGTGGGAATGCAGACTGGTGCAGCCGTTATGGAAGGCAGTGTGGAGGTTCCTCAAAGAATTACGAATAGAATTGCCATATGACCCAGCAATCCCTCTCCTGGGTATCTACGCCAAAAATCTGAAAACATTTAGAGATAAAGACACGTGTGCTCCAATGTTCATTGCAGCTTTGTTTACGGTGGCCAAGACATGGAAACAACCAAAATGTCCTTCGATAGACGAATGGATAAAGAAGTTGTGGTATATATACACAATGGAATACTATTCGGCAGTAAGAAAAGATGATATAGGAACATTTGTGACAACATGGATGGATCTTGAGAGAGTAATGCTGAGCGAAACAAGTCAGACAGAAAAAGCAGAGAACCATGTGATTTCACTGATATGTGGTATATAAACCAAAAACAACAAAAGAACAAGACAAACAAATGAGAAACAGAAACTCATAGACACAGACAATAGTTTAGTGGTTGCCAGAGGGTAAGAGGGGGGGGGGGTAGGAGATGAGGGTAAGGGGGATCGAATATATGGTGATGGAAGAACTGACTCTGGGTGATGAACATACAATGGGATTTATAGATGATGTAATACAGAATTGTACACCTGAAATCTATGTAATTTTACTAACAATTGTCACCCCAATAAATTTAATTTAGAAAAATAAAATTAAATTAAAAAATAAATAAATATTGATTGCGACCCGATTCGGGGCTCCAGTCTCTTGAGGCTGCGAGTCCCTCGGTCCTCTGTGATTTAACTGTATTTGAGTCTCTGTCTCTTTATTATTGTTTAATCCTCGCCTCCTCCCTCGCCTTCCCACGGCTTGTGTTGCGCAGACGTCTGTATCTCTCTCTCTCGCTCTCTCTCTCTCTCTCTCTCTCTCTCTATATATATATATATATATATATATATATATATATATATATATATATATATATATATATATATTAATATGTAGCATTCTGGAGGTCTGGATTGATTCAAGCATAAAATTTTATATTTATTTAGATCCTCTGTAGTGCCAACACAACACCTCCCATACATCATATTTATTGCCAACTTACAAACCATTTTTAAATATCCAATGACGTTTAGTGAGTCCCACTCTTACTTCTTTCCTACTTGTTTGCCTTTGCTTTTGTTGCTCCCTGTATCTGGAATGTTTTTTCTACCTCATCTCCATCTGTAGAAGTATAAGCTATCTTTCAAGATTAACCAGAAATGCTACTTAGTTTTTCAAACCCTTCCTGATCTTCTCAACCAGCTGTGATTCTTTGAAATTCTAACAAATTGTTTACCTCCTCTACTTTGCATTTATTTGATTCTACTTTGTGTTAAAACTATCTAGAAAATGTGTCTTTATGGCAGGAATCCTATATAGTTCACCTGCAAATTCTCCAAAGGACCCACCACTCTACTTTCCAGTAACTAGGCATTCACAAAATATTCAGTTGGATAACAATACGTTGGCAATTATGAGATTTGTCTAATCTCATTCAGTTAATCTCATTTGCATAATCACATTGGAAATTAAGGTTGATCCATAAATCATGCAAAATTTTTAAAAATGTATTTTAAAAGTAATAGTTGGCATGTTGGGTGTAAACAGAAAAGAATAGCTATGAATATGGGAACTATAATGTACAGAAAAAAATTCAGGCATCGTCTAAGTCCTAAATTTAATCACTGATGAAACAATTAATCTTACTCTGTTTTGTTGTCACAAATAATAACCCTGATCCTGACCTTAGCCATCTACCTTATTTGGGAATTTATAATGCTATCTATATAACACAAATAAATTGTGCAATGAGAGCAGCTATTCATTTTCCTCAATCCACAGTCTGGCATTGTCTTTGCTGAACCTAATGGCCAGGTAAACTGCTCTTTGCACAATGACTTTGAGTTTTTTTTTTTTTTTAAGAAATGTGTGCAATCTCATTCATAGAAAGATTGGCTGCATATCAACAGCAGCTGTCTCAGGTTCTTGACTTTGTGCACAGGGTCTTTGTCCATAAGGCTCTGAGGAGCACGTGCTCAGTTTTCATGTAGTTTCTATAACCAACATTAGACATTAAGATCTGACGATTGCAACTCAAACTCATCCTGCCACCAGTGCAGGATTTCTTCCAGTTAGGTTTAATTATGACAGAAGTTGAGGACTGGTATTACCTGAATGTATTGTATTTTTTTTTCTTTTGGCAATCTTATGTTTCATGAGGGGGTCTGAGAGTGGCCACAAGGCCAGTCAGAAGATGCTGCTGCCACTGGAGGTAGTGCTGAAAAAAGAAAGGGGAATAAGGACTGCACGGGCTGAGGAACGCAACTACTTAAAAAAAACTAACAGCTTTATTAAGATACCAAACATTCATCCCTTTAAAAGTGTTCAGTTTCGGGGTTTTTACTATATTCAAAGAATTGTGCAGCTATCACCATAATGTAATTTTGGAACATCCCCAACTGCCTTTTGATGAATGCTTTTGATTATAAATGGGAGTGAGAAAGAATATCCAATGTGAGCCTAGCCCCACTGTATTGAGACACTACTTAAAGTGAATATCAACATATATGAAAGTAGCAACATATACACTAGTCCTGAATTATGTTATTTTTATTTTAATTAAAGTCACATGACATTCTTTTTTTTTTAATTTTATTTTATTAAATTTATTGGGGTGACAATTGTTAGTAAAATTACATAGATTTCAGGTGTACAATTCTGTATTACATCATCTATAAATCCCATTGTGTGTTCATCACCCAGAATCAGTTCTCCTTCCATCACCATTCTTTTTTATATCTAAAAAATATATAATAATATTTTTGTAATTATATTGCACTGATACATTCAGATATCTCAATGTGAGTAATTAAAACCACAAAAATATAAGCTGAATGTGGATGCTAAATATAGCAGATGAAAATTGGATTTCTGCTAGGTGCCATCCACATAGTTTTATATTAATCAGAAATTTAAAGATATATTCATGGAATCACTTTTCTTTTTTCTTTTTTTTTTTTTTTATGGTCATCTTTCAAAATTACCACAGCACTATTTTTAAAAATAAGTGTCTTATTTTACTTCTGTTAAGAATTCTAGTTTTGATCTCCAGCTGTTAAATCCAGTGTGCCTATGGTTGCTAGGAAACTGACAACTATAATTATTCAATCTCTTATAACATAAAGGTATAATTATACACTTGCTTATAGGAGAAAAATATATTCAAAGTCAATTTCTCTAAAATTAGGTTAACTTATGCAATCATTTCTATATGAAAAATAAAATTACACAAGAAAATAGCAATTATCATGATAATAGGAGAATTATCTGAACTTCCTATTGTTCTCTCCCACTCTCCACCTCTTCAAATCTATCCTTTATGGTAAAATAATTTTGATTTGGCCCCCAGTGAAAAACACATCCTTTTGTTACTGCCTTCAGTAATATTTCATTTAGCTCTCCTCCAAAATTAGAAGCAAGAAGCTCATTATAGTGGGTTATGAAATTTACTCATGATAAATTCTCAAATTTGTTATTAATATTTCATTATTGTGATTGTTAATGGTCTCAGGTTCAGGGGGAAGATTTTCTGGGATAATCAATCTGTTTTTATGAGAAACATTATTCATAAACTTATGTAAAAGATCTGTTCTCCTGTTAGAGTATAACCAGCTATTAATCTATGTGCATGCCCATTTGACCTTGCAATTACTCGCTTATTTGTATGATGCATTGCAATGGAGTTATTAATTCTACTTCCTTAAGAGTTGTATTCTTTTTCTCTGTAGGTCAGTCAGGAGAAATGATAGAGATCCCATTAATAACCATCACCAGCACCTCAGGAGACATGTGAAAACATTCTTTCAAAGGGTGTGAGTTTGTTCCTGAAGAGAAGCAAATGTAGATACTTCCAGTTCCAGGAAAACCTTCTCTCTAACTAAGGAACATCAACTCAATGGTAGCAGTTACAGGCTGAAGAATTGAGAGCAAGAAAATTCAATAGCATCAGGACTCCCAGCTGTAAATGGACCAATTTGTTTCTCGTGAGCCTTCTGGCGATATCTCCAGCTATTGCCTTTGTCCTGTTCACAATGGTCCTGCTTCTTGCATGATTTACTACTGTTAGTCTGCTAGTAAGAAAGAGAAAGGAGGCATGTCTTCAGATGGCCCCAAAGTGTCAGCCTTACAAACACTAATGCCTCCGTTCCAACAGTTCTAAAAGCATACTCATTCAACTTTATTTATACTCTATTTGTCTCAGTCAGAAATGCTCTTAAAGTCCCTCTTGCTTCGGGAAGCATGCTTTGTTTGGAAGTAATTGAAGGTGGCAAGATTACAGTATTAGAGCATCATAATCCTGAAAAGGGCTCATAAATAATCATCCTGCTAAACATAATGTCCAAAGACAGGTTTGGGACACTATTCTGAACTAATTATGCCTACCTTCTCTTATATCCACTTGGGGAATGAAAGTAGGAGTAGGAAATAAGGGTGGGACCACACCATGGATTCTGGATTCTCCATTTTCTCTACATTTATTCCTGGTACCATCCTGGACCAGGTTCTGTTTGCCTCATGTAAGAACAGAATTACTTGCCCCCCTTATTGGCTTTTGCTGGCTCCAGCCACCACCACCATTACACATTATTTCATTTTGTCATGACTCAATAATCAGAGCAATTTTCTTCCTTGTTTCTAGTACAGTTATTTATTCAAGAACAAATATTTATTGGATATCTACTATTACTGGGCATCATTCTAGACAATGAGGAAAGCAAAAGAACAAAACAGACAAAAACACTGACTCTGATGCAACTCACTTTCTAATTAGAAGAGTATGATAATAAACAAAATAAACAAGTAAATATATGGTATATCCAGTGATGGTCTAGGATATAGAAGAGAATAAGAGTGATGCAAAATAATTGCTAGGGCAGAGTTTGGGGCAGAAGGGTGAAGCAGTTATAATTATCTTTTGATCTATCTTCTAAAATTTGTTTTCAATGTCCTGTTATGTGTGTTTGCCTATATTCTTTTTGAGAAGGATTGGGCAGGATGTATAGTATAGATAAATAAATGCATGCATCTTATCATTTAATTCTGAATTCCTCTACCTGGTTTTTAGGATCCTCCCTATCCTGATCAAAATATGTCTTTCAAACTTTCAGTCTGCCCTCACAGATGGGAAAAAATATTCAAACCTGTTACATTGCTCTTGCTGATGGACCTTGGCCAGTTTGGCATACGTCTTTCTCTCCACATTCCCCAACATATTTCCTTTATGGTAATAAAATAGAAGGGGTCGAGTGCATTTTTCCATTTCATGTGAAGTTTTCCAGATGAAACCTGCACACAAGACTCTGGATGCTGGAGGTGGAGGGCATAAGAGTCGCTCTACCATTATGAGCAACCTGAGAGGACAAGACAAGTTAGTCGGTAGGAACTGGGCAAACTACAAGCTAATGACCTGACAATTAACTAAGGATGCATATGCCTCCATCACCCCCTGGAGATCAGCATGCATTGGCTATAACGAATGGTGGGATGACTACTCAGGAGGGAACTTTTCACTTCACGCTACTTCTCTCCAGATTGTATGGAAATTTAGACCCAAATGATCATACACTATACATGCCTCTTGCCCTCTGGTGAACTGAGAGTATATCAAGCTGAGAAGCAAAACACAGACATCTGAGACTTGTTGAGAATTAAGTCTGCCCTCTCTGGGAAACATAAATAGGAAGGGTCACAGCAAAGGGAAAAGGTATACTCATAACTATAAACAATTTCCTCTCTCTAATCTGTGTCCCAGAACAGAAAAAGTCATCAAATTATTCAGAAAGATGGAACTTCTTATAACAAAATGTCATCCCTGTATGAGAAAGAAGAGTTGGAGCTTGACCTACCAGTCCTAAGATTTAGTGATTCAGCTACGAGAAAGAACTTTTCTAATATCTGAAGTCTAGAAGTATATATTTTTAAAAACAAAGAGTTCCTGGTAAAGCTATAAGGAAAACACCTGAATATATATGGCATATGTGGTTGAGGAAAAGCACTTTTGAAGGGTGTTGTCATGCCCAGAGTGTATAGTACTCTGTTTCTAAGATTGATAATGATAGTGATAGCAGTTAGAAGAAAAATTACTGCGTGTAATACGCTTGTATGCAATCAAAATCATATAATGATCAAGTTGCCAGTACTATTTGGAGTACAAGAAAATGGCATCAGTTTTCTTCAGCACAGGAGAAAACCAATAAGGCCCGATTAAACAAAAGATATAAATCCTCTCCATTTACACCCAATACACACAAGGGAAACTTTGTATAGAATAAAAGGTAGGAGTTTGTATTAGTTTCCTGGGGCTGCCATAACAAATTACCACAGACTGATGGCTTAAAATGGCAGAAATGTATCCTCCTTCAGTTCTGGATGCCACAAATTTGCAATCAAGGTGTTAGCATGGTTGATTTTTTTTGGAGGCTCAGAGAGAATCTATTCCATGCTTCTTTCCTAGCCTCTGGTTGCTGCCAGCATCCCTTGGTATTTTTTATTTATTTATTTATTTATTTATTTATTTATTTATTTATTTATTTATTTATTTTTTGCCTTGCAGCTGCATCACGTTAATCCCTGACTCCACCTTCATGTGGCCTTTCCCTCTGTCACTCTGTATCTCATTCCTCCCTCTCTTTTCTTATAAGAATACCAGTCATTGGATTTAGGGCCCACCTTAAATCCAGGATGATCTCATCTAAAGATCCTTAAATTAATTTCATCCACAAGGACTCTTTTTCCCAATAAGGTCACATTCCCAGGTACATAACTAGGAAGTTATGATTTGGACATATGTTCTTGCGGGACACAATTTAATCCACTACAGTGTTGCTCAGGACAAGAGAGGTAAACCTCCAACAGCTGCTCATAGGAGGCTGTTTAACAACTAAATTTACTCTTTATTAAAGAGTTAGGCATCCCCTGGTCTATTGGGAATTATTTGTTTTTAGGAGCTTGACTCTTCCAAGGTCTTAAAAGGGGAGAGCTACTAACTCCAAGAATGAAATTTATCAAGAGCTCTTCCTCCTGAGGCCCATCCCGCTTGTTCTGAGAGATGCATATATTTTATGTCAAGGCTCATATTTTGCACCACAAAAACTAAAACAAAAACCCTAATGGTTGCATACATCATGGCCCTCTGGAAAGAAACAAATGTGTGGTGGTGACATTAGTACCTTAAATAAAACTAAAAGTGGTTACATAATGAGTCCAATAATGCGTCCACTATCTATAAGTATCAGGCTGTCTGGCACATAGTAGGTGCTCAATAAATACATATTACCTCTTTGAATAAAACACAGATTATTGCGTTGAAGCCCACATTCATTGTTCAGTTGTGAGAATAGGGCACCACGAGGCCAGAGCTGTAAATCAGATTGCTAATCAGGTTGAGTGGCTGTGCTCACTGGTAAACAATTTCTCTCCTGTGCCCAAAAAAAATAATTTAAAAAGTCAAGGAAATTAATGACTGCCCATAGGAACCAGTAAAATGAATGGTGCCTTTGGCTGCCAAGTGTTGGAATCTAAGGAATATAGCACAAAGAAAAGCATATTCCGGAATGTGGCAAGAAGCCAGGTATAGCCATGCATGGTACCTGGAAAAAGTTTCTTTCACGTCGTATTTCTTATTGGCAAGACACCTATTTCCTCCAGTGCCAATTACACATGTGATCTATTATCCCAGCACATACCATACACATACCCTTGCATTTCATTCTAGGGTAAAGATATTAAAGGGAAACAGCCAATAGTCCTCATGTTTCCTATTATAAGAGATTTTAAAAGAAATTGAAGAAGACACAAAGAAATGGAAAGGTATTCCATGCTCATGGATTGGAAGAATCAACATAGCTAAAATGGCCATATTACCCTAAGCAATATAAACATTTAATGCAATCCCCATCAAAATTCCAATGGCATCTTTAAAAAAACAGAACAAAAAATCTCAGATTTGTTTGGAATCAAAAAGACCCCAAATAGCCAAAGCAATCTTAAGAGAAAAGAACAATGCTGGAGGTATCACACTCCCTGACTTTAGCTTGTACTACAGGGCAACAATAATCAAAACAGCATGGTATTGACAGAAAAACAGAGAACACAGAAATAAACCCACATAAATACGGACAAACAATTTTTGACAAAGAAGCAAAAAACACACAATGGAAAAAAGACAGCCTCTTCAATAAATGGTGCAGGCACAATTGGAAAGCTACCTGCAAAAGAAAAAAACTGGACTGCTATCTGTCACCATCTACCAAAATTAATTCAAAATGGATCAAAGACTTAAGCATAAGACCTGACACAATAAACTGCATAGAAGAAAACATAGGTACTAAACTTATGGACCTTGGGTTCAAAGAGCATTTTATGAATTTGACTCCAAAGACAAGGGAAATAAAAGCTAAAATAAATGAATGGCTACACCAGTCTGCATTCCCACAAACAGTGTATGAGGGTTCCTTTTTCTCCACAGCCTCTCCAACATTTGTTACTATTTGTCTTGTTGATGATCGACATTCTGACTGGGGTGAGGTGATATCTCATTGTGGTTTTGATTTGCATTTCTCTGATGATTAGTGATGTTGAGCATTTTTTCATATGTCTATTTGCCATTTGTATGTCCTCTTTGGAGAAATGTCTCTTCAAGTCCTCTGCCCATTTTTCAATTGGGTTGTTTGTTTTTTTGTTGTTGAGTTGCATGAGTTCCTTGTATATTCTGGATACTAGCCCCTTATCGGAGGCACTGTTTGCAAAAATCTTCTCCCATTCAGTTGGTGGCCTCTTTATTTTGTCAATGGTTTCTTTTGCTGTGCAGAAGCTTTTAAGTTTCATATAGTCCCATTCGTTTATTTTAGCTTTTACTTCCATTGCCTTTGAAGTCAAGTTCATAAAATGCTCTTTGAACCCAAGGTCCATAAGTTTAGTACCTATGTTTTCTTCTATGCAGTTTATTGTGTCAGGTCTTATGCTTAAGTCTTTGATCCATTTTGAATTAACTTTGGTACCTGGTGACAAATAGCAGTCCAGTTTCATTCTTTTGCACGTGGCTATCCAATTCTCCCAGCATCATTTATTGAAGAGGCTGTCTTTGCTCCATTGTATGTTTTTAGCTTCTTTGTCAAAAATTATCTGTCCAGTTATGGAAGGCGGTGTGGAGGTTCCTCAAAAAATTACAAATAGAATTGCCATATGACCCAGCAATCCCTCTCCTGGGTATCTACCAAAAAAATCTGAAAACATTTAGAGATAAAGACACGTGTGCTCCAATGTTCATTGCAGCTTTGTTTACGGTGGCCAAGACATGGAAACAACCAAAATGTCCTTCGATAGATGAATGGATGAAGAAGTTATGGTATATATACACAATGGAATACTATTCGGCGGTAAGAAAAGATGATATAGGAACATTTGTGACAATGTGGATGGATCTTGAGAGAGTAATGCTGAGCGAAATAAGTCAGACAGAAAAAGCAGAGAACCATGTGATTTCACTGATATGTGGTATATAAACCAAAAGCAACAAAAGAACAAGACAAACAAATGAGAAACAGAAACTCATAGACACAGACAATGGTTTGGTGGTTGCCAGAGGGTAAGGGGGGTGGGGGGTGGGGCGTGGGAGATGAGGGTAAGGGGGATCGAATATATTGTGATGGAAGGAGAACTGACTCTGGGTGATGAACACACAATGGGATTTATAGATGATGTAATACAGAATTGTACACCTGAAATCTATGTAATTTTACTAACAATTGTCACCCCGATAAATTTAATTAAAATAATAATAATAATAATAATTAAAAAATAATAAAATAAAATAAAATAAATGAATGGGACTATATCAAACTCAAAATCTTCTGGACAGCAAAATAAACCACCGACAACATAAAGAGGCAACCAAGCAAATGGGAGATTTTTGCAAATAGTGCCTCTGATAAGGAGCTAATATCCAAAATATACAAGGAACTAATACAAATCAACAACCAAAAAAAACGCAATTGAGAAATGGGCAGAAGACCTGAAGAGGTATTTCTCCAAAGAGGATATACAAATGGCAAATAGACATGAAAAAATGCTCAACATCACTAATCATCAGAGAAATACAAATATAAACCACAATGAGATATCTCCTTCCCCAGTTAGAATGGCTATCATTAACAAGAGAAATAGTAACAAGTCTTGGAGAGGCTGTGGAGAAAACGGAAGCCTCATACACTGTTGGTGGGAATGTAGATTGGTATAGCCGCTATGGAAGGCAGTGTGGAGGCTCCTCAAAAAATTACGAATAGAATTACCATATGACCCAGTAGTCCCTCTCCTGGGTATCTACCCAAAAAATCTAAAACCATTTATCTATAAAGACATGGGTGCTCCAATGTTCATTGCAGCTTTATCTACAGTGGTCAAGACGTGGAAACAACCAAAATGTCTTTCAATAGATGAATGGATAAAGAAGTTGTGGTATATATACACAATGGAATACTATTCTGCGGTAAGAAAAGATAAAATAGGACCATTTGTGACAACATGGATGGATCTTGAGAGCATAATGCTAAGCGAAATAAGTCAGACAGAAAAAATAGAGAATCATGTGATTTCATTGATATGTGGTATATAAACCGAAAACAACAAAACAAGACAAGCAAATGAGAAACAAAAACTCATAGACACAGACAATAGTTTAGTGGTTACCAGAGGGTAACGGGGGAGGAGGGTTGTAGATGAGGGTAAATGGGATGAACTATATGGTGATGGAAGGTGAACTGACTCTGGGTGGTGAACACACGATGTGATTTATAGAGGACATAATACAGAATTGTATACCTGAAATTTATGTAACTTTACTAACAGTTGTTACCTCAATAAACTTCAATTTAAAAAAAGGCTCAAAAGTTGTATTACCTTTTGAAACAGGATGGCTGTGATAGAACCCAAAGCTAAATAACCCATTAGCTCTTTCCATAACATTATATGACATAAACCAAAACATTCTTCATCCTATATATTGGTAGTCTTAAATGGAGGAGAAACAACATAGAGTACCTTATCAAATACTTGTCACTTTCTCTCAGGTGTAAATAACAATAATGAAGAAGATCTAATCTCCCCTTCATAACTACATAGCTTATGGGATTGCTCCTCTTATGGCTTCTGTGTAAGTAAAAATGTGTAAAAAATTAAAGGAACTCAACTTGACATGGTGGAGAAAATTGTTGGCCTGATATTGAAAAACACCCTTCATAGACACAGACAATGGTTTGGTGGTTACCAGAGGGTAAGGGGGGTGGGGGGTGGGGAGTGGGAGATGACGGTAAGGGGGATCGAATATATGGTGATGGAAGGAGAACTGACTCTGGGTGATGAACACACAATGGGATTTATAGATGATGTAATACAGAATTGTACACCTGAAATCTATGTAATTTTACTAACAATTGTCACCCCAATAAATTTAATAAAATAAAATTAAAAAAAAAAAAAGAAAAACAACCTTCAATATTACCCAGGCTGCCCTGAACTGTAGAAATCTGGTCTTTTCATTTGGAATGCTTGCAAATCAAAACAGGACTGGCTAGAAAAGTTACTGATACATAACTATAATGCAACAAAATACAATCAAATGTTCCTAGGCCCAAGAAAATTGTGTGTGTGTGTGTGTGTGTGTGTGTGTGTGTGTGTGTGTGGTATTTGGGGGAGTGGTTGTATTTGAAGAAGCCCTATAGATCCTACAATGAACATGCTATGGGATCCTATGAAAAACAAATTATTTGAGCAATAAACTGGAGGGAAGACCCCTTAACTTGCTTGGTTCTAGGTGTGTGCTTCTTTCTACTAATTAACCATGATGTCTTTATTATGGTCTGTGGAACAGCTAATCAATAGGGAGAGATGGTAGTTATAGTCCACAGCTGCTCTTGTGTACCTGCATAATGCCCATGATTTTGTTCCCAGCTGTTCAGTCTAATCCATTTATGGCTGTTTATGGCTCATAGTCCGAGAAATCTTCTATTTACAGCTCATTCATCATTCTTAACATTTTTACAAACTCAGGCCGAATGTTCTGAGGGTAGGAAATAAACCCAGATTTCTACAGTCCCTTTTACTATCTCAGTACATAAAACCTTTCTTCCTCTGAAAGGCTTGCAAACCATATTTTTTTCACACTCCAAATTAACATTAAACTCATTTCAACTGACCCATGATATTATTATTATTATTATTATTATTATTATTATTATATTATTTTGAGGTGCAAAAACAATGTAATAGTTAGACAGTTCACCCCTCACAGAGTGATAAACCCCCACCCCCAATCTATTGCCCCTCTGACAATCATATATATCTATTACAATTCCATTGACTCTATTCCCTGTGCTGTAGTCCATATCCTGTGACTATATATATTAAATTATATTTGATGGACTCCTGATATTATGCTACTAGAATTGTAAAAGACAAATGTATAATTATGACCTCTTGGGGACAGAGCCCCAGAGAGCAGTTTCTAAGCTCTTGGCCTCACGTGGAGGGGTGCTAGCTCGGGTAGTAGATGGCCGTGGGCTGTGGCTAGTTGGCCGTCAGCTGTAGCTGGTTAGTCAATTGGCCACTGATATAACTGCCATGGCTGTGGTGGAGAGAGTCAGTCAGTTGGCAGAAAAGCGGACAGCAGGTCACACGTCGGGTGACTCCAGCCTCCAGTGAGACTATAGTGGTATGACTCCCCTATCTATGGCTCTGTGGGTGTTCTTTTTTGGCCAAGCCACATCATGCGTTCTTATGTGTTGAGCGGGAGCTGAGACCCTGGAAGCTACCCCACACGCAGACCTATTTTCTGTTTTTCAGGGAGCTAGATAATTCTAAAGTGGTTGTCCTAGTTCTTTGTAAATGGTGTAGGGTGGGCATGGAAGAGAGTCAACAACTTTCAAGTTGTTGTGAATATTTCCATATTGCTAATGGAAATCCAGACTAGATAATTAATATAGGCTGAGTGTTGCCAATATGGAATCAACTAAGTCTCCCCCAAATACTCGGTCTAAATCCAGACTTTTCCCTATTTTTTTTTTTTTTTTTTTTTTTTTTTTTGCAGAAACAGTACCATCACATCCCTATACATACTGTATCCTTAATATCAGTAACAATGAATCATGGGAATGTTCAAATCCATGCCTTTTGAAACCACTGCTCTCAAAGCCTGTTGAGAAATTTTGATAAATCTTAAAACAAAATTTGTATTGTTTTAATTCAAGAAAAAATGTACTATGTCATTCAGCAGTCAATGTGCTCCAGACAAAGTCTATTAGAAACACACTTATCGGACTTCCGGAAAAATGGCGGAGTGAGGTGAGCCTCTGTAAAGCTCCCCTGGAATTTACAAAGAATCGAACAACAAAAACTCCACAAAGGACTCCCTGCACAGCAGACAAGCAACACGAAGAGGCCCACTACCGACTGAAATCACCTACAGGTGGGAGATTCGCGCGAGTGGAGGGAGGAGGAAAGGGAGAAGCGCGCGGAGACGGAACCGCGCGGGCACAGGACGCAGACCTAGCTCAGTGCTCCGAGCTCGCTGCTTCCCGGAACTACCGCAGCTGCGGGAGATCGGACTGCTAGGGCTCCGCCAGGGCTCCACAGGGCTGAGGGGACAGCATATAACACAGCTGAACCCAACGCTCACGGCAGAGACCTCGGAGAAAAGACTGAGGGAAAAAGGCTGAAAACGGTGGTTTAAGCCCGCACTGCCGAGCAGAGAACGGAGCCTTAGGCACTGAGACTAGCCTCCCCCTCCCTCCCCTCCCAGAGCTCGCCCCGCCCCCACCTGCCCGGTGCTAGAAGCGAAACAGTAGCAGTGTCAGATCAAAACAACAGAAAATTTGCTGTTTTGAGATCTGTGGACCGCAAACACAAATTCACAGCCCAACTAGTTCCAGCAAAGGGGAGAGCTGTGGAAGCAGGACCGGCTGTGGTGGTGGACGCCGCCATTGCTCTGGGCCACCTCTCACAACTCACCCCGCCCCTGACCCCACCTATCTGGGCGGATCCCTGCAGGAGTAAACAGAACTGCTGAAATATACGGTTTCTGAATCAGCAGCTGGAAGAGCTTTGGAACATCAAAAGCTCTCCGCATACCCACCGGGACACTGCGCCCTGTGACCTAGACGAACTATTAACAGAGGAGAAGCCCGTCTCCCAGGGAATCCCCCATTGTGTGAGAAGTTGGAATAGTGCAGAGAAAACATAGCACTACTGTGTGGGAGAAGAAAATAAGTTGCAGTTGGAGAAATAATAAAACATTCTACCAACAAGTACTGGCAAACAAAAGAAAGACCGCTTTCTATCAACCTGTTGCAGAAGTCACTCCTGTAGATGTCTAGGAAGAGAAATAGTAAACCAGTAATCGCCATGAATAACCAAGGCAACAAGATAGCTCAGAAAGAAAGTGAAAAATCTCCAGAGAAGGCACTTAAAGATACAGAAATATGTGACTTAAATGACAGAGAATTCAAGATTGCAGTTCTGAAAAAACTCAACGAGATACAAGAAAACACAGATAGGCAGTTAAAGGAACTCAGAAACTCAATCAAAGAACAGCATGAGCATTTTACGAAAGAGATTGAAATCTTAAAAAGAACCAAATAGAATTTCTGGAGATTAAGAACTCAATAGAAGAAATTAAGAATGAAATAACCAGCTTAGGTAGTAGAGTTGACCAGATGGAGCAAAGAATCAGTGACATCGAAGATAGAAACCTGGAAATGACACAAATTGAAGAAGAAAAAGACTTGAGACTTAAAAGAAATGAAAGAACTCTACAAGAACTTTCTGACTCCATCAGAAAGAGCAATATAAGAATAATGGGCATACCAGAAGGAGAAGAAAGAGAGAAGGGAACAGAGAATATATTCAAACAAATTGTCGATGAGAACTTCCCAAATTTGTGGACAGAACTGGACCCTCGAATCCAAGAAGCAAATAGAACACCTAGTTACCTCAATCCCAACAGACCTTCTCCAAGGCACATTGTATTGAAGCTGTCTAAAATCAACGACAAAGAAAGAATCCTCAAGGCAGCCAGGGAAAAGAAGACGGTAACTTACAAAGGAAAGCCCATTAGATTATCATCAGATTTTTCAGCAGAAACTCTACAAGCCAGGAGGAGTGGAACCAAATATTCAAACTATTGAAAGAGAGAAACCATGAGCCAAGAATAATATATCCAGCAAAGATATCCTTTAGATATGAAGGAGGAATAAAGACCTTTCCAGACATACAGAAGCTGAGGGAATTTTCTAATACACGACCTGCACTACAAGAAATACTAAAGGAGGCTATTCGACCACCATCAACAGGGACAATTTGTGGCAAACAAAACTCAAAAAGGGGAGAGTAAAGGCCTGAACCGAATATGGGAATGGAGAAAGTAAGCGTGCTGAAGAAAATGGAATACTCTAAATATCAAACTTTCTTTTACATAAACTTAAGGGTAACCACTCAAAATAAATCCAGAATTGAAATATATACTGAAATAAAAGAAGAAACAGAGGGAAACATCATAGAATACCACCACACAGAAATAATAGACAACAACAAAAGGCAAAGAAACAATGGAGACACAACCTTACCAGAAAACTAAGATAGAATGACAGGAAATCCTCACATATCAATAATCACCCTAAATGTAAATGGACTGAACTCACCAATAAAAAGGCACAGAGTAGCAGATTGGATCAAAAACTAAACCCAACCATATGCTGTCTCCAAGAGACACATCTCAGCTACAAGGACAAGCATAGACTCAAAGTGAAAGGGTGGAAATTGACACTCCAAGCAAATGGTACCCAGAGAAAATCAGGTGTAGCCATAATGATATCAGATGAAACAGACTTCAAGGTGAAAAAGATAACAAGAGACAAAGATGGACATTTCATAATGGTGAAGGGACTGTACAACAAGAAGACATAACAGTCATCAATATTTATGCCCCCAATCAGGGAGCACCGAAATACACCAAGCAACTACTAACAGAACTAAAGGGAGAAATTGACCAAAACACAATTATACTAGGGGACTTAAATACATCATTGACAGCTATGGATAGATCATCCAAACAGAAAATAAATAACGAAATAGTAGCCCTAAATGACACATTAGATGAAATGGACATAATTGACATTTATAGAGCACTTCATCCTAAAACATCAGACTATACATTCTTTTCTAGTGTACATGGAACATTCTCAAGGATAGACCATATATTGGGACATAAAATCAGTCTCAACAAATTTAAGAAGATTGAAATCATACCATGCATATTCTCTGATCACAAGGCTTTGAAATTGGATATCAACTGTAAAAAGAAAGCGGGAAAAACACAAATTCATGGAGATTAAACAACATACTTTTAAAGAAGGACTGGGTCAAAGAAGAAATTAGAGGAGAGATCAAAAGATACATAGAAACAAATGACAATGAAAATACATCCTACCAAAATTTTTGGGATGCAGCGAAAGCAGTTTTAAGAGGGAAATTTATCTCATTACAGGCCTATCTCAAGAAACAAGAAAACTCCCAAATAAATAACCTCATGTTACACCTTAAAGAACTAGAAAAAGAAGAACAAGTAAAACCCAAGGTCAGCAGAAGAAAGGAAATAACAAAAATTAGAGCAGAACTAAATGAAATAGAGAACAAAAAGACAATAGAAAAATTAATATGACAAAGAGCTGGTTCTTTGAAAAGATTAACAAAATTGACAAACCCTTGGCTAGACTTACTAAGATAAAAGAGAAGACACTGATTAACAAAATCAGAAACGTAAAAGGGAAGTTATCACGGACACCACAGAAATACAAAGGATCATCCAAGAATACTATGAAGGACTATATGCCACCAAATTCAACAACCTAGAAGAAATGGACAAGTTCTTAGAAACATATAGCCTTCCAAGGCTGAACCATGAAGAACTGGAAAATCTAAACAGACCGATCACCAGTAACTAAATTGAATCAGTCATCCAAAACCTTCCCAAAAGCAAAAGTCCGGGACCAGATGGCTTCACTAGTGAATTCTACCAAACCTTCAAAGAGGATCTAATACCAATTCTGCACAAACTCTTCCAAAAATTGAAGAAGAGACAGTACTCCCTAACTCATTTTATGAGGCCAACATTACCCTGATACCAAAACCTGGTAAGGACAGCACAAAAAAGAAAACTACAGACCAATATCTCTAATGAATACCGATGCAAAAATCCTAAATAAAATTCTAGCAAATCGAATACAACAATGCATTAAAAAGATTATTCATCACGACCAAGTGGGGTTCATCCCGGGGCACAAGGATGGTTCAACATACAAATCCATCAATGTGATACATCACATAAACAAAATAAAGGACAAAAATCATATGATTATATCAATTGATGCAGAAAAAGCATTTGACAAGATACAACATCCATTTATGATTAAAACACTTAATAAAATGGGTATAGAAGGAAAATACCTTAACATAATAAAGGCCATATATGACAAGCCCTCTGCTAATCTCATAATTAATGGAGAAAAACTGAAGCCCTTTGCTCTACGTTCAGGAACACGACAGGGATGTCCCCTATCACCTCTGCTTTTCAACATAGTGTTGGAAGTCCTTGCCAGAGCAATCAGGCAAGAGAAAGAAATAAAAGGCATCCAAATTGGGAATGAAGAAGTTAAATTATCACTCTTTGCAGATGACATGATGCTATATATAGAAAACCCTAAAGACTCCACCAAAAAGCTATTAGAAACAATCAACGAATACAGTAAAGTTGCCGGCTACAAAATCAACGCACAAAAGTCCATTGCCTTCCTATATACTAACAATGAAATCTCAGAAAAAGAAATACAAAAACAATTCCTTTTGCAATTGCAGCAAAAAGAATAAAATACCTAGGAATAAACTTAACCAAGGATGTGAAAGACCTATATGCTGAAAACTATAAGACATTTTTGAAAGAAATTGAAGAAGACACAAAGAAATGGAAAGACATTCCGTGCTCATGGATTGGAAGAATCAACATAGTTAAAATGGCCATATTACCCAAAGCAATATACAGATTCAATGCAAGCCCCATCAAAATCCCAATGGCATATTTTAAAGAAATAGAACAAAAAATCATCAGATTTGTTTGGAACCACAAAAGCCCCGAATAGCCAAAGCAATCTTAAGGAAAAAGAACAATAATGGAGGTATCACACTTCCTGACTTTGGCTTGTACTACAGGGCTACAATAATCAAAACAGCATGGTATTGGCAGAAAAACAGACACATAGACCAATGGAATAGAATTGAGAACCCAGAAATAAAACCACATAAATATGGACAGATAATTTTTGACAAAGAAGCTAAAAACATACAATGGAGCAAAGACAGCCTCTTCAATAAATGGTGCTGGGAGAATTGGATAGCCACGTGCAAAAGAATGAAACTGGACTGCTATTTGTCACCATGTACCAAAGTTAATTCAAAATGGATCAAAGACTTAAGCATAAGACCTGACACAATAAACTGCATAGAAGAAAACATAGGTACTAAACTTATGGACCTTGGGTTCAAAGAGCATTTTATGAACTTGACTCCAAAGGCAATGGAAGTAAAAGCTAAAATAAACGAATGGGACTATATGAAACTTAAAAGCTTCTGCACAGCAAAAGAAACCATTGACAAAATAAAGAGGCCACCAACTGAATGGGAGAAGATTTTTGCAAACAGTGCCTCCGATAAGGGGCTAGTATCCAGAATATACAAGGAACTCATGCAACTCAACAACAAAAAAACAAACAACCCAATTGAAAAATGGGCAGAGGACTTGAAGAGACATTTCTCCAAAGAGGACATACAAATGGCAAATAGACATATGAAAAAATGCTCAACATCACTAATCATCAGAGAAATGCAAATCAAAACCACAATGAGATATCACCTCACCCCAGTCAGAATGGCTATCATCAACAAGACAAATAATAACAAATGTTGGAGAGGCTGTGGAGAAAAAGGAACCCTCATACACTGTTGGTGGGAATGCAGACTGGTACAGCCGTTATGGAAGGCAGTGTGGAGGTTTCTCAAAGAATTACGAATAGAATTGCCATATGACCCAGCAATCCCTCTTCTGGGTATCTACCCAAAAAATCTGAAAACATTTAGAGATAAAGACACGTGTGCTCCAATGTTCATTGCAGCTTTGTTTACGGTGGCCAAGACATGGAAACAACCAAAATGTCCTTCGATAGATGAATGGATAAAGAAGTTGTGGTATATTTACACAATGGAATACTATTCGGCAGTAAGAAAAGATGATATAGGAACATTTGTGACAACATGGATGGATCTTGAGAGAGTAATGCTGAGCGAAACAAGTCAGACAGAAAAAGCAGAGAACCATGTGATTTCACTGATATGTGGTATATAAACCAAAAACAACAAAAGAACAAGACAAACAAATGAGAAACAGAAACTCATAGACACAAACAATAGTTTAGTGGTTGCCAGAGGGTAAGCGGGGGTGGGGGTGGGAGGTGAGGGTAAGGGAGATCGAATATATGGTGATGGAAGGAGAACTGACTCTGGGTGGTGAACACACAATGGGATTTATAGATGATGTAATACAGAATTGTACACCTGAAATCTATGTAATTTTACTAACAATTGTCACCCCAATAAATTTAATTAAAAAAAAAAAAAAAAAAAAAAAAAAAAAGAAACACACTTATCATTGAACAAATTTAAATACCATGTTTCCCCAAAATTAAGACCTAGCTGGACCCTCAGCTCTAATGCGTCTTTTGGAGCAAAGCAGTATAAGACCCGGTCTTATTTTAATATAAGACCCAGTCTTTAATATAATATAATATAACACTTGGTCTTATATTAATTTTTGCTCCAAAAGACACATTAAAGCTGATTGTCCGGCTAGGTCTTATTTTGGGGGAAACACGGTACTAACGATGAAATCTCAGAAAAAGAAATGGGAAAAAAAAAAGGAAACATCCAAAATGAAATACAGAGAAAAATATGGAAAAGATGAAACATAAAGTCAGAGATATAAAGGTTATAATAGGAAAGCTTTATATATGTCTATTTGAAGTTTTAGAGAGAATTAAGAAAATGGTGGAAGCCATAGTCAAGGAGAAAATGACTAAAATATTCTAGAATTAAAAGCATTCATCCTCTGCTTTGGGAAGTGTGATGTACCCCAAGGACACTTAGACACATTGTGATGAAATTTTTCTAAATCATCAAAGATATAGAAAAGCTCTTCAATGCAGCCACAGAAACGAGAAGGGTAACTGAGAAGAAAATTATCTACAGAAAGAATGGCCCCAGAGGACAGTGAAATAATATCTTCAAAGTACTGAGGAAAAGAAATCAATCTAGAATTGTATAGGTATAAAAATTATCTCTCAAGAATGAAAATAAAATCTTCAAAAATATGTATATAGCAGGATAAATTATGTTGTTAAATTTACCAATATTTGACATTCCTTCCACCTTAAAATAAGCACTAGTAGTTTAATTAGTTTTAGAAAAAAAAAAGAGAGTAAAATTTCAAAGAAAAATTGTGTTTAGCACAGACAAACCCCCACTACAACAAAGTTTAAAAAGACGTACTTCAGGGGAATAAAAGCAAATTATCCCAGAAGTGTGACAAGAAAGCATGGTGAACTAATAAATTGGTAAACAAGTGGGGTAATTTTAAATAAGCATAGACAGTAAATATAATAATACTCACTATCAGGGTTAAAAAGTAACAAACAGCAGACAACAACAGTATGTAAGATTAGAGGAGGGATTGGGAATTCATATGCTCTAAAATCTATACATTGTTTGGTGGGGGGTTAAAACACTAATTACATTTAGAATTCAATTAATATGCATGAAAACTTTTAAGGCAATTCACTAATATAGGAGAACTAGAATGTATAATTTCCAAACAAGTAGAAGGGACAATGTGAAACAAAACAAACAAAACCCTCAGTAAATCCAAAAGAAAGCAATAAAAAAAAGATGGTGGTATAGATAAACTCTGTGCTTCCCTCCTCCAGTGCCTACATTAACATTACAACTAAATTATAGAAAAATCAATCTGGAGAACCATCTGAAGTCAAACTGAATAGAAGTTTTATAACTAATATTATAAAGAAGAAGCCACATCAAGCCTGGTAGGGAGGGCAAAGATGCAGAATGGGCCAGCCTTACACCTACTGTGCCAGCTGAGAATAAGGAGGAATAACTGAGCCACAGAGATACCCACTCCCCTGGAAGAGGGAGGGACCCCAGCCCAACACTTGGCCCCCCAGCCCAAAATACAAATGCTGGGAAGAGGAGCCCCCACAAAATCTGGCTGTGAAAAGCTGTGATGATTCTGATAGTATTGGAAACTCAAATGTCTACTTAACTGGCTCATGCACAAACTCATGTACACACAGGCACCGAATGTGTGCTCTGGCAGAGGGACAGTGACTCAGGAAGCATCAGAGACATACAGGGAGAGACTGAGTTGTTGGGCTTGAGGGCAAGGACTGCATGGATGGTTGCCATTTTCCCTGTGTAGAATCTTTCTCCTGTGAAGCTGACAGGTGTGTGCCATCTTTCCTGTGTTGAGCTCTCCCACACACTACCAAATCTGAATTTGCATTGGCCTAGTGAACTCTGCCCATTCTATCCACTCACTTCATACTGCTGGTTTCCTGGGATCCTGCTTCATCCAACTCACTCAATACCTGAGGCACTTTCTCTGCAAACAGCCAACCCTGCCCACATTGCACTCTTTTTGGACATTTCTTGGGGGCCCCAGGTGGTGGCAGCTTGACTCAATGTGCTCTGAGATTTTTACTGAGTAGCTCCAGGTTCAGTACTGTCATCAAACCATAATCTACATTAGCTTGGTGAACATTTGCACCATCATGATGACTCCCTTAGATCCCACCTCACCCAACTTGCATATGGCACGAGGCTCTATTAGTGGCTAAGCCTTACAGGAGCCAGCAGGCAGCAGCAAGCCTCGGGGTGCCATGTGTTTTTGTGGAGCTTCCCCAGTCCCAGTACTGGTGGCAGCCATCCTTGTTTCACAGTGTGGCCTCTTCCACATATCTCCAAATTTAACACAGACAGCGACCAACTGAAGATTGCTTTGTATCTCATACCAGGCATTCCCTGACCATTCCCTGTTGGCTGACCTAGGCCAATACCATAGCCCCTCCCAAGAGGCCAAAGAACAAAAATACCTGGTGTTGCTTAAGATTACAGCAAAATACCACTGATTTAGCCCCACAAGTGGCACACCCAAACAGCAGACTCAACAGACACCGAGCCAACTGGGGCAAATCCAGCTCCATGTGGTAAGCCCCTTACACAGCATCTTATAAGCTGTGGATATGGACAAACCCCACAGCCAGTCAGCCTGAGTGTCAATCCCACCCACTGATATGCCAACAGCAATAAAGGATCAACTATAATAGAAGAGCACACAGAAAACACACAAGGGACACTCTTGGAGAACCAAGTGCAGGGGTCCAGGGATACTGTGCCTCTATGTCCCACAGGGCACCTATTACATAAGGCCACCTGGCCAAGACTCAGAAACAGAGAAGATCTACCTAATACAGATAAACAATAACACAGAGAAAGCCAAAATGGGGAAATAAAATTAATATATTCCAAATGAAAAATACAGGAGAAAACTCCAGAAAAGAACTAAATGAAATGGAGGCAAGCATCCTGCCAGATAGAGTTCAAAACAATTATTATAAGGATGCTTAGTAAACTTAGGGAAAGGATAGATGAACTATGTGAGAACTTCAACAAAGAGATAGTAAGCATTAAAAAAAAAGAAAAGAAAAAATAAAATAAAAAGAACCATTCTGTAATACAGAATTGTACACCTGAAATCTATGTAACTTTACTAACAATTGTCACCCAATAAACTTTAATTAAAAAAAGAAAGAAAGAAAAAGAACCAGCTAGAAATGAAAAGTACAATAACTGAAATGAGGAATACCCTAGAAGAAATCACTAGCAGATTAGAAGAAGCAGGTGATGGAATCAGAGATTTGGAAGACAAGGTAGTAGAAAATTCTCAATCAGAACAATCAAAAAGAAAAACAAAATCACCCAAAAAATGCAGATACTTTAAGGGCCTCTAGAACAACATCAAGTACAATAACATTAGCATAATAATGGTACCAGAAGGACAAGAGAGAAAGCAATGGATTGAGAACCTATTTGAAGATATAATGACTGAAAACTGTCTTAACCTAGAGGAGGAAATAGACATACAAGCTCAGGAAGTGAAGAGAGTCCCAAATAAGATGAACCCAAAAGGCACACTCCAAAACACATTATAATTAAAATGTCAAAGGTTAAAGACAAAGAGAGAATCCTAAAAGCAGCAAGAGAAAGGCAACTGGTTATTTAAAAGGGCCTACTGGTGAAGCCACTATGGAAGGCAGTGTGGAGTTTCCTCAAGTAATTAAAAACAGAGTTACCGTATGACCCAGCAATCCCTCTCCTGGGTATCTACCCAAAAAACTTGAAAACATTTATCCATAAAGACACGTGTGCTCCAATGTTCATTGCAGTTTTATTTACGGTGGCCAAGACATGGAAACAACCAAAATGTCCTTTGATAGATCAATGGATAAAGAAGTTGTGGTATATATAAACAATGGAATACAATTCGGTGGTAACAAAAGATGAAATAGGAACATTTGTGACAACATAGATGGACCTTGAGATTATAATGCTAAGCAAAATAAGTCAGAAAGAAAAAGCAGGCAACCATATGATTTCACTGGTATGTGGTTTATAAACCAAAAACAGCAAAAGAATAAGAGAAACAAATGAGAAACAAAAACTCATAGATACAGACAGTTGTTGAGTGGTTATCAGAGGGCAAGGGGGGAGAGGGGTGGTAGATGAGGGTAAAGGGGATCAAATACATGGTGATGGAAGGAGAGCTGACTTGGGTGGTCAACACACAATGGGATTTATAGATGATGTAATACAGAATTGTACACCTGAAATCTGTGTAACTTTACTAACAGTTGTCACCCCAAATAAACTGTAATTTACAAAAAAATTAAGAATAGAATTATCATATGATCCAGCATTCCCTCTCCTGGATATCTACCCAAGAAGTCTGGGAACAGTGATCCGTATAGATATATGTGCTCCATTGCTCATTGCAGCTTTATTTGCAGAGGCCAAGACATTAGAAACAACCAAAGTGTCCTTCAATAGATGACGGGATAAAGAAGATGTGGTATACATACAGAATGGAATACTATTCTACCATAAGAAAAGATAAAATAGGGCCATTTGTAACAACATGGATGGATGTTGAGATTATTATGCTAAGCGAAATAAATCAGACAGAAAAAGTCTCAGCCATATGAATTCATTGATATGTGGTATATGAAACTGAAAACATCAAAGGAACAAGTCAATCAAATGAAGAAACAAAAAGTCAGAGACGCAGATTATAGTTTAGTGGTTACCAGAGGGCAAGGGGGAGTGGGGTGGTAGAAGGTAAAAGGGATCAAACATATGGTGATGGATGGAGAACTGACTCTTGATGGTGAATACACAACATGATATGTAGATGATGTATTACACAACTGTATACTCGAAAGCCATATAATTTTAGTAACAATTGTCTCACAGTAAACTTTATTTTTTTAATAAAATGGAAGTTTATATCATTAGATGTTGATTTCAAGAAAGAGGAAAAATTAGATATCAGCAATGTGATGTTATAGACGATGTAATACAGAATTGTACACCTGAAATCTATGTAATTTTACTAACAATTGTCACCCTAATAAATTTAAAAAACAAATTTAAAGAAAAAAAAGAACTAGAAAAAGAAGAACAAATGAAACTGAATGTCAGAAGAAAGAAGGAAATAATAAAAATTAGGGCAGAATTAAATGAAATGCAGTACAGAAAGACAATAGAAAAAATTAAGGCAACAAAAAGCTAGATCTTAGAAATGATTAATAAAAGTGGCAATCCCCTGGCTAGATTCACTAAGGAAAAAGGAGGAAACACACAAATAAATAAAATCAGAAATGAGAGGAGAAGTTATGTCAGATATTGCACAAATACAGTGCATTTTAAAAGTATATTGTGGAAGTCTATACGCCACCAAATTCAATAACCTAGAAGAAATTGACAAGTTCTTAGAAATATATAACCTTCCTAGACTGAATCACAAGGAACTGGAAAATCCAAATAGACCAATAAACACTAAGGAAGTGAAACAAACATCCAATACCTTCCCAAAAGCAAAAGTCCAGGACTGGATGGCTTTACTTGTGAGTTCTACCAAACTTTCAAAGATGACTTAATACCTGTCCTCCTCAAACTCTTCCAAAATATTGAAGAATAGGCAATACTTTCTAACTCATTTTATGAGACCACTAGTCCTTTGATACCAAAATTTGGTTAGTATAAACACACACAAAAATAAAACTACAGACTAATATCTTTATGAATACAGGTGCAAAAATCCTTAACTAAATATTAGCAATTCAAATACGTTACATTAAATTGTATATCAGGACCAAGTGGGCTTCATTTCAGGGGAACAACAATGTTTCAACATGCACAAATCAACACTGTGATTGATACTCCACATAAAATATAGGATAAAAATCTTACAATAATATCAATATGTGCATAAAAAGCATTTGAAAAGATAAAAACAATTCATTTATGATTGAAACTCTTAATAAAATTGGAATAGAAGGAAAGTACCTCAACTTAATAAAGGCCATATATGACAAACTCTCAGCTAATATCATACTTAATGGTGAAAAAATGAAAGGTTTTCCTGTAAGTTCAGTCACAAGACAGGAATGCCCTCTGTTACCACAGTTATTCAACATAGTACTGGAAATCCTAGCCAGGGCAATCAGGCAAGAAAAATAAATTTAAAAATTCCATATTGGGAATGAAGAAGTCAAATTGTCTACTTTTTGTAAATGACATGATTCTTTATATAGAAAACACTAAAGACTCCACAAAAAAAAAAACAAGTAAAAAAACCAAACAACTGTTAGAAGCAATAAACAAATACAGTAAAGTTGCAGGATATAAAAATCAATGTACACTGAGGCACTAAGATAGCAACTCGTTTTGCCTGAGGACAAACTACTCATAAGATTAAAACCCTGGTCTTCTGGTTCCTTATCCAGTGCATTTGGAAAGACAGAACACTAAATTTTACACGCATCCTAGGAGAACCCAGTCTTCTATTATGATATATTTACATTTACGGCCACTGGCAACCAATAATTGACTTTAAATCAAGCTGGAAAGCAAGATCTACACAAAGTTGTCAATGATAAGAAATGTTACACAATTATGTAGTTAGCTATTTAAATTAACTCAAATCAACACATTTTTTGTGTGTGTCTAACATTGTTGGAGGAAAAAAAAAACTAGGTGGACTCTGGCTTCAGAAGAAAATCTTATGGAGAAACATAAAATTTTGAGTAAAAGAGAAGAAATCAAAATGGGGAGGGACCAGCAATATTCAAATCAAAATCACAATGAGACACCACCTCGCACATGTCAGAATGACTATTGTCAACTGGCAAAAAATAACTCTCCAGATAAATCCACAAGGAAAACAGTTCATTTGGGGGAAAAGGAAAAAGAAAGAAAAACCACCACTGCAGTGTGGGAATGCACAGCTCCAAACCGGGGCTCCAAGCGGCTCCCTCGTGAAGAAGGAAAATAATGGCCCGTTTCTAAGATGGCTATTCTATTTATTAGCATCCCTCCCCCTGAAGTTACCACAATGTTCAACAGGAAGTCAGGGCTAGAGTGTCAACAGGGGTCCCAGTTCCATGGTTAAGCATCCCAAGATATCAGTTCACCTTTATCACTGTCATCAATAAATCAACGAACAACAAGTGTTGGTGAAGATATGTAGAAAACGGAACCCTCATGCACTGTTGGTGGGATAGCAAATTGGTGTAGCCGCTATGGAAAACAGTACGAAGTTTCCTTAAAAAACTAAAAATAGAACTATCATAGGACCTAACAATTCCACTTCTAGGTATTTATCTGAAGAAATCCAAAACATTAATTCAAAAAGATATGTGCACTCCTGTGTTAATTGCAGCACTATTTACAATACCCAAGATATGAAAACAACCTAGATGTCCATTGGTAGATGAATAAAGAAGATGTATATATATATGTATATATGATGTATATATGAAGATATGTATATATATATGTATGTATGTATATGTATATACATATACATATATACATATATGTATATGTATATACATATATATACGTATATAAATATACATATATATGTGTATATATATATGTGTGTGTGTGTATATATATATATATATATATATATAAAAATAATGGAATATTACTGAGCAATAAGAAGAAGGAAAGCTTGTTATTTGTGACAACATGGATAGACCTAGAAGGTATTATGTTAAATGAAATAAGTCAGACAAAGATAAATACTGTCTGATTTCACTTACATGTGGAACATAAACAAGTAAATAAACCACATAAAACAGAAAGAGACTCATAGGTACACAGAACAAACTACAGGTTGTAAAAGGGAGGGATGTGGAAGGATGAGTGAAAAAGATAAAGGGGAATAAGAGGTACAAATTTCCAGTTATAAAATAAGTGCATCACAGTCATGTAGTGTACAGCACAATGAATATAGTCAATAATATTGTAATAATTGTGCATGGTGACAGATGGTTACTAGGCTAGTGGTGAACACATTGTAAGTTATATATGTGTAAATGTTGAATCACTATGTTGTACACTTGAAACTAATACAATATAATATAATATGCCAATGATACTTTAATAAAAAGCAAAGATAGGGAAGGTTTAATGAGGATTGCAGCTATCCCAGAAGTTTCCAAGAGAAATGGAACTGGATTTCTCTTGATTGGGCTGGAAGTAATCGGGTAGGTCCTTTGGGGAAGACTTCTGTATTGCAGTTGCATGGACTTCAAGTCAACAAACATCAAAGACCACATGAAAGCATATGTTATGGAATACAGTGATTAAGAAAGCATTGTCCGTACCCTCAAGGACCTTAAACTCTAGTGAAGACCACATAATTTCACTTGAGGCATCTCTAGAGATTTGAGAACATGCATTATAGTAGTTCTCCCCAAAGCTGTTAATTTGACATCTAACACAGCATAAATACAGAACTAAAAGAGGAATGAAATTTGGTGGTTGCATAAGAAAATAATGACTTCAGATGAGATTGATTAACCATGTTATCAACAGCACCTTCCAGGGTTACCTCTCCTTGACTTCTTTACAGGGCTGTTTTCTCTGGGTCAGAAAATACAGTATTCTGATATTGGAGAAGTCAAGCGTCCAGACCATTTATGCTGAATCTGTTCTCTTTGTCACTGTGTAAAATTCGAAGTGATGTATATTTGCTGTTTTGTTATTTATTTGCCAGTATAAATAAACATCAGTTGAGCCTATGAATATGTACCAAGGCAATCTTGAACCATCAAAGTCCATGAGCTTTCTTCAGCCCTACTCTGTTCAAAACTTTGTTGCCAAATTATGAGATATCTTAATGATGGCTATAAAACGTATGTAATATCAAGTTCACTTAAGTATTTAGTTGTTCATATCTGCATATTACTCTCATTTTCTTGTACCATTACAACTGTCCTTGTAAGCTATAGAAATGATACCAATATTTACAGAGTGGCATCAGGAATTAAAGTAAAGGAATCTACTGGGTGGGTAAAAGTGCCGCGACCCGCACGGCCAGGAGGGCTAGGCCTGAAGGGGAATGGCGGGAGATTAAGAAAAAACACAGAGACGGGAAAGATGGGATCAGGAGGTCCACTGTCCACGGATGGGGGAGGAATGGCACAGTTTTTACTTCTCACACGGTTTTTATACAGTCTTAGAACAATTGCTTATACAAGATAGTATTAGTAGAACAAGCAAGTATTAGAACATACTGTTCTGTGAATATGTAAGTTTCTATGTCTGCGGCTGTAATTGTGTTATCTTGTTCTTTCTGGGGGAAGATGTTGAGGTGAGGCCTCCCTTATCAGCTTACATCCTGCTCTCCACAAAAAGGGGGAGGGGATGGAAAAATCTTAGACTGTTTGAAATGACTATTATTAAAGTATGAGTGTAATACCAAAATGACGAGATAAGAAGTTAGAAGATCCAGGTTTTGCTCTTGGTTCTGCCACTAATAAGCTATGAGGTGACACAGTAACTTCTCTGGGCCTCAGTTTCCTCATTTGAAAATGAAGCGTTCGATGAAATGACCCCTACAGTCTCTTTAATTTTAATAGTCTATTATTACATTGATTGCACACATTCTGGTGTAAATGTGAAAGTTGAAAGGGAAATAAAGCATGCTCTGTCCATTAAAACATTTACAAATCAACCAGAAACTAGAATCATAGACAGACAACATTTAAAAGGACCTAACTGGTCATCTATTCCAGAAATTGGACAACTTTGTGAACAGCTAGATAGCAAATATTTTAGGCTTTGAGGACCACCTATGGTCTTTCTCACATATTCTTCTTTGTTTTTATTTCTAAGCAACCATTTAAAAAACATTCTTATCCTCTAGCATGTACAAAAAGGCCTCTTGGTGTAGTCTAATGCAATTTTACAGATGAAGAGATTAAGGTCTAGAGATGTTAGATGACTTGTGCAGAGTCACAAAGTTAGCAAATAACAGCATCAGTACTAATTGTCAGGGCTAATACATTCCAGTCTAGTGCACTTTCCTGCCTCCTTAAAAAAGTGACTTAGAAAGATCATCTCACTTAATACCCCAAATAACCCTATCAGATAAATGCTATTATTATGATTATGATTATCTATTTACAGATTAGAAAATGAAGGGTTCAGTCAATTGTCTAAAGTTACAAACCTAGTAATTTGTGGAACAGAAATTTGAAACTAAGTCTGTCTTACTCTAAGCCTGTAAGCAGTAAAGTTTGTAGATTCAAAGCAATTAGATAACTGAAGATTAATAGGGATAGGTTCTCTAGAACAAGAGATAGGTTCTCTAGAACCCCCAGGGTACATCAGAAGTAGTTCCAGTGTCCTCTCCTTAACAAAACATTAATTATGAGACTTAAACTTAGGCATAAACAGTTACCTTGTCTCCCATTCCTCCAGTCCGGATTTCCAAAACAAACCAATATGGCAGCTCTGCCAACACTGAATATCCCTAGTCTAACCTAAGCATCAATGGACAGTGACGGCCTTTGGAAATGGAGTGTACTGGACAGCCAAGTAATAGGATGTCTATCAATTAAAACAGGGATTTTAGCCAGTGTAGCATTTGAAAATTAAAGAAAAACATTGAGCAGGTAGTGACAGGTACTTGATCATTCCCACCTAATGCCTAAATGTAATTATCTCCCCAGCTTGGCCACCCACAGCAGACACAGTATAGTTCTTTTTGTTTAAAAGAAAACATAGTGCCCTGTGATACAGCTCTTCATCAAAACAGTTACTACTAAGCCTTTATTAACTCCATAGCCCTCAGGAGTTGCTTCTGAACATCTGTAAGGAATTCATCCTGATATATTACTAGCATGTTTAAATAAGTATGTAATAACTACAATTGCAGGTACTAGTGTCTTTATCACTTTCGTGATGTAGTAAAAAAATATACTGAGCTAGCAATAAGAAAGCTTCAATTCCATCTCCTGCTATGCTATAAACTGGCTATGTATCCTTGGGCAAGTTACTTCTTCTCTCTGGATCTCTCTTTGCTCCTCCAAATAATGGAGTGGGGGAGGTTAAATGGATAAATGTCATTCAAAATCCTTGGCCCAGCTTCTCCAATATTTCTCACAAGCACATTCTTCCCTTACTCCAAATTCTTGCTCTATATGAATAAAATGAAAGCCTGATATTCAAGCTTCTCTATGATTTAAGCTAACCTTTCATGTCCTGTTCCATCTCCAAACATTTCTAAAAAAATCATAGTGTCTGTTCATATTAAGCTGTTTGCTCTACTTCTTTCACACACATCTTATGTTCATTTCCACGGCCATGCCTTAATTCGGGCTCTTCCCTTAGCTTAAAAGGTCTGCTATGATTCAAAGCTTACCCCACCCTTCAAGACCCAACTCATTTGCATTTTCTCAAGAAGGTTTTCCTTCAAGGGAGAGGTAAGAAAGAACATAATATTTGAAAGATCTACAATGCAGAGTTTATTCAGAATACAATAGCCCGATATTGTGGTAGTTGTAATTCACTTCTCTGAAAGTCCAAAGTTTGAAAAAAGTAAACAAATCAGAATAATAGACACATTCTAATAAACCTAGTGTGGTGATACACAGATATCACAAAGTTTTCCACAAATATAATGGTATACCTTTTAAAATATGGAATAACTAACCTTGAAATCCCCTTGAATTTTATAAACCTATAAGAATACTAGGATGCAGATATTATGGTATAGTATTCTAACTAGACTGCAGACATCACAAAATATCTGAGTTTAAAGGATTCCTAGAGGTCATCGAGTCAACGTTTCCACCTAATGGAAAATCTCCTTAAAAGATGGTCACCCAACCCCTTCTTGACCTCTACTTAAACACTTACAGGAATGAGAAACTCATTACTTCACAAGATAGCCCATAAAACATCTGCAAATTATTAAATCCATCCATTCATTCAATATATAATTATTGAGAAACTACTACACCCAGATACTGTTTTAGGTATGATGGAGAGACAGTGGTAGACAAGACAAAAAGAGCCTTACTCTCATGGAGTTTGCATTCTATTTGTAAGGAAATAAATGGCAAACAAGTAAATGAGTATGTAAAGATAACAATTCTGGAATGTGATAGGTGCAATAAAGTAAAAATAATTTTATTAGATAAATAATAACAAAATGTAGGAGGCATAGGGAATAATATTAGATTGGTTGGTCAGGGAAGCTCTCTCTGAGGAGGTGACATTTAAGCTAAGACCTGAATAATTGAAAGGAGCTAACTATGCGAATATTTCGGGGAAGAGTGTTCCATAGAGGAAGAGGGAACAAGTAAAAGGACCCTGAGGTAGAAGTGTACCTGGTGTACACAAGGAACAGCAAGGAAGCCAATGTGACTGGACTGCAATGAGCAAGGAGGAGTGGTAGGCAATGAGCTGAGAGAAATAAGATGAAGCCAATCATGCAGTACCAATCATGTAGGTCATAGTTAAGAACTTGATATTCATTCTAAAAGCAATGGGCTATTCTATCTTTGGGGATGATATACACCAGTATTATCGCTATTCTATTTGCTAGCTCTTCACATATTTGAAGACATTGCTTATGTCCCCCCAAGTCCTCTCTTTTGCAGTTCAAAAGTCACCAAATTGTTCAACCATTTATACTAGATTGTTTTCAGATTCCTTATTATTCCAATTGTCCCCTTCTGTTCATGCTTCAGTTTTCAAATGTTTTTTTCTAAACTGTATAGTGACACATTTTATGTGAGAAATAAATGTTACCTGAAGGGATGAACAAATGACATGTCATGATCAATGCACAGTATAATAGAATAACATATTTCATTGTACTGGACATTACAGTTCTATTATTGTAACCCAAGTAGCCCTTATTTTGAAAGTAACACACTTTATTTCTTAAGGCATCAACAGCAGCCTGTTTCATGTGTATAAAAGATGACAGGGAAGTTGATTTTCATTGCTATATGGATCAGCAACTACATCATGAATTGTCATCAATTTTGCTTCAAAAAATGTTAGCATTTTATACTAAAAGAACATGATAGATGGATTGTAAAAAAAGAAAAATGGCTCAAATTCTTAACCCATCAGTGGATCCATACACTTTGCTACAAGACTTTGCAATATTTACCCACTCTGGATGAAGTATTCTTTCCCATTCCTTCATTTCATGCCTGTACATGTAACTTCCTTCCTTTAATTGAGTGTTAGCAAGTGTGACACACACAGAGCCTTGGTTCATCTATGCTTGCTCTATTAGCGCCCTCCTATCATCATACAAACACACTCATGCTAGCCTGCTGAGGAGATGCAAGAGAATGTGGAGAAGAGCCAAGTCATCCAAGCTGAGGCCATCCTAAATAAACCAGCTCTTGGGTGAATCACATATTTCAGGTGCATGAATAGGACCAAATGAGACCAGAAGAACTGCTCCATCAACTCATTCACTCACAAACAATAATATATGGTTGTTGCTCAAAGCCACTGGTTTGTAAAGTTGTTTGTTACACACAGCAATAACTTACTGATACAAAGAACTTTCAGTTTTTGGCGTTCAATCATAAATCCCCTTCCTTCAGTACATGCATGCACACACATACATATTCCAGCAAAAGAGTTTGAACATTGGTGTAATTGGTTTTGGAAGATTTTAGACTTTTGGTACCCAAAAAATCATAGGTATAATGGGGTTTTGTGTCTATGTAATATAAGTCATATTCATTTAGGTACCTACATACCACCACTTCTTTTGGACTCAATTGAATTCTCACTATGTACAGCACAAGGCTGTCCACTGTATGCAGAATGCTAAATCAGTCAAAACCAAAAATAAATGTTATATACACAAAGCTTATACCTACTTAAAGTGTGTTTTCTGTCTATTTTCCCTCAGATCTATATGAAATTATGGACCAACTGCAGAGCAAAAATGTTTTCTTGGAAGAGCTGAGTTTCCTATTGTGTCTAACGTAATAGAAAGGATATTACTGCTCTCTTAAATCTTCATGCAGTTGACTTGTTGTGAATTGCTGCAATAAAGTAAAAGAAAATCATTGTTAGGTTTCAAAAAGAAAACCCAGTTGTTTTAATAAAATTTACATTAATGTGCAGACATGCCACACCAAAAAACTCATTTGCAAGTCCCAATAATTGGTCATGGCTTATTAGATGTTTGTATATTTCGATTTATACAGTTTAACATATTTTTTTTCTTTTGGTTGGTTATTTATTGTCTCATTGGAAAAGAAATTTAAGACAAATTAAATTCAATCTTGTTTCCAATGATGTGTCTGAAATGCAATAACTGACTTATTTAAAACTACATGTTACAAGAAAACAAAATAAAATAGTTCCATCTTGAAAGTTCTTTCTTGCTATAAAATGTAGAATGCACCATAGAGAAATAAGGACATGATTTCCCAAACCTAGTAGAAAGTACACACATTTTATTCTCTAGAACCTTAGGATCTCATAGAGGGTCATGAGTAAGATTCTGACAAAGACCCTTGAGAAAGGGTTAAATGTAGAGAAATCATTACTTTGAGTAAAGTCATAGAGTGTAGAAGGGGATACCTAAGCTTATTCTACTTCTCTCCTACCTAAAATTGGTGAATCCTGGGAAAACTTCAGACAAGAGGATTTAGTAAAGATGAGGACATCTTTCTACATAATTCTACTTAGAATTCTACCAGCCATAACGAGCCTGTATCCCTACGCCACACTTCACTCTTCTTGCAAGCTCTGTTCTCAGACCCAAGTTATTCCTAATCAGGAAGGATTTATGAATCCTAGTTTAGTATTCAAGTAGCTCATCATTAAATCACATTTACTTCTAGTCATGTTCTGATCACATGGCCCCATTCTAGTAACTAAATTTCTAGCTAAATTTCTTGGTACCTCTAGTTTCCTCACCACCACCCCACCCCAAATGGGATGGTGTGAAATAATGCAGGTGCCTGGCACACAGTAAGAATTTGATAAAAGTCATCTGCTGCTAGTTTATCCCCATTTCTAGTGGTGTGGTGGTAAACTGGCTCTCCTCGGAGTTGGTGAGGGAGGGTGGAAAGCCCTTATTTATATTATTTGCTCATTTTCATGGTGCAAATACTCCTATCATAGCTGATATCAAACAATTAGTATGAATTCAGTGAATGGAGAGTTAGGAAGAGAAGTACACGTAATCAGCTCTCACTAGCCAGTATAAACCAGCCCCACCACACCATTGCATGATCAAGACTCTACCTTGTAAACAAATTAAAGTAATTGCCTCTATTATTTCCCGCTGTATCTTAATCCTGATAATTGCAAAACTTTGACCTTACCTCTCTCTCAAACTAAAGTCCCATTCCTGAACCCCAGAAGTGACCTCAAGACATGTTATCTATCAGTTCTCTCTGATTGGACAATCTCCCTGCTCATCTGGGTCTTGGCATACCTCCTGCTCCCAGAGATTCTGTCATCATGTTGCACATAACTGTCAAGCCACTTTATCCTTGAGAGACCTCACTAATTATACTCATATATTAATCTGATTGGACTGCTACCATCTTCTAGTTATAGCTGTGGTTGGGACTCTCTCTGGGAGCAAAAACAGGGCCTATTGAAATAATGTTACAGTTTCGAACAAGAAATCAAAGTGTTCACTCATCTGCTTGAATAAAAATATATTCTCTTGGTCTAATTAACACTTTATTTTCACTATCTGGATACTACACACTGCTACTGGGCACCAGTGGTTGAGTAGACCACCATAAACATACCAGGAGTTTCAGGATGGTATAGACATGCCATTCATAAATAAAAGAAATGCAACATCCATTTAATGAACACATCACAACATATAATCACAACCAAACCATTAAATCTGAAGTAGGTCCATCATATAGAGTAAATCATTGCCAATAATTTACTCATACTCTCATATTGCACTTCATAGTTTGAAAAGTTGAAGGCATATTGATGCAATTATTTGTGCAAGTGGGTAAGTTACCCAATTATGGATATAATTATGACACAGCATTAATGCTGATAATGATGGAACAGATGATCACAGAACCAGATAAGAAGATAATACAGGGCCAGAAAAGAGAAAAGGGTAATTTGATTTAGAAAACATGAAGCAATTGAAAGCATCTGTAGGCAACTGATATCTCTTAGCTATTCACATGACAAGGGTCAGTGGGAGAGGAAAGGATTCAACAAGGTAAATAAAAAGAAAATTATACACCTTACATAAATTATAAACTAACAAATACTTAGCAGACATTGAAATTCATGCAGCAGAGAATCTGAATCTAATCATACATTGTCTTGTTTTAACACCTTGAAAGATCTTAGCATTATCACATGGTTATGAGTTTCCCTTTGAACTATAACTGTGCAGATATGCTGAGTGATTAAGAGGCTCCTGGATTTCTATTCCTCATGGGGATGTATACACATCCATTCTGGTGCATCACTTAAGATCCTACACTAAAACTGAGGAAGCTCACCAAAGTCTGCATAGAAAGAAGGCTTCTACAGAAATACAAGAACTATGTCTCACCCAAAAGACACCATGGTTCTCTTATTTACATGACAATCTACTATTTGCACATGGCCAATCTTTCTCGTTATGTATCTGGCTAGCCACCTTAGCTCCAAGACTGGATCACTCACTTGCTTGCTGATTCTTCCATCTATCTTATTGTTTATTAAACAATCATTATTGAACATCTATGTGATAGACACTAAAATGATTGGAACTAAATGCTTACATAAACACATACATAAATATATACCAGGGTATGTGTCCTCAAAGCACACACAAATCTCATGCAAGAGAGAGATCGGTAAACAGCCAATCACAAAAGAATGTGAGATGTTTCATTTTTATGTTATAATGGGCCGAAAAAGAGCCAAGAAGAGAAACACTGGCCTTGACTAGAGGAGTCAGAGAAGGTTTTCTGGAAGAAATAACTTCTGAGACAAGTGAAACTATTGCCTCCATTGATCTTTAGTGCAGGGAAAGACAAATAATAAAAATACATAATAATATATCAGTTAGGAACTAGTATAAAGAAAAACAGCATGTTGTAGAGATAGCATAAAAAAGGTACATATTGGATAGGATGTTCAGAGAAGGCCTTGCTAAGGTGTTTGAGCAGACTTGAATGACATGAGGGAGCAGACATGTGGATACCTGAGAGAGAAACATTCTGGATCTTAGGCAGGAGTGCATTTAAAGAGTTCAAAGACCAAACAATAAATAAATAAATAAATAAATAAATAAATAAATAAATAAACTAACAAATAGTTCAAAGACCAGGATCAAGTGGGGATTATCCCAGGGGCATAAAAATGGTTCAACATATGCATATTGATCAATGTGTTACGCCACATAAACAAAATAAAAGATAAAAATCATACGATTATCTCAATGGATGCAGAAAGATATTTGACAAGACACAACATCCATTTATGATTAAAACACTGAATAAAATGGGTATAGAAGGAAAGTATCCTAACATAATAGAGGCCATATATGACAAATCTTCAGCTAATATCATACTTTTTTTTCAGTATTTTTTTCTTTTTTTAAGGAGGGTGCATCTCACAGTGGCCCATGCGGGGATCAAACCAGCAACCTTGGTGCTACCAGCAGCATGCTTTAACAAACTGAACTAACTGACCACCTCAATATTATACTTAATAGTGAAAAACTGAAAGCTTTTCCCTAAATTAAGGAACAAGACAGTATTGCCCATATCACCACTGTTATTCAACATAGCTTTGGATGTCTTAGCTGTAGAAATCAGGCAAGAGAAAAATAAAAGGCATCCAAATTGGGAATAAAGAAGTCAAATTGTCACTTTTTGCAGATGACATGATGCTCTACATAGAAAACTTGGAAGACTCCATCAAAAAGCTATTAAAAACAATACATGAATACAGCAAAGTTGCCCGCTAGAAAATCAACATACAAAAGTCCATTGCATTCTTATATACTAACAAAGAAATTTCAGAAAGAAAAAAAAAAAACCCCACAAGAAATAATTCTTTTTACTATTTCAACAAAAAGCATAAAATACCTAGGAATAAACTTAACCAGGGATATGAAAGACCTATATACTTAAAACTATAAGACATTTATAAAAGAAATTGAAGAGGACACAAAGAAATGGAAAGACATTCAGTGTTCATGGATTGGAAGAATCAACATAGTTAAAATGGCCCTATTACCCAAAGCAATATATAGATTTAATGCAATCTTTATCAAGTTCCAATGAAGTTTTAAAAAAAAAAAATAGAGCAAAATATCATCAGATTTGTATAGAATCACAAAAGACCCCAAAAACCAAAGGAATTCTAAGAAAAAACAACAATGCTGGAGGTAGCACACATCCTGACTTCAACTTGTACCACAAAGCAACAGTAAATAAAGCAACATGGAATTGGTAGAAATACAGAGACACAGACCAATGAAATGTATTGAAAACCCAGAAATAAACCCACATGTATATGGCCAGGTAATTTCTGACAAATGAGCTACAATAGAAAAAAGAAAGCCTCTTCAATAAATGATGCTGGGAAAATTGGAAAGCCATGTGCAAAAGAATGAAACTAGACTGCTATCAGTAACCATGTACCAACATTAACTCAAAATGCATCAAAGACCTAAATATAAGACCTCAAAAATAAACTGGATAGAAGAAAACATGGGTACTAAACTTATGGGCCTTGGATTCAAAGAGGAATTCATGAATTTGACCTGAAAGTTAAAGGAAGAAAAAGCAAAGTAAATGTATGAAACCATATCAAACTGAAAAGCTTCAGCACAGCAAAAGAAACCATTAACAAAACAAAGAGTCAACCAACTGAATGGGAGAAGATATTTGCAAACAATGCCTCTGATAAGGGACTGGTATCCAAAACATATAAAGAACTCATACAACTCAACAACAACAAAAACTAACAATCCAATTAAAAAATGGGCAGATAATCTGAGCAGACACTTCAAAAATGAAGGCACACAAGTGGTTCCCACATATATGAAAAGATGCTCAACTTCACTAGCTATTAGTGAAATGAAAATCAAAACCACAATGAAATACCACCACACACCAGTTAGAATGGCTATCATCAATATGACAAATAATAGCATGTTGAAGAACATGAAAAGAAACCCACAAACGCTTTTGGTGGGAATGTAAATTGGTACAGCCACTAGGGGAAATGGTATACAGGGTCCTCAAAAAATTAAGACTAGAATTACCATATGACCCAGCAATGTATTACCTGGGTATCTACCCAAAAAATCTAAAAACATTATCCACAAAGATTTATGTACCCTGATGTTCTTTGTAGCATTATTTATGGTAGCCAATGCATGGAAACAAGTGTCTTTCAATAGATGATTGGATAAATAAGATTTGGTGTATATATATAAGGTCTGACACTTAAGTTGGTGAACTCATCCTAGAAAAAGTGCTACATATCTCATTGCTAAATATCACTATGGTCACCTTTGGAGTACTCCCCTTGGGAAGCTATGCACCGATGCCAGCTCCTAGTTCAGCCTTCAAACCAATTACTTAGATGTAAGACCCCAATCCATAAGACTCCTAGTAGAAAACATAGGCAATAAACTCTCTGACATTGTTCTTCATCATATTTTTTCTGATATATGTCCTCAGGCAAGGGAAACAAAACAAAAGTAAACCAATGGCATTACATCAAATTAAAAAGTTTTTGCACAGCAAAGTAAATCATCCACAAAACAAAAAGACAACACAATGTGTGAGGGTAGATAGTCACGAATGGTACATCTGATAAGGGGTTAACATACAAAATTTAAAAAGGACCCGAACAACTCAACACCAAAACAAAACAAACATCCAATTTAAAAATGGGCAGAGGATCTAAATATATATTCTCCAAACAGGACATACAGGTAGCCTATAGTCATATGAAAAGATGCTGAACATCACTAATCAGGAAAAACATGCAAGTGAAAACCACACACAAGTCAGAATGGCTATCAACAATGAGTCAACAAAAAACGTGTTGGCAAGGATGTGGAGAAAAGGGAACCCTCATGCACTGCTGATGGGATTGCAAATTGGCACAGGCACAATAGAAAACATTTTGGAGGTTCTTCAAAAAATTTGCAATAGAAATATCTTATGACCCAGCAATTCCACGTCTGGATATTTATCCGAAGAAATCCAAAACACTCATTTGAAAAGATATATGCACCCTTATGTATACCACAGCACTATTAGCAGTAGCCAAGAGATGGAAGCAATCCATGTGTCCATCAATAGATGATTGGATAAAGGAAATGATTTTATATATATGTAATCACAGGTGCCAAACAACGTATACAAGTGAACACTTTGGTCAACATTGCTCAAGCAGTAATTCACCACTATCAGAAGTGTCTGGAAACTGATGGTAACCACTTTGAGTACCTCTTGTAATTGCAGAAGTTAAACGTGACTTGTATTCATTTTTTGTTATCGGTATATATTGAGTATTACAATTTTAATACAGTTTTCCTTTCTTAAAACGTGTATACATTTTTTGGCACCCTCTGTGTATATACATATAGTCTGACAATTACATTTGTGAACTTGTTGCAACATTGTTGCTAACTTTTTTTGTATCAGAGGGACTATTCATTATGATTTTGTACCAATTGGACAAACAGTTAACCAAGTTTACCATTTGGAAGTGCTGAAAATGCTGCCTGAAAAAGTTAGACGACCTTAAATTTTTGCCAACAATTCATGACTCTTGCATCATGACAATGCACCAGCTCACTGGGCACTGTCCGTGAGGGATTTTTTAGTCAGTAAACAAATAATTGTATTGGAACACCCTCCCTACTCACCTGATCTGGACTCCAATGACTTCTTTCTTTACCCGAAGATAAAGGAAATATTGAAAGATATTGTGATGCCATTCAAGACATCAAGGGTAATACGAAAACAGCTCTGATGGCCATTCCAGAAGAAGTTCCAAAATTGCTTTGAAGGGTGGACTAAGTGCTGGCATCGGTGCATACCTTCCCAAATGGTATACTTCGAAGGTGACCATAGTAATATTCAGCAATGAGGTATGTAACTCTTTTTCTAGGGTGAGTTCACGAACTTAATTATCTGAACTTTGTCTGTGCGTGTGTGTGTGTGTGTGTGTGTAATGGAATATATATCTATCTATGAATATATATAAATGGAATATTACTCAGCCATAAAAAATAATGAAATTTTACCATTTGTGATAATATGGATAGACCTGGAGGGTACTATGTTAATTGAAATATGTCAGAGAAAGACAAATACCATACATCTTACTTATTTGTGGAATCAAAAGAACAAAATAAACAAAACAGAAACAGACTCTTAGGTACAGAGAACAAAATCATGTTTGCTAGACCAAAGGGTGACTTGGGAGCTGGGTGAAAAAAGGTGAAGAGATTAAGAAGTACAAATTTGTAGTTACAAAATGGTCATGGGAATGTAAAGTACAGCATCACGAACATAGTCAATAATTTTGTGATAACTATGTATTGTGCCAGGTGGGTACTAGTGTAATGGATTCACCATTCCATAAATCATATGTATGTCTAGCCACAAAGTTTACCTGAAACTAACATAAAATGATATTGAATTACAGCTGTTATTCAAAAATAATTTTAAAATATATTTCAAAAACAAGAAAATTTTATGCCGGAGACTACCTGTGGCCCACAAATTCTAATATTTTTATTTCTGATCTTTTTAAAGAAAAAAGAAGGGAAATTATTAATCTCAAATATGAAATGTTTTCCGGCACATCAGGCCTTAGGAATGGCCAATCTATTATTGTATGAAGGAGGGATGATGTCCCTTCTTTCTGTCTCCCTCTCTGCTCAGCCGTCGACACAGTTGACTTGGATATTTTTTCTCTCTCCCTTCTGCCTTCTTAAGGTTAATTCTTCTCACTGTGTAAGGTATATGTTTCCTCTTTCAAATCTCTTGGCAGAAAGATTCTAACAGCTCTTCCATATAGAGTTATGGAAGTCAGTTAAGATGCACCACTGAAGTCATGCCTGGCCCTGAACCATTGACAATGGCTACAAGAATGAAACATTCTGACTCATTCAAGGCAACTGAGACCATTCCTGGGTTGAAGGTAGAGTGAACAGAGGAGCAATTGATAGAGCCAGAAGAAAATCTGGGTGACATTTGGAAGGGACAAAGGAGGAAATGATTTACAGAAATGCTACTAATACCGCTATCTGCCACTGAAGTTTGATTTTCTTTTTTTTTTTTTAAGTTTATTGGGTGCAATTGTTAGTAAAGTTGCATGGAATTCAGGTGTACAATTCTGTAATACAAATAACAGTTTTAAAGTGAAAATCACAATACAACATATTATATTTGCAAGATAATTACAGGATTAGTATTTTGAAACAAATATCAATTCACAGTGTGCTATACTGATGTGTTTTTGTAATACAAGTTTGAAGTATAAAAAATATTCTAAAAATTAAAAAATCAGGGTAGGAAGAAGCAAGAATCTAGACTCTTTGACTAGGAGAATCAAATTTAGGCTCTTCAAGATGACTACACCACAAGGTGGCCATTTTCTCAGGGCTTCAGTTCCTCCTTTGTCAAAACAAAGGATTTGAACTAGATAATTTTTAAAGTTTGTTATCTTTCTTTTTTTAAAAATTTTATTTCATTAAATTTATTGGGGTGACAATTGTTAGTAAAATTACATAGATTTCAGGTGTACAATTCTGTATTACATCATCTATAAATCCCATTGTGTGTTCATCACCCAGAGTCAGTTCTCCTTCCATCACCATATATTCGGTCCCCCTTACCCTCATCTCCCACTCCCCACCCCCCACCCCCCTTACCCTCTGGCAACCACTAAACTATCGTCTGTGTCTATGAGTTTCTGTTTCTCATTTGTTTGTCTTGTTCTTTTGTTGCTTTTGGTTTATATACCACATATCAGTGAAATCACATGGTTCTCTGCTTTTTCTGTCTGACTTATTTCGCTCAGCATTACTCTCTCAAGATCCATCCATGTTGTCACAAATTTTCCTATATCATCTTTTCTTACCGCCAAATAATATTCCATTGTGTATATATACCACAACTTCTTTATCCATTCATCTATCGAAGGACATTTTGGTTGCTTCCATGTCTTGGCCACTGTAAACAAAGCTGCAATGAACATTGGAGCACACGTGTCTTTATCTCTAAATGTTTTCAGATTTTTTGGGTAGATACCCAGGAGAGGGATTGCTGAGTCATATGGCAATCAATACTATTCGTAATTTTTTGAGGAAACTCCACACTGCCTTCCATAACGGCTGCACCAGTCTGCATTCCCACCAATAGTGTATGAGGGTTCCTTTTTCTCCACAGCCTCTCCAACACTTGTTACTATTTGTCTTGTTGATGATAGCCATTCTGACTGAAACTGGACTGCTATTTGTCACCATATACCAAAGTTAATTCAAAATGGATCAAAGACTTAAGCATAAATGACATTACAGAGAATTTCATCCTAGAGCACCACTGTATACATTCTTTTCTAGTGCACATGAAACATTCTCAAGGATAGACAATGTGTTGGGACACAAAACTAGCCTCAGCGAATTTAAGAAGTCTGAAATCACACCAAGCATATTCTCTGACCACAAGGCTTTAAAATTGGGTATCAAATGCAAAACAATAAGCAGGAAAAATACATAAATACATGGAGATAAAACAACATGCTATTAAAGAATGACTGGATTAAGGAAAAAATAACCCCACACTCACGGCAGAGACCTGAAAGCAAAGACTGAAGGAAGAAGGATGACAATGGTGGTTTAATCTTCACTGACAGCAAAGGATGGAAGACATAGGCACGGAGCCCAGCAGAACACTCCCCAACTTCCCAACACAATGTCACAGTGCTAGAAGCAGAAGAGTAGATATGTCAGATCAAAAGAACAGAATATTTGAGGTTCTGAGAACTGCGGCCCCACAGCCACAGACTCCCAACCCAATTAGTTCCTGCAAAGGGCAGAGTCCCTTGGGTTTAGGATTGGCTATGCTGCTGGTCACTGCCATTGATCAGAGCCACTTCTCACAACTAACCCTGCCCTGCCCCCACTTTTCTGGGAGGATTCCCATAGGGGTAAACAGAGCCTCTGACACACGGACTCTGAATCTGGTGCGGGAAGAGTGCTGGAACTGTAGAAGTTCTCTACATCGCCTCACAGAGGCAATATCCTCAGACCCAGGCAACCTGTTCACAAAGAAGAAGCCCACCTTCCAGTGAATGCCCCATTATGTGAGAAGCCAGAACAGTGTGAGAGAGAAAAAAAGGATGCACTGGGAAAGAATATAAAACATTCCACAAACACATGCTGGAAATCAAAAAGAAAGACTACTTCCTATCAACCTATTGCATAACACACACTTATAAATGCCTAAAAAGAGAAATACTAATACATTAATAGCCATGAATAACCAAGGTAACAAGGCAGCTGAGAAAAAAAATGAAAAGGCTCCAGTAAATGAACTTTAAAGAAATGGAAATATGTGATTTAAGGAACAGACAATTCAAGATTGCAGTTCTTAAAAAACTCAACAAGATGAAAGAAAACACAGGCAAGCAGTTTAGTGAACTCAGAAACACAATAAAAAAACAAAAGGCACATTTTACCAAAGAGATTGAAATTTTAAAAAAGAATGAAACAGAATTTCTGGAGATTAAGAACTCACTAAAAGAAATGATGAATGAAATAGCCAGCTTAGGTAATAGAGCTGACCAGATGGAGGAAGGAATCGAAGATAAAAGTCTTGAAATGACACACATGGAAGAAGAGAGACTTGAGATCAAAAATAAATGAAAGAACTCTACAAGAATGTTCTGACTCCATCAGGAAGAGCAATATAAGAATAGTAGATATACCAGAAGGAGAAGAAAAGAAGGGAATAGAGAGTATATTCAAACAAATAAATAGTCAACGAGAACTTCCCAAACTTGTGGAAAAAACTGGATACTCAAATCCAAGAAGCAAATAGAACACTGAATTATCTCAATCCCAAAAGGCCTTTTCCAAGGCATATTGTATTGAAGCTGTCAAAAATTAACAACAAAGAAAAAATCCTCAAGGCAGCCAGGGAAAAGAAGATGGTAACCTACAAAGGAAAGCCCATTAAATTATCATCAGATTTTTCAGCAGAAATTCTGCAAGCCAGGGCAGAGAGGAATCAAATATTCAAACTATTGAAAGAGAGAAATATGACCAAGAAAAATATATCCAGCAAAGATATCCTGTATATAGCAAGGAGGAAAACGCCTTGCCAGACAAACAGAAGCTCAGGAAATTTTCTAACACACAACCTGCACTACAACAAATACTTAAGGAGGCCAAGGAGGCCATACAACCAAAACAAAAAAGTAAAAGAATACAAAACCATGAGTAGTATTACGAATGGACAGACAGAAGCAGGAAATGACAACACCTAGACCAAATGGCACACTATACATTTAAACGTAACACACGGGGTGAAGAAGAAAAAAACAAATGTAAAAAAAAAGAAAAGAAAGAAAGGAACAGACAACTTGCTAGTGCAGTGCAGAAATGAGTTCACAGCATAAATAGGGATAACTTGTGACAACAAAAACATAAAAGGGGATATAGTAATGGTCTGAACTGGTACAAGGGAATGGAGAAAGGAAGCATGCTGAAGAAAATTAAATACTCTAAATATGAAATTTTGTTTTACATAAACTTAATGGTAACCACTCAAAAAAATTCCAGAGTTGAAATATATAACAAGAAAGAAGAAAGAGAGGGGAAAATCATAGAATAACACCACACTAAAATAATAGACCACAACAAAAAGACAACAATACAATGGAGACACCTTCCTACTAGAAAACCAAAGATAGAATGACAGGAAATCCTCATATATTAATAATTACCCTAAATGTAAACGGATTGAACTCAACAATAAAAAGACATATTGTAGGAGATTGGATCAAAAAACCAAACCCAGAAAACTGACCCTGGGTAGTGAACACACAATGTGAGATATAGATAATGTATTACAGAGTAGTACACCTGAAATCTGTGTAACTTTACAAACAATTTTCTCCCCAATAAACTTTAATTAAAAAACAAACAAACAAATGAAAGAAATTAAACCCAGCCATATGCGGCCTCCAAGAAACACAACTCACATACAAGGACATATACAGACTCAAGGTGAAAGGGTATAAATTGAAACTCCAAACAAATGGTACTCAGAGAAAATCAAGAGTAGCTATACTGATAACAGACAAAACAGATCTCAGAATAGAAATGGAAAGAAGAGACAAAGATGGACATTTTATAATGATAAAGGGGAGTATACAACAAGGACACATGAGAGTCATCAACATTTATGCCCCAACCAGGGAGCACCGAAATATACAAAGCAAAAACTAACAGAACTAAAGGGTGAAATTGACAAAAACACAATTATAGTAGAGGACTTAACTATGTCATTGACAGCTATGGATAGGTCATTCAAACAGAAAATAAATAAGGAAATATCAGCCCTAAATGACACATTAGATGAAATTACATAATTGACCTTTATTGACTGCTTCATCCTAGAACATCAGACTGTACATTATTTTCTAATGTACTTGGAACATTCTCAAGGATAGACCACATATTGGGACATAAAGCTAGTCTCAGTAAATTTAAAGATTGAAAACGCAACCAAGATCTCACAATGTGATCTATAGATGATGTATTACAGAATTGTGCACCTGAAATCTATGTAACTTTCCTAACAGTTGTCACCCAAAAAAACTTTAATTAAAAAAAAAAAAAGAATATTCTGTGGTCACAAGGCTTTGAAATAGGACATCAACTGCAAAAACATAGGAGGAAAAACCACAAATATGTTGAAATCACACAACATACTTTTGAAGAAAGACTGAGTCAAAGAAGAAATAAGAGGAGATATCAAGATACCTAGAAACAAATGAGAATGAAAACACATCCTACCAAAATGTTTGGTATGCAGCGAAAGCAATTTTAAGAGGGAAATTCATATCATTACAGGCCTATCTCAAGAAAGAAGAAAAATCCCCTATAGATAACCTGACGTTACACCTTAAAGAACAAGAAAAAGAAGAACAAATGAAACCCAAATTCAGCAGAAGGAAGGAATTAATAAAAATCAGAGCAGAACTAAATGAAATAGAGAACAAAAAGACAATAGAAAAAAATAATGAAAAAAAGAGCTAGTTCTTTGAAAAGATTAATAAAATTGACAAACCCTTGCCTAGACTCACTAGGATAAAAGTAGAAAAGACACAAGGAAACAAAATTAAAAATGAAAGAGGGCAAGTTACCATGGATGCCACAAATATAACTGATCATCCAAGAATACTATGAAGAACTACAGGCCACCAAATTCACTAACCTAGAAGAAATGGACATGTTCTTAGAAACATATTGCCTTCCTAGGCTGAATCACGAAGAACTGGAAAATCTAAATAGACTGATCAACAGTAAGGAAATTGAATCAGTCTTCCGAAACCTTCCCAAAAGCAAAAGTCCGGGACCAGATGGCTTCACTAGTGAATTCTACCAAACCTTCAAAGAGGGTCTAATAACTGTCCTACTCAAACTCTACCAAAAAATTGAAGAAGAGGCAATACTCCCTAACTCATTTTATGAGGCAAACATTACCCTGATACCAAAACCTGGTAAGGATAACACACACAAAAAAGAAAATTACACACCAATATCTCTGATGAATGCACATGCAAAATTCCTAAACAAAATTCTAGCAAATTGAATGAAGCAATGCATTAAAAAGATCATACATCACGACCAAGTGGAGTTCATCCCAGGGGCACAAGGATGGTTCAACATATGCAGATCAATCAATGTGATTTACCACATAAACCAAATAAAGGACAAAAATCATATGATTATATCAATAGATGCAGAAAAAAAACATTTGACAAGGTACAACATACATTTATGATTAAAACACTTAACAAAATGGGTATAGAAGAAAATACCTTAACATAATAAAGGCCATATATGACAAACCCTCAACTACTATCATAATTAATGGTGAAAAACTGAAACCCTTCACTCTACATTCAGGAACATGACAGGGCTGTCCCTTATCACCTCTGCTTTTCAACTTAGTATTGGAAGTCCTAGCCAGAGCAACCAGGCAAGAGAAAGAAATAAAAGACATCCAAATTGTGAATGAAGAAGTTATATAGTCACCTTTTGCAGAAGACATGATGCTATTTATAGAAAACCCTAAAGACTCCACCAAAAAGCTACTAGAAACAATTAACCAATACAGTAAAGTAGCTGGCTGCAAAATCAACATACAGAAGTCCACTGTATTCCTATATACTAACAATGAAAGCTCAGAAAAAGAAATTGAAAAAACAATACCTTTAGCTATTACAACAAAAAGAATACAATACCTAGGAATAAACTCAACAAAAGATAAGAAAGACCTATACACGGAAAACTATAAAACATTTTTAAACGAAATTGAAGAAGAGAGAAAGAAGTGGAAAGACGTTCTGTGTTTGTGGATTGGGATAATCAACATAGTGAAAATGGTTATATTGCCCAAAGCAATATGTAGATTTAATGCAGTTCTCATGAAAATCCTAATGGCTTTTTAGAAAAGAAATAGAATAAAAAAAAAAAATCAGGTGAGTTCCGGAAAAATGGCGGCGTGAGGTGAGCCTCTGTAAAGCTCCCCCGGAATTTACAAAGAATCGAACAACAAAAACTCCACAAAGGACTCCCTGCACAGCAGACAGGCAACATGAAGAGGCCCACTACCGACTGATATCACCTACAGGTGGGAGATTCGCGCGAGTGGAGGGAGGAGGAGGAAAGGGAGAAGCGCGCGGAGACGGAGCCGCGCGGGCGCAGGACTCAGACCTAGCTCAGTGCGCCCAGCTCACTGCTTCCCGGAACCACCGCAGCTGCGGGAGAGGGAAGAACTCGGACTGCTAGGGCTCCGCTTGTGGCCCACAGGGCTGAGGGGACAGAATATACCACGGCTGAACCCAATGCTCACGGCAGAGACCTCGAAGAAAAGATTGAGGGAAAAAGGCTGAAAACGGTGGTTTAAGCCCGCACTGCCGAGCAGAGAACGGAGCCTTAGGCACTGAGACTAGCCGCCCCCTCCCTCCCCTCCCAGAGCTCACCCCGCCCCCACCTGCCCGGTGCTAGAAGCGAAACAGTAGCAGTGTCAGATCAAAACAACAGAAAATTTGCTGTTTTGAGAACTGTGGACCGCAAACACAAATTCACAGCCCAACTAGTTCCAGCAAAAGGGAGAGAGCTGTGGAAGCAGAAACGGCTGTGGTGGTGGTCCCCGCCATTGCTCTGGGCCACCTCTCACAACTCACCCCGCCCCTGACCCCACCTATCTGGGCGGATCCCTGCAGGAGTAAACAGAACTGCTGAAATATACGGGCTCTGAATCAGCAGCTGGAAGAGCTTTCGAACATCAAAAGCTCTCCGCATACCCACCGGGACACTGCGCCCTGTGACCTAGACGAACTATTAACAGAGGAGAAGCCCGTCTCCCAGGAATCCCCCATTGTGTGAGAAGTTGGAATAGTGCAGAGAAAACATAGCACTACTGTGTGGGAGAAGAAAAATAAGTTGCAGTTGGAGAAATAATAAAACATTCTACCAACAAGTACTGGCAAACAAAAGAAAGACCGCTTTCTATCAACCTGTTGCAGAAGTCACTCCTGTAGATGTCTAGGAAGAGAAATAGTAAACCAGTAATCGCCATGAATAACCAAGGCAACAAGATAGCTCAGAAAGAAAGTGAAAAATCTCCAGAGAAGGCACTTAAAGATACAGAAATATGTGACTTAAATGACAGAGAATTCAAGATTGCAGTTCTGAAAAAACTCAACGAGATACAAGAAAACACAGATAGGCAGTTAAAGGAACTCAGAAACTCAATCAAAGAACAGCATGAGCATTTTACGAAAGAGATTGAAATCTTAAAAAGAACCAAATAGAATTTCTGGAGATTAAGAACTCAATAGAAGAAATTAAGAATGAAATAACCAGCTTAGGTAGTAGAGTTGACCAGATGGAGGAAAGAATCAGTGACATCGAAGATAGAAACCTGGAAATGACACAAATAGAAGAAGAAAGAGACTTGAGACTTAAAAGAAATGAAAGAACTCTACAAGAACTTTCTGACTCCATCAGAAAGAGCAATATAAGAATAATGGGCATACCAGAAGGAGAAGAAAGAGAGAAGGAACAGAGAATATATTCAAACAAATTGTCGATGAGAACTTCCCAAATTTGTGGACAGAACTGGACCCTCGAATCCAAGAAGCAAATAGAACACCTAGTTACCTCAATCCCAACAGGCCTTCTCCAAGGCACATTGTATTGAAGCTGTCTAAAATCAACGACAAAGAAAGAATCCTCAAGGCAGCCAGGGAAAGAAGACGGTAACTTACAAAGGAAAGCCCATTAGATTATCATCAGATTTTTCAGCAGAAACTCTACAAGCCAGGAGGGAGTGGAACCAAATATTCAAACTATTGAAAGAGAGAAACCATGAGCCAAGAATAATATATCCAGCAAAGATATCCTTTAGATATGAAGGAGGAATAAAGACCTTTCCAGACATACAGAAGCTGAGGGAATTTTCTAATACACGACCTGCACTACAAGAAATACTAAAGGAGGCTATTCGACCACCATCAACAGGGACAATTTGTGGCAAACAAAACTCAAAAAGGGGGAGAGTAAAGGCCTGAACTCGAATATGGGAATGGAGAAAGTAAGCGTGCTGAAGAAAATGGAATACTCTAAATATCAAACTTTCTTTTACATAAACTTAAGGGTAACCACTCAAAATAAATCCAGAATTGAAATATATACTGAAATAAAAGAAGAAACAGAGGGAAACATCATAGAATACCACCACACAGAAATAATAGACAACAACAAAAAGGCAAAGAAACAATGGAGACACAGCCTTACCAGAAAACTAAAGATAGAATGACAGGAAATCCTCACATATCAATAATCACCCTAAATGTAAATGGACTGAACTCACCAATAAAAAGGCACAGAGTAGCAGATTGGATCAAAAAACTAAACCCAACCATATGCTGTCTCCAAGAGACACATCTCAGCTACAAGGACAAGCATAGACTCAAAGTGAAAGGGTGGAAATTGACACTCCAAGCAAATGGTACCCAGAGAAAATCAGGTGTAGCCATAATGATATCAGATGAAACAGACTTCAAGGTGAAAAAGATAACAAGAGACAAAGATGGACGTTTCATAATGGTGAAGGGGACTGTACAACAAGAAGACATAACAGTCATCAATATTTATGCCCCCAATCAGGGAGCACCGAAATACACCAAGCAACTACTAACAGAACTAAAGGGAGAAATTGACCAAAACACAATTATACTAGGGGACTTAAATACATCATTGACAGCTATGGATAGATCATCCAAACAGAAAATAAATAACGAAATAGTAGCCCTAAATGACACATTAGATGAAATGGACATAATTGACATTTATAGAGCACTTCATCCTAAAACATCAGACTATACATTCTTTTCTAGTGTACATGGAACATTCTCAAGGATAGACCATATATTGGGACATAAAATCAGTCTCAACAAATTTAAGAAGATTGAAATCATACCATGCATATTCTCTGATCACAAGGCTTTGAAACTGGATATCAACTGTAAAAAGAAAGCGGAAAAACACAAATACATGGAGATTAAACAACATACTTTTAAAGAAGGACTGGGTCAAAGAAGAAATTAGAGGAGAGATCAAAAGATACATAGAAACAAATGACAATGAAAATACATCCTACCAAAATTTTTGGGATGCAGCGAAAGCAGTTTTAAGAGGGAAATTTATCTCATTACAGGCCTATCTCAAGAAACAAGAAAACTCCCAAATAAATAACCTCATGTTACACCTTAAAGAACTAGAAAAAGAAGAACAAGTAAAACCCAAGGTCAGCAGAAGAAAGGAAATAACAAAAATTAGAGCAGAACTAAATGAAATAGAGAACAAAAAGACAACAGAAAAAATTAATGTGACAAAGAGCTGGTTCTTTGAAAAGATTAACAAAATTGACAAACCCTTGTCTACACTTACTAAGATAAAGAGAGGAGACACTGATTAACAAAATCAGAAACGTAAAAGGGGAAGTTATCACGGACACCACAGAAATACAAAGGATCATCCAAGAATACTATGAAGGACTATATGCCACCAAATTCAACAACCTAGAAGAAATGGACAAGTTCTTAGAAACATATAGCCTTCCAAGGCTGAACCATGAAGAACTGGAAAATCTAAACAGACCGATCACCAGTAACGAAATTGAATCAGTCATCCAAAACCTTCCCAAAAGCAAAAGTCCGGGACCAGATGGCTTCACTAGTGAATTCTACCAAACCTTCAAAGAGGATCTAATACCAATTCTGCACAAACTCTTCCAAAAAATTGAAGAAGAGACAGTACTCCCTAACTCATTTTATGAGGCGAACATTACCCTGATACCAAAACCTGGCAAGGACAGCACAAAAAAAGAAAACTACAGACCAATATCTCTAATGAATACCGATGCAAAAATCCTAAATAAAATTCTAGCAAATCGAATACAACAATGCATTAAAAAGATTATTCATCACGACCAAGTGGGGTTCATCCCCGGGGCACAAGGATGGTTCAACATACGAATCCATCAATGTGATACATCACATAAACAAAATAAAGGACAAAAATCATATGATTATATCAATTGATGCAGAAAAAGCATTTGACAAGATACAACATCCATTTATGATTAAAACACTTAATAAAATGGGTATAGAAGGAAAATACCTTAACATAATAAAGGCCATATATGACAAGCCCTCTGCTAATCTCATAATTAATGGAGAAAACTGAAGCCCTTTGCTCTACGTTCAGGAACACGACAGGGATGTCCCCTATCACCTCTGCTTTTCAACATAGTGTTGGAAGTCCTTGCCAGAGCAATCAGGCAAGAGAAAGAAATAAAAGGCATCCAAATTGGGAATGAAGAAGTTAAATTATCACTCTTTGCAGATGACATGATGCTATATATAGAAAACCCTAAAGACTCCACCAAAAAGCTATTAGAAACAATCAACGAATACAGTAAAGTTGCGGCTACAAAATCAACGCACAAAAGTCCATTGCCTTCCTATATACTAACAATGAAATCTCAGAAAAGAAATACAAAAAACAATTCCTTTTGCAATTGCAGCAAAAAGAATAAAATACCTAGGAATAAACTTAACCAAGGATGTGAAAGACCTATATGCTGAAAACTATAAGACATTTTTGAAAGAAATTGAAGAAGACACAAAGAAATGGAAAGACATTCCGTGCTCATGGATTGGAAGAATCAACATAGTTAAAATGGCCATATTACCCAAAGCAATATACAGATTCAATGCAATCCCCATCAAAATCCCAATGGCATATTTTAAAGAAATAGAACAAAAATCATCAGATTTGTTTGGAACCACAAAAGACCCCGAATAGCCAAAGCAATCTTAAGAAAAAGAACAATAATGGAGGTATCACACTTCCTGACTTTGGCTTGTACTACAGGGCTACAATAATCAAAACAGCATGGTATTGGCAGAAAAACAGACACATAGACCAATGGAATAGAATTGAGAACCCAGAAATAAAACCACATAAATATGGACAGATAATTTTTGACAAAGAAGCTAAAACATACAATGGAGCAAAGACAGCCTCTTCAATAAATGGTGCTGGGAGAATTGGATAGCCACGTGCAAAAGAATGAAACTGGACTGCTATTTGTCACCATGTACCAAAGTTAATTCAAAATGGATCAAAGACTTAAGCATAAGACCTGACACAATAAACTGCATAGAAGAAAACATAGGTACTAAACTTATGGACCTTGGGTTCAAAGAGCATTTTATGAACTTGACTCCAAAGGCAATGGAAGTAAAAGCTAAAATAAACGAATGGGACTATATGAAACTTAAAAGCTTCTGCACAGCAAAAGAAACCATTGACAAAATAAAGAGGCCACCAACTGAATGGGAGAAGATTTTTGCAAACAGTGCCTCCGATAAGGGGCTAGTATCCAGAATATACAAGGAACTCATGCAACTCAACAACAAAAAAACAAACAACCGAATTGAAAAATGGGCAGAGGACTTGAAGAGACATTTCTCCAAAGAGGACATACAAATGGCAGATAGACATATGAAAAATGCTCAACATCACTAATCATCAGAGAAATGCAAATTAAAACCACAATGAGATATCACCTCACCCCAGTCAGAATGGCTATGATCAACAAGACAAATAATAACAAATGTTGGAGAGGCGTGGAGAAAAAGGAACCCTCATACACTGTTGGTTGGAATGCAGACTGGTGCAGCCGTTATGGAAGGCAGTGTGGAGGTTTCTCAAAGAATTACGAATAGAATTGCCATATGACCCAGCAATCCCTCTTCTGGGTATCTACCAAAAAAATCTGAAAACATTTAGAGATAAAGACACGTGTGCTCCAATGTTCATTGCAGCTTTGTTTACGGTGGCCAAGACATGGAAACAACCAAAATGTCCTTCGATAGATGAATGGATAAAGAAGTTGTGGTGTATATACACAATGGAATACTATTCGGCTGTAAGAAAAGATGATATAGGAACATTTGTGACAACATGGATGGATCTTGAGAGAGTAATGCTGAGCGAAACAAGTCAGACAGAAAAAGCAGAGAACCATGCGATTTCACTGATATGTGGTATATAAACCAAAAACAACAAAAGAACAAGACAAACAAATGAGAAACAGAAACTCATAGACACAGACAATAGTTTAGTGGTTGCCAGAGGGTAAGGGGGGCGGGGGGTGGGGGGTGGGAGATGAGGGTAAGGGGGATCGAATATATGGTGATGGAAGGAGAACTGACTCTGGGTGATGAACACACAATGGGATTTATAGATGATGTAATACAGAATTGTACACCTGAAATCTATGTAATTTTACTAACAGTTGTCTCCCCAATAAATTTAATTAAAAAAAAATCAGATTTATATGGAACCACGAAAGACCCTAAATAGCCAAAGCAATCCTGAAAAAAAAAAAAAAACACACAAAAAACAAACAAAAACAAAATTAAAAAAAAAAAAAAAACAATGCTGAAGATACCACCCTCCCTGTTTCCGTCTTGCACAGAGGGCAACAATAATCAAAACTCTATGGTGTTGGCAGAAAAACAGACACACAGACCAATGTAATAGAATTGAGAACCCAAAATTAAACCCACATAAATACAGAAACTCATAGACACAGACAATAGTTTAGTGGTTGCCAGAGGGTAACGGGGGGTGGGGGGTGGGGGGTGGGAGATGAGGTTAAGGGGGATCGAATATATGGTGATGGAAGGAGAACTGACTCTGGGTGATGAACACACAATGGGATTTATAGATGATGTAATACAGAATTGTACACCTGAAATCTATGTAATTTTACTAACAATTGTCACCCCAATAAATTTAATTAAAAAAAAAAAAAGAGTGCCATCACCCTGAACTTTAAAAAAAAAAAAAAAAAAAAATATGGTCAGATAATTTTCAACAAAAAAGCCAGAAACATACAATGGAGAAAAGACAGCCTCTTCAATAAATGCTGCTGGGAAAATTGGATAGCCATGTGCAAAAGAATGAAACTAGACTGCTATCAGTCACTGTGTACCAAAATTAACTCAAAATGGATCAAAGAACTAAACATAAGACCTGAGTCAATAAACTGCATAGAAGAAAACATAGGTACTAAATTTATGGACCTTGGGTTCAAAGAGCATTTTATGGATTTGATGGCAAAAGCAAGGGAAGTTAAAGCTAAAATAAATGAAATGGGCTATATCAAACTAAAAAGTTTCTGCACAGCAAGTAACCATTGACAAAGAGGCTACCAACTGAATGGGAGAATATTTTTGGAAGCAATGCCTCCCATAAATGAACTCATACAACTCAACAAGAAAAAAACAAGTCATCCGATTAAAAAATGGGCAGAGGACCTTAATAGACATTTTTTTTTCTAAAGAGGATATACAAATGGCCAATAGACATATTTTAAAATGCTCATCATAACTAATCATCAGAGAAGTGCAATTAAAAACCACAATGATATATCACCTGACACCAGTTAGAATGACTATCATCAACAAGTCAAATAATAACAAGTTTTGGAGAGGCTGTGGAGAAAAAGGAACCCTCATACAATGTTGGTGGGAATTCAGATTGGCACAACCGCTATGGAAGGCAGTGTGCAGCTTCCTCAGAAAATTAAGAATGGAATTACCATATGACATGGTAATCCCTCTTCTGGATATCTATCAAAAAACGTGAAAACATTTATCTGTAATGCTATTTGTGCTACGATGTTCATTATGGTGGCCAAGATATCGAAACAACAAAAGTGTCTTTCAATAGATGACTGGATAAAGAACATTTGGTATACATACCCAGTGGAGTACTATTCTGCCATAACAAAAGATTAACTAGTGCCATTTATAGCAACATGGATAGATTTTGAGATTATTATGCTATGTAAAATAAGTCAGACAGAAAAAGTAGAGAACCATATGATTTCACTGATATGTGGGATATAAAACTGAAAACCACAAAGGAACAGGACATGCAAATGAAGAAACAAAAACTCATAGACATAGACAATAGTTTAGTAGTTACCAGAGGGTAAGGGGAATGGGAGTGTTAGATGAGGGTGAAAGGGATCAAATATATGGTGATGGAAGGAGAACTGACTCTGGGTAGTGAACACACAATGTGATATATAGATGATGTATTACAGAATTGTACACCTGAAACCTATGTAGCTTTACTCAAAATTGTCACCTCAATCAACTTTAATTTAAAAAAAACAACAAAGGAAAAATCCATATTAATTATGCACTATGTTAAAAAAAATACATTGCATGCCTATATACTAACAACGAAATTTCAGAAAAAGAAATGAAAAACATTCCTTTTCTAATTGCAACCCAAATAGTGAAATACCTAGGAATAAGCTTAACAAAGGATGGGAAGGACCTATACACTGAAAACTATAAGACATTGCTAAAATAAATTGCAGAAGACCCAAAGATATGGAAAGATAGATATTCAGTGTTCATGGATTGGAAGAATCAAGCTAGTTAAAATGCCACATTACCCATTACAATATACAGATTTAATGCAATCGCCATCAAAAACCTTATGGCATTTTAAAAAAGAAAATAGACCAAAAAATATCAGATTTGTATGGAATAACAAAAGATTCCAAATAGCCAAAGCTATCCTATGACAAAAGAACAAGGCTGGAGGTATCACACTTCCTGACTTCAAATTATAGTACAAAGTGACAATAATCAAACAGCATGGTACTGGCAGAAAAACAGACCCACAGACCAATGGACAGAATAGAAAACCCAGAAACAAACCTACATATGCATGGTTGGATACTTTTCAACAAAGGAGTCAAAATCATACAATGGCAAAAAGAAATCCTCTTCAATAAATGGTGCTCAGAATTGGAAAGCCGTGTGCAAAAGAATGAAACTAGACTGCTAGCTGTCACCATACATCAAATTTAACTAAAAAATGAATACAAGACCTAAATATAAGACTTGAAAAAAAATTGAAAAGAAGAAACCATAGGTACTAAACTTATGGGAATTCATTTTAGAGAGTATTTTACGAATTTGACCTCAAAAGCAAGGGAAGTAAATGCAAAAATAAATGAGTAGAACTATGTCAAACTAAAAAGCTGCACAGCAAAATAAAGAGGCAACCAACTGAAAGGGAGAAGATATTTGCAATCAACACCTCTGATTACAAGCTAATATCCAAAATGTATAATGAACTTGTACAACTCAACAACAAAAACACAAACAATCTAATTTAAAAATGGGCAGCGTATCTGAACAGACACTTCGCCCAGGAAGACATACAAACAGTCAACAGATATATGAGAAAATGCTCAACTTCACTACGTATTAGGGAAATGAAAATGAAAACCAAAATCAGATACCACCTGACTCCTGTTAGAATGGCTATCATCAACAAGACAAATAATAACAAGTGTTGGAGAGGTTGTGGACCAAAAGGAACCCTCATATACTGCTAGTGGGAATGGAAATTAGTACAGCCACTATGGAAAACAGTATGGAGTTGCATCAAAAATTAAGAAGATAATTACCATATGACCCAACAATTCCTCTTCTGAGTCCAAAAAAATGTGAAAACATTTATCCATAAAGATATATGTACCCCTATGTTCATTACAGCATTATTCATGGTGGCCAAGACAGGGAAACAACCAAAGTGTCCTTTAATGACTGGATAAAAAATATGTGGTACATATACACAATGGAATATTACTGGGCCATAAGAAAGAATGAAATGCTCCCGTTTGTGACAACGTGGATGGATCTTGAGATTATTATGCTAAATGAAATTAGTCAGATAGAAAATGTCGAGAACCACATGACTTCACTCATATGTGGAATGTAAAACTGAAAGCAATAAAGAAAGAAGACAAACAGAAAAAATACTCATAGACACAGACAACAGTTTAGTGGTTACAAATGGTAAGGGGGGAGGGTGATGGTAGCAGAGGGTAAAGGGGGTCAAATAATATATGATGATGAAAGGAGAACTGACTCTGGATGATGAACACACAATGCAATATATAAATGATGTACTATAGAAATGTATTCTTGAAACCTATATAATTTTTGTAACCAATGTCACTCCAATAAATTTAATAAATAAAAATTAAATCAAAATAAAAATGGATTACAAAATTAATGTGCCCATGTGAAGTATAGTGACTTATGAATGGATATTTAGTATGATGGGTAGAAAAGAGGTACTTTTGTACTTGTTTCTTGTCTAAGCTATGCACATGTAGATTCTTCTTAGTGTTTGGATTTCATCTCTTCATGTATTTTTTTAATTAAATATGACATTCTTGTCTAATTTAATATTGGTCACCATGAGAAAAAATATAGCAATGCTGTTATTATTCACAATGCCATGGCTCTTCAGAAGCCATTTGTATTGCCATGATATCAATATTCTTGCATCTGCAGTTCCTTAACACCATTTATTGAATACTGATTATATCATTACTTAGGATGCTGTATCATCCATGCCCTAGTCCCCATTACTGCTCATTCTAATGAGGCTTTCAGAAGTTGTTATTATGTTTCATTCATGATGACCACAAATGAAAGCCTTGCCCAGGGGATGCAGTAAAATATAAATGACAATTTGTTTTCTGGCCATGTTAAATTTGTGCCATTTAGGGTTTTATAGCATAAATGTAGAACAACGTGTCTTTTTTTTTTATTTTTTTTATTTTTTATTAAATTTATTGGGGTGACAATTGTTAGTAAAATTACATAGATTTCAGGTGTACAATTCTGTATTACATCATCTATAAATCCCATTGTGTGTTCATCACCCAGAGTCAGTTCTCCTTCCATCACCATATATTCGATCCCCCTTACCCTCATCTCCCACCCCCCACCCCCCACCCCCCTTACCCTCTGGCAACCACCTTTTAAAAGCTTTAGGCCACAATTATTGCATTTGTAGAATATGATTGCTTTCAATGTTGACTGCACCCCTAGCTTTCATATACCTCCACCATTTGGGAGAATAGGCAAGGGACCTATGGGCAGATTCAAAAGAGTAGTTCTATTCATTTAAGCAATATCTGTCCCTCATCGGCTACAGCTTAAGATCAACCTCAGAGAACATGACATCACCCTATCACAGCCAAGAGAGGATATGAATAGGAAGAACATGTTGGCAGTGCAGAGCAATGGTTTTGAAAGCCCTGAAAGGAAAAAGGTGTAACCATTCACAGAGGACTGTGTGACACATGACACAGAGCTTATGAAAAGGAGTGGTGTGATTGTCCTGGGTGCCAGCAGTGGTGGAGAGAGATGCCTGTAGCTATCCTCACTGCCCACTGGTAATATAGACAGAAGTCTGATTCACGGTTGGAATACAGATGGAAGAGAGCTAATACTTATGTCAATAGTGTCCTAAAATCATTGTGTTCAATGTGAGAATTGTCCCAAATTAATACCACAATACCAGTCTAGCAGCACAATCTTGCACAATCCTGGGAAAGAAATACTTCACCAGCCAGTGAGAACTATCAGCTTATTAGGCCGCCCTCTTGGCATAGGGTCCTGTTAACGGGTCTGTGAAGGATTTTATAGGAATAAGACCAGAAGCTCCTTGGGGGCATCTGGTTGACCCAATGCCTAGAATAGAGAAGCAAACAGTGCCCTAAAGTGGAGAAACAGCAACTGAGATTCACTTAGGTAGCAGCCCACACTCAGGGAAGCTCACTTGGAGAGCACTGGAGGTACCTCAGAAAGTTTTGAGAAAGGCGCTTGCTTCAAAGGCACACACACACACACACACGCATGCATGCACTCTTCAGTTTCTCTGTTCTTTGACTATTTCCAATGGCAATGGTTTTCTTCAAGATGACCAATTTCTTCAGCTAGTCCTTTGATTCACAGCATGAAGCCAAGCCCAAACATTTTCACTGTCCCAGTTAATCAATGAACAGCAGCAATTTCCTGATTTTATTTTATTATTTTTATTATTTTATTATTATTTTTTTAACAGAACTTTTATTGGGGAACAGTGTGTACTTCCAGGACTTTTTTCCAAGTCAAGTTGTTGTCTTTTCAATCTTAGTTGTGGAGAGTGCTGTTCAGCCTCAACTTGTCCTTTCAGTTTCAGTTGTGGAGGGCGCAGCTCAGATCCAGGTCCAGTTGCCGTTTGCTAGTTGCAGGGGGCGCAGCCCACCATCCCTTGCCGGAGTCGAACCGGCAACCTTGTGGTTGAGAGCCCCCTGGCCCATGTGGGAATCTAACCGGCAGCCTTTGGAATTAGGAGCACGGAGCTCCAACCGCCAGAGCCACCAGGCTGGCCCAATTTCCTGATTTTATGTATTTTATATACTATGCCCAAAGATACCAGTTTAGGGTTCAATTGTAGGTAAGTATTACAGATCTTTTATATTGTTTTTAGGAACTATGTCAAAGGTGCTAATGAAATGACTGGCAATCACCAGTGTCTTCCGCATTTCTTCTTTACTATTTTCTCATGTCTTTCAGCCCTCAATAGTCGGACTAGCAAAGCTGCTTCTTTGTTCACAAAGGGCTAAGGACATAAAGATGGTTTGATAAAAGACATGTACTCCAATTGAAAAACAAACAAACAAAAACAAAGCAAATGAACTTACAAGCTTAAGAATCTCAGTTAGATTACTTTCTATCTAAGGTAAAATTTATTTTTATAAATTTAAGATTAGCACAAAATCAAGCTGTCCCTTTGAGTGCATCCTCCCCTCTTGTCTAAAGCCTGTGAATCAAAGCCACTATTTCTGGTAGATTTGAAAATAGGATGTGGGTATTAGAAAACATGCCATGGCTTTTCTTCTTGAACCATTTGAAAGGAAGTTCTGAGGAACGCATCATTTTTAGTGTGCTCTTTTAAGGACTTGGGAAGAATTCAACTGCTTTACTGTTTGTGAACAGGCCCCAGGGCCCTATATTCTTAGGGTAAAATGAGCTTTGGGAACAAAGATCCTCCACAGAGGACTCTTTTATTGCTTACAAACTTCCTCTGTGATTATGATCGATCCTAGACCTCAGCAGTTAGGTAGCATAGACCCTTATATCTGCTGGCCAATATCCTCTCTTCTTAGGAGACCGCCAATAAGAGCCAGAATTGGGGAGTTTTATTCCTTTCAAAAACAAATCCTAAGCCTGAGGTCCATACAGAATCTATTATAATGAACACCTTACCTCTGCTACATAATGGACCTTTGCAAATTGGTTTCTCTTTTAGGCAAAGGCAGTTGTGGTTTTAGAAAGTTTTCTTTTTCTCCTTTATATATTATTTAATATACCATGAGGGCAGGAGAAAAACAGAAATTTTGTTTCAATACAAATGAAGGAAGTGTAGCAGGATGGTGGGGAGAAGGGTGGAGTCTAGTCTTTCTTATACAAACATTTGGATGCTGTGAAAATTCTACATAGTTAAAAAGAAAAAGAAAGAAATTTTGTATTCCATATGAATTTCTACGCTTCACGTGTGAGTCAAACATAATAAGAGGTAACTTAACTTTCCTCAGGAAGGGAAATAGAGCACCAACTTTTTTTAAAGGACTGTTCAGAGATGAAAATGCTAACTGCATTTCATTAAAGAAAAGTAGAATTCACTAATCTATGGTTAAATTTTAACAAGGATAACCAAAATGGTGTGCACAAAAAAGGGGCCACATGCTAAACTTGACAAGCTCAGGGGAGGCCTGCACGGAAGGCCCTATAAACTCACAGACCAAAATTAATCACATAGGATGGTCCTGTTGAAGAAAAACTTCCAGCCTAAGAGAGCTTGTAAGAGTTTATTTGAGCCAAACTGACGACAACTGCTGGGAAGCAAAATCTCAATGGATTGAGAAAATGCTCCGCAAAATGATGGTTTGCTGCTTATTTTATACATAGAATCAAAGAAGAAGGGTTACATGAAATCCACTGGTGATAGTTTAAGTTGGTGGGAGAAAGCAAAGTGGGCAAATCTCTGGGATTGAATAAAATTAAATTGGAGAGGCAGTACTTCTTTCACATAGGTGATAAAGGATAGTTAATAGTTCTCATAGAGATGTTAATCAAGGGACAAGAATCATATGGCCTCAGTACCCAAAGCAATATTCAGATTTAATGCAATCCCCATCAAAATCCCAATGGCAGCTTTTAAAGAAATAGAACAAAAAATCATCAGATTTGTATGCAACCACAAAAATCCCTGAATAGCCAAAGCAATTCTAAGAAAAAAGAACAATGCTGGAGTTATCACACTCCCTTGACTTCAGCTTGTACTACAGGGCAATGTGGAAGGAAAAGGGGCCACATGTCAAATCTGACAAGCTCAAAAGACTGACAATAACCACATAGGATGGCATGAACATAAAAATTCCTAACAAAGGTGTGCCATGGTGGGAAGTCACATCCTTGGCCTGTCTGTTGTCTTTTTGCATCTAAAATAACATATCCTTTGGAATGTCAGAGTAATCCCTTTTTCCGGATACCCCCAGGGGACATAACCCACCACACCAGAGTAGGAAACTACAAAATCTCTCATTATTATCTTGTTCCCCAAATACAATCTCTATGTGCTATAAAATGCTATTAACTGTCCTGTATCCACCAATGTAAAAGAAGTGTGTGTCTCTCCATTTTGCTTTTGATCCAAACCCAGAGATTTCACAGCTTTGCTCTTTCCCACCCCCTTAATCTACAACCAATGGATTTCATGTAACCTTCCTCATTTGATTCTAATGTATAAAATAATTTGCAAAATGGCCATTTTCTGGAGAATTTTGTCCCTCCGTTGAGACTTTCCTTCCAGGCAATTGTCATCAGTTTTGCTCAAATAAACTCTTATGAGCTTTCTCTTAGGCTGGATGTTTTCTTGTCGACAGCAACAATAAACAAAACAGCATGGTATAGGCAGAAAAACAGACATACAAACCAAGGCAATAGAATTAAGAACCCAGAAATAAACCCACATATATGTGGACATATAATCTTCAACAATGAAACAAAAAACATACAACGGAGAAAAGACAGCCTTTTCAATAAATGGTGCTGAAAAAATTGGATAGCCATGCACAAAAGAATGCAACTAGACTGCTATCTGTCACCATGTACCAAAATTAATTCAAAATGCATCAAAGACCTAAACATAAAACCTGACACAATAAACAGCACAGAAGAAAACATAGGTACTAAACTTATGAACATTGGGTTCGAGGAGCATTTTATGAATTTGACTCCAAAAGCAAGGGAAGTAAAAACTAAAATAAATGAATGGGACTATATCAAACTTAAAAGCTTCTGCACAGCAAAAGAAACCATCGACAAAATAAACAGGCAACCAACAGAAAAGGAGAAGATTTTTGCAAACAACACCTCCGATAAGAGGCTAATATACGAAAAATATAACGAACTCATAGAACTCAACAACAACAAAACAAACAATCTAATTAAAAAATGGGCAGAGGACCGTAATAGACATTTCTCCAAAGAGAACATGCAAATGGCCAATAGACATATGAAAAAATGCTCAGCATCACTAATCATCAGAGAAATGCAAATGAAAACCACAATGAGATATCACCTCACCCCAGTCAGAATGGCTATCATCAACAAGACAAATAGTAACAAATGTTGGAGAGGCTGTGGAGAAAAAGGAACCCTCATACACTGTTGGTGGGAATGCAGACTGGTGCAGCCATTCTGGAAGGCAGTGTGGAGGTTCCTCAAAAAATTATGAATAGAATTGCCATATGACCCAGCAATCCCTCTCCTGGGTATCTACCAAAAAAAATCTGAAAACATTTAGAGATAAAGACACGTGTACTCCAATGTTCATTACAGCTTTGTTTACAGTGGCCAAGACATGGAAAAAACCAAAGTGTCCTTGGATTGATTAATGGATAAAGAAGTTGTGGTAAATATACACAATAAAATACTATTCTGCCATAAGAAAACATGAAATAGTACCAATTGCCACAACATGGATAGATCTTGAGATTATAATGCTAAGTGAAATAAGTCAGACAAAAAAAGTAGAGAACCATATGATTCCACTGATATGTGGTATATAAAACTGAAAATAACAAAGGAACAAGACAAACAAATGAAGAAACAAAAACTCATAGACACAGACAATAGTTTAGTGGTTATCAGAGGGTAAGTGGGGAAGGGGTGGTAGATGAGATTAAAGGGGATCAAATATATGGTAATGGAAAGAGAACTGACTCTGGGTGGTGAACACACAATGTGGTATATAGATGATGTAATACAGAATTGTACACCTGAAATCTGTATTACTTTACTAACAATTGTTACTCCAATAAACTTTAATTTTAAAAAAAAGAAGAAGAATTAGGGATTCTGTACTTTCCTGCTCTGGTCCAGAGAAAGGGATTACTGACTTTCCAATGATGTCATCTTAGGTGCAAAAAGACAATAGAGAGGCCCACTTAACTTCATGAAGGAAGGTAAAGATGTGACTTCCCATCATGGCCCACTTATTTATGAATGTTTTATGCTCATGCCACCTTAGCTTGTAAGTTTTAATATGTGGCCCCTTTACCATTTACACTTCCTCATTTTGGTTTTAAATCAGTCTGAAGTATGCATTGATGACCAAACTTTTGGTTGGATAGTGTGGTCCCAGGGTACTAGGAAGTCTTAGTGTTGCCGTTTGTCTTGCTGAATGTTGGATCACTGTGGGTGGGGCAAGACCATAACCTTAAATGGCAATCAAGGCCAAATTATTTATTTATTTATATTTAAAAGAAAATGTGAGCAAATGGGAGGCAGTCAGATCCCATATGTCTAAATTAAATATATCCTGGATCATTTCTAATCTTTGAGCTATCATGATCAGAGATTTTTTTCTCTGTCATTTGTTGGGTTTTTTTTGCATCTAGTATAACATGTAAAAACTAGGACCAAGAGCAATAGCATCAAACCTGTAACACTGATTAGGAGGAGAAAATGTCCAATATTAGACAAGCATGAGTCTGAGGGGGGCAAACATCCTAGCCAACCAAAGAACCCTTTACATGCATTATCATGATTTTTTATTAAACTAATATGTTTTCCTCCCTTGTCTACTGCTATTTGTATATTATGATAAGTTTGGCTGGTAGAATGAAGGCTCTCTATTATTTCATGATCTAGAAGTTCTATTTTTTCTTTTGGCCATTTAGTTTTCACAGAAATGACTTCATGGGGAGGATTAAGTTCAATTTCCCAATACATTGGATTTTCAGTATCAATATTATCATTAACCTCAGGCAAAGTTAATTTGCCTATAATTTTAGTATTACACCACATTCCCATAGCATTTACTGTAAACCTGGTGTCATTACAGTAGAAATTAGTATGACAAGAATAATTTTCTAACCCTTCCCAACAAAAAACAGGTCCCCTTCCCATATACCATATATTGTTGTTTGTTGGGGTGAATATGATAGGTCAGGATTGGATGAATTCAGAATTCCATATAGATTGGAGACATAACCATTCACCTTTTTGATTTAATATGGCCTATTTAGTTTACACTGAAGCACTCAAGTGTCATTCATTAATCTGATTTCTGTTAGCTGTATTACTGGGAACTGTAACTTTAAGGTTTAATAGGGGCCAATGCTGTAAGAACACAATGGTGTAAACTACAAGGACTACCTGAAAATTTCTAGAGGCCAGGAGGACAGTAAGAGTTTCATAAATAAATTTTCTGTGCCTCAGCAGCCATTATAGAGGGCAATTTTTAACAGTATACATCCACTTCATCGTCTTTCTGAATTAATATAGTTAGTCTATGTTGAGTTGGGGGTAAGCATAATTGGGTGTGTATATATATTTATATATATATATATATATATTAAACCTTAAAGTTACAGTTCCCAGTAATACAGCTAACAGAAATCAGATTAATGAATGACACTTGAGTGCTTCAGTGTAAACTAAATAGGCCATATTAAATCAAAAGGTGAATGGTTATGTCTCCAATCTATATGGAATTCTGAATTCACCCAATCCTGACGTATCATATTCACCCCAACAAACAACAATATATGGTATATGGGAAGGGGACCTCTTTGTTTGTTGGGAAGGGTTAGAAAATTATTCTTGTCATACTCATTTTTATTGTAATGACAGTAAATGCTATGGGAATGTGGTGTAATACTAAAATCATAGGCAAATTATATATATAATTCCTTTCTCAATATTTCTTTTCCACTAACCTTCCTACATACAACTTCATTCGTTCTTCTCAGTTTGTCTCCTTTTCCTCATTCAGGAATAATCAACTTACTAGGACAAACTACTTTCTTTTAACCTCTCTCAAAACTATACACGCATCCCTTTTCTTCCTCTTATAATAACATTCCTTTTAAATTTCAAAACCATAAATATAATATTGATAATGAATTTATGTTGTATACCTTTAGCAATTATTAATAGTTGGGCTATATACCATGTTTCTCCGAAAATAAGACCTAGCCAGACCCTGAGCGCTAATGCATCTTTTGGAGCAAAAATTAATATAAGACCTGGTCTTATTTTATTTTAATATAAGACCTGGTCTTATATAATATAATAATATAATATAATACCAGGTATAACATAATATACTATAATATATAATATAACATAATATAATGTAGTATAATATAATATAATATAATATAATATAATATAATATAATATAATATAATATAATACTGTGTCTTGTATTAACTTTTGCTCCAAAAGTTGCATTAGAGCTGATGGTCTGGCTACGTCTTATTTTCGGGAAACACCTAAGTACAATGTTTGAGAGAAGCCTAAAGAACAAGTATAATTATCATTATTACTAATGTTATTAACAGACAGGTAAAGACAATCAAACAAATGGTTATTTTAAGTTCAATATAAATTATGGAGCTATCCAGGCCTTCTCGATGTCTTAGGTTAGCTGTCTACCCTTGATGTTGGCAGCTTGAGGAGTCTTTTATATTCACTGGTAGGTCCCTTCTGACAAGGTTGAAGTCTTTAATTGATGCCTTGTCCAGTGGACAAAATAGCCCGGTTGTGAATTGTGGTCTTTGAAGTCTTCATCTCCCAGGAGCACACTGAAGTGAATCAGCTACTAATTTATTAATTTATTTAAGACAATTGATAAGTGCTTGATAATAATGTAGAATGCCTCCTTCTAGTAAGGTTGGTTCATATGTCCCTTTACATAATGTGAACAATGATCCATGAGACGAAAAGCCGTATTTACCAAAAGGAGCATCTCAGGCTGAAAAGCACTATAAGGAGAGCTTTTGGCCAAAGGAGATTAAAAGCTTCTGAAAATATACCTAGTTGAGTTTTAATTTACCATTTGTACATTCTATCAATCCAGAGGACTGGGGTGATAAGAACAATGAAAATGCTGTAAAATAATCCAAATATTACAAATAGATTGTATCATTGGTTCAGTAAAATAAGTCCCTCAGTTGCTATGCAGAACATGTGCTATGCACTACAATAGGAGGTTTCTAATAATATTATTTACTCCATGAAGGCATCTTTCCAAGACCCCAATGGGTTAGCTCATGCACATGCTATGCTATATCTGTTTGGGTCGAAGTTCCCTCTTTTGTTGCCATATTTTTTTTTCTTCTGTAGTTGCCCATTGGAACTGTAAAAGTCTTTTATTGATTTAATAGGGAGAAGAAACATTCTCAAGTCTGGATAATTTGGCTGTTTATTGCTGCCAGTCTAGCTGCAGTATCAGTTAAATTATTTTCTTTTCCTTCTCTAATGGCAGCCTTAGAATGTCCTGGAATTTTGAAAATTACCAATTGTTTTGGTTGCTGTAGGATATCTAATTTAAATTCTGTAACCTGTTTTCCATTCTTGTGGGGAACCCTAAGGAATTTAAGAAGCCTCACTGCTTCCACAATTTGTGAGCTACATCAAAGGTATATCAACTATCAGTGTAAATATTAGCTATTTGATCTTTGATTCATTTACAAGTTTCTGTTAGATCAATTAATTCATCTTGTTAGGCAGATCTTATTCAAGTAAATCAGAAACTTAAATTTGTTTATCATGAAAGTTATTGCATATACCATAGCGTAAGAAAAATCATCTGCATATTGGATGAAAGTAGAATTTTTGAAAAAATCAACGTTATTCAAATCAGCTTTTAGCAACTGAGAGAAATAGGTGGGACTCTCTGTATACCCCTGGGGCATTACTGTCCAAGTAAACTCTGATCTTCCCAGGTGGAAAAGCAAAGAGGTATTTCCTATCTTTTATTTTACAGGAATGCTGAAAAAGGCACCACATAAATCTATCACTGAAAAATATTGGCAATACACACAGGAATAGCTGATAATAGAATATATGGATTTAGAAGCACAGGATATCTTTTTATAGCTCTGAGATCCTGTGCAAATCTCCCTCCTTTCCCATTGGGTTTCTTTACTGGAAGGATAGAATTACAGGTGCTCATACATGGAATTATAAACCCCCCTTTTAAAGGTAATCTTGAACAATGAGCTAATTCCAGCTAGTGTAATAGTGGACCATAACCATTACCTTACCCATTAGGCTAAGTTTCCTTACACTGGCATATACTCTGATGCTCCAGGAGGGCACATGAACTCCAGCAGTCCTAAAATACAGAAGTTTACATAACTATTAGCAAAACTTAGTTCTTAGATTTAGTTCTCTTGAGTAACTGAAGACCTAACTAAGACACTATAAAACAAAAATATTTTCATGACACATAATATTTTCAGGCAGAAAACTTTTTCACAATATCAGTAGCAGACCAACAGTCTTGTAACAAACTTTGCCTTACTTAGCAGAGAGAGAAAACTTAATTTTGCACCAGCTTACTTTTGATATTTAAATTTACTTAATTAATCGCATTTAGATTAATCATACATAAAATTCTTTCAAGATTTCCCTTTACAAACCTTCTATAACTTTCCCAGTTCCTCTAGGTTTTTGTCTTTTAAAAAAAAATCATTATTTTCCCAATCTAATTCATTTAGTTCTAAATATATTTCACCCTTTTGGGAGGGTATGTGAGCATAATTGGTTAGAAAGTCTCACACTATCAGGTAAGTTGGGGCAGATTTGAGTAGTAAAAATAGATGTTGCCCCTTAACATTTCCTAGCTGGAGAGGAATATGTTCTGATTTAAACAGATATTGGTTGATTAGATGTCCCTACCATTTGTATGGAAGCTTTCCTCCAAGGAGGTGGCAACTTAGCCAGTTGATGTTAACAGATAAAGTAGTCCCAGTGTTAGTAAGAAGGGGAAATGCCTTCATAGTCCTTGGAGCAGCGTTATGCTTGCTTGTATTTCCTTCGTTTTTCTAAATCCTATTTAAGTTTTCTACAATCCTTAAGGTAACTTGTCTTTTTGCAAAAGCAGATTTTTCTACAGGAGTTTCCCTAGCAAAGCTTTAATAATTCTGTTGCTTTGCTCTCAGAAACCAGTAGATGCATTAATTGGAATAAATCAGAAAAGCCAGGATTATAGTTCTAACAGTTAATTCAAATTCTTTTGCGAACTCATCAGGGTCCTAGAAAGGATTGGAGGAATCTTTAGTAGATTTCTTAGTTCTGTCTGCGTACAGCTGTGGATTCCCCTCTGACCAAAACCAGCTCCTTTTCAAAAGGAGCTGCAACAGAGCTGCAGAAGAGAGACTGAGGAAGAGAAGAGCAGATCCAGACAAGTAAAGCACACGGTGGGACAGCTGAAGAAGGAAAAGTGGGGTGTTGGCATTGAGTAGCTTCAGAAACCTTCTTTAGTTCAGAGACAGTCTCTAAAATTTTCTTACTAAGTTCCTGGAGTGAAGGACATCTCTCAGTACCATGTCAGAGACTTCTATTTGCCAATTGAGGTAAACCTCCCATTCCATTTAGTTTGATTTTTAAGCCGGCTTTTTCTAATTGTGCACATAAAAATTTAGTTGTTAAAAGAGCTCCATTTTGGCCATCTTAAGTTGATATCACTTCTAGATAAATCTTTCCATGTCTGTAAGTACTTTCAAGACTCCTAGGAATGGTACCTCTGCAGGAGAATTAATGGGCTGGAGCATGGGAGCTTGTCAACCTTTTGAGGCATTATTTGCCATTTTAATTTTTAGTTTTCTGAGATCTGCAGAGTCTGAACAAATTTCTAGTGATATTTCATAGTGGGTTGAAACGTGCTGCTTATGGGTTGAGCTCCAAAGGGGCTGTCACCTCCCCAGTCACTTCAACCCTTTTATGTACCCCAGTTTCTCTCACCAGCTGCCTAGTAGAACTGTGAGGACTCGGAGGGCCAGGTAACCAGCCTTTATGTGCAAGTCCCCAGACAAGACAAATATTTAATTACAGTTGTGTTGGAAATCCCTACAGGGCCACTGCACATTTTGAGCAGGACCCTCAAACACCTCCACAAAGATTCTTAGTCACCCAAGAATACCTGAAATTCAAGCTGGAGGGAGTAAATGCCCCTTATCCTTGGAGTTAAACAAGTTCAGACTCTCACTTATCCAGCAAAAAGTTTTCTTCAGACTCAAAGTAAGCAATTCAAATTGAAAATCCACCAGAAAGAGCAATATAAGAATAATGGGCACACCAGAAGGGGAAGAAAGGGAGAAGGGAACAGAGAGTATATTCAAACAAACAGTTGACGAGAATTTCCCAAACATGTGGAAAAAACTGGATCCTCGAATCCAGGAAGCAAATAGAACACCTAATTACCTCAATCCCAACAAGCCTTCTCTAAGACACAGTGCATTGAAGCTGTCAAAAATTAACAACAAATAAATAATCCTCAAGGCAGCCAGGGAAAAGAAGATGGTAACGAAAAAGAAAACTCCATTAAGGTTATCATCAGATTTTTCAGCAGAAAATCCAAAATTGAAACAAGACACGAGAGACTGTGAAGAAAAATGGCAGCCTGAGGTGAGCCTCTGTAAAGCTCCCCTGGAATTTACAATGAATTGAACAACAAAAACTCCACAAAGGACTCCCTGCACAGCAGACAAGCAAGACGAAGAAGCCAACTACCGAAATCACCTACAGGAGTAAACAGAACTGCTGAAACATACGGGCTCTGAATCTGGAGTTGGAAGAGCTTTGGAACATAAAAAGCTCTCCGCATACCCACAGGGACACTGCGCCCTGTGACCTAGACAAACTATTAACACAGGAGAAGCCCATCTCCCAGGGAATCCCCCATTGTGTGAGAAGCTGGAATAGTGCAGAGAAAACATAGCAATACGGTATGGGAGAAGAAAAATAAGCTGCACTCGGAGAAAAAATAAAACATTCCACCAACAAGTACTGGAAAACAAGAGAAAGACCACTTCCTATCAACCTGTTGCAGAAGTCACTCCTGTAGATGTCTAGGAAGAGAAATAGTAAACCAGTAATTGCCATGAATAACCAAGGCAACAAGATAGCTCAGAAAGAAAGTGAAAAATCTCCAGAAAAGGCACTTAAAGATACAGAAATATGTGACTTAAATGACAGAGAATTCAAGATTGCAGTTCTGAAAAAACTCAATGAGATGCAAGAAAAAACAGATAGGCAGTTAAATGAACTCAGAAACACAATCAAATAACAGCATGAGCATTTTACAAAAGAGATTGAATTTTTTTTTTATTAAATTTATTGGGGTGACAATTGTTAGTAAAATTACATAGATTTCAGGTGTACAATTCTGTATTACATCATCTATAAATCCCATTGTGTGATTTCACTGATATGTGGTATATAAAACAAAAACAACAAAAGAACAAGACAAACAAATGAGAAACAGAAACTCATAGACACAGACAAGAGATTGAAATTTTAAAAAAGAACCAAATAGAATTGCTGGAGATTGAAAACTCAATAGAAGAAATGAAGAATGAAATAACCAGCTTAGGTAGCACAGTTGACCAGATGGAGGAAAGAATCAGTGACATCGAAGATAGAAACCTGGAAATTACACAGAAGGAAGAAGAAAGAGACTTGAGACATAAAAGAAATAAAAGAACTCTACAAGAACTTTCTGACTCCATCAGAAAGAGCAATATAAGAATAATGGGCATACCAGAAGGAGAAGAAAGAGAAGAGGGAACTGAGAATACATTCAAACAAATTGTCGATGAGAACATCGCAAACTTGTGGACAGAACTGGACCTTCGAATCCAAGAAGCAAATAGAACACCTAATTACCTCAATCCCAACAGGCCTTCTCCAAGGCACATTGTATTGAAGCTGTCTAAAATAAAAAACAAAGAAAGAATCCTCAAGGCAGCCAGGGAAAAGAAGACGGTAACTTACAAAGGAAAGCCCATTAGATTATCATCAGATTTTTCAGCAGAAACTCTACAAGACAGGAGGGAGTGGAAACAAGTATTCAAACTATTGAAGGAGAGAAATCATGAGCTTAGAATAATATATCCAGAAAAGATATCCATTAGATATGAAGGAGGAATAAAGACCTTTCCAGACATACAGAAGCTGAGGGAATTTTCTAATACATGACCTGCACTACAAGAAACACTAAAGGAGGCTATTCGACCACCATCAACAGGGACAATTTGTGGCAAGCAAAACTCAAAAAGGGGGAGAGTAAAGGCCTGAACCGGAATATGGGAATGGAGAAAGTAAGTGTGATGAAGAATATGGAATACACACAAATGGCAAATAGACATATGAAAAAATGCTCAACATCACTAATCATCAGAGAAATGCAAATCAAAACCACAATGAGATATCACCTCACCCCAGTCAGAATGGCTATCATCAACAAGACAAATAGTAACAAATGTTGGAGAGGCTGTGGAGAAAAAGGAACCCTCATACACTGTTGGTGGGAATGCAGACTGGTGCAGCCGTTATGGAAGGCAGTGTGGAGGTTCCTCAAAGAATTACGAATAGAATTGCCATATGACCCAGCAATCCCTCTTCTGGGTATCTACCCAAAAAATCTGAAAACATTTAGAGATAAAGACACGTGTGCTCCAATGTTCATTGCAGCTTTGTTTACGGTGGCCAAGACATGGAAACAACCAAAATGTCCTTCAATAGATGAATGGATAAAGAAGTTGTGGTATATATACACAATGAAATACTATTCGGCGTTAAAAAAAGATTATATAGAAACATTTGTGACAACATGGATGGATCTTGAGAGTGTAATGCTGAGCGAAATTAGTCAGGCAGAAAAAGCAGAGAACCATGTGATTTCACTGATATGTGGTATATAAACCAAAAGCAACAAAAGAACAAGACAAACAAATGAGAAACAGAAACTCATAGACACAGAAAATGGTTTGGTGGTTACCAGAGGGTAAGGGGGGTGCGGGGTGGGAGATGAGGGTAAGGGGGATCGAATATATGGTGATGGAAGGAGAACTGACTCTGGGTGATGAACACACAATGGGATTTATAGATGATGTAATACAGAATTGTACACCTGAAATCTATGTAATTTTACTAACAATTGTCACCCCAATAAATTTAATAAAATAAAATTAAAAAAAAGAAAAAAGGAAACAAGACACCAGTTTTTCTCTCCTGTCCCTGAGTTATGTTAACTCTTGTCCTTAACCTGGCCTAACTCACCCCTTAACCTTTAACGCCACCTCAATGATTAAAAACAAACAAACAAACAAACAGCTCAAATAAAGTCAGGGCCCCCTACCTTAAAACGGGGAGGTCCAGAATTCCAAGAAAAACTCACCCTATTTCGCCCTTCAGGAAAATGGGTGTGGAGTTTATTGGAACTCTGCTATCTGCAATTTTTCTGTAAATCAAAATAAAAAGTTTATTTAAAAAAAAAGTTTGCCCGATGCGAAGCAGGGAGCTGGTGGGGCACATTGGGCGCCTGCTGGTACCTAGCACCTAATCCATGTCCACAGGGTGTTCCTGGGTGGGCTTCTTTGGAATCCTGCCTGACTATGCCAAGTAATGTCCACAGAAACATCCATCCTAAGGGAAAGCTTATAAGAGTTTATTTGAGCCAATCTGACGACAATTGCTGGGAAGCAAATTCTCAACAGATTGAGAAAATGCTCTGTGAAATGGCGGTTTGCCACATATCAGTGAAATCACAGTATATAAACCAAAAACAACAAAAGAACAAGACAAACAAATGAGAAACAGAAACTCATAGACACAGACAATAGTTTAGTGGTTGCCAGAGGGTAACGGGGGCGGGGGGGTGGGGGGTGGGAGATGAGGGTAAGGGGGATCGAATATATGGTGATAAAAGGAGAACTGACTCTGGGTGATGAACACACAATGGGATTTATAGATGATGTAATACAGAATTGTACACCTGAAATCTATGTAATTTTACTAACAATTGTCACCCCAATAAATTTAATTAAAAAAAAAAAAAAAAAAGTAAATTGGAGAGATGGGTACTTCTTTCACATAGGTGGTACAGGATAGTTAAGAGTTCTCATAGAGATGTTAATCAAGGGACAAAAATAATAATGAGGGATTCTGTACTTCTCCTGCTCTGGTCTGGAAAAAGGGATTACTGACATTCCAAGGATGTCATTTTAGATGCAAAAACACAATAGACATGCCCACTTAAAGGCAGCTGAAGATGTGACTTCCCACCATGGCCCACTTAGTTATGAAATTTTTTATGCTCATGCCATCTTATGTGGTTATATTAATTTTTGCTCCAAAAGATGCATTAGAGCTGATGGTGATAGGGGACAACACTGTCTTGTTCCTGAAAGTAAAACAAAGGGTTTCAGTTTTTCACTGTTAATTGTGATATTAGCTGAAAGTTTGTCATATATGGCCTTCATTATATTAAGGTATTTTCCTTCTATAACCATTTTATTAAGTGTTTTCATCATAAATCGATGTTGTGTCTTGCCAAATGCTTCCTCTGCATCTATTGATATAATCATGTGATTTTTATCTTTTTATTTTGTTTATGTGCTGTATCACATTGATCGATTTGCACATGTTGAACTATACTTGTGCACCTGGGATGAACCCCACTTGATCGTGATGTATGATCTTTTTAATGCACAGCTGTAGTCAATTTGCTAAAATATTGTTTTGGATGTTTGCATCTGTAGTCATCAGAAATATTGGTATGCAGTTGTTTTCTTTTTACAAAATTTGTACCAAATTTTGGTGTCAGTGTAATGTTGGCCTCATAGAATGAATTAGGAAGTATTGTCTCTTCTTCAATTTTTGGAACAGTTTCAGCAGGACAGGTGTTAGATCCTCTTTGAATGTTTGGTAGAATTCACTAGTGAAGGTATCTGGGCCTGGACTTTTTCTTTTTGGAAGGTTTTGGATGACGGGTTCAATTTCCTTACTTTTGATTTGTCTATTTAGATTTTCCAGTTCTTCGTGATTCAGTCTAGGAAGGCTATATGTTTCTAAGAACTTGTCCATTTTTTCTAGGTTATTGAATTTGGTAGCATATAGTCCTTCATAGTATTCTTGTATAATCTTCTGTATTTCTGTGGTAACCATGGTAACTTCTCTTTCATTTCTGATTTTGTTAATTTGTGTCTTTTCTCCTTTATCTTAGCAAGTCTAGCCAATGGTTTGTTGATTTTTAAAAATATTTTCAAAGAACCAGCTCTTTATTGCATTAATTTTTGTCTATTGTATCTTTGTTCTCTATTTCTGCTCTGATTTTTATTATTTCCTTCCTTCTGCTGACTTAGGGTTTCATTTGTTCTTTCTCTAGTCCTTTAAGGTGTAATGTGAGGTCATTTATCTGGGATTATTTTTCTTTGTTAAGATAAGCCTGTAATATATAAATTTTTATCTAATTATTGTTTTCACTGAATCCCAATAATTTTGATAGGATGTATTTGCATTCTCATTTGTTTCTCTGTATCTTTTCATCTCACATCCTATTTCTTCTTTGACCCAGTTGTTCTTTAAAAGGATGTTGTTTAATTGCCACATATTTGTGGTTTTTCCTACTTTGTTTTTGCAGTTGATATCCAATTTAAAAGGCTTGTGATCAGAGAATATGCTTGGTATGATTTCAATCTTCTTAAATTTGCTGAGGATAGTTCTATGTCCCAACATATTGTCTATCCTTGAGAATGTTCCATGTACACTAGAAAAGAATGTGTAGTCTGATGTTCTAGGATGATGTGCTCTATAAATGCCAATTCTGTCCACTTGGTCTAATGTGTCGTTTAGTGCTGATATATATATATATAATTTTTTTTAACTTATTTTCTGTTTGGATGATCTATCTATAACGTCAATGATGTATTTAGGTCCCCTACTATAATTATACTTCAGTCAATTTCTCCCTTTAGTTCTGTTAGTAGTTGCTTTGCATGTTTCAGTGCTCTCTGATTGGAGGCATATGTATTAAGGAGTCTTATTTCTTCCTATTGTTTTGTCCCCTGTTACATTTTTTTATCCCAGAGTCCACTTCATCTGATATCAGTATGGCTATATATGTTTTCCTCTGAATACGATTTGTTTGGAGTATCAATTTCCCCCTTTTCACTTTGAGTCTATACTTGTCCTTCTAGCTGAGATGTGTCACTTGGAGGCAGCATATGGTTGGGTTTGTTTTTGGATCCAATCTGCTACCCTGTGTCTTTTTATTGGTGAGTTCAGTCCATTTATAGTTGGGGTAATTATTGATGTATGAAGATTTTCTATCTTTTGTTTTCTGGTGGCTCAGTGTCTCAATTGTTTCTTTGCCTTTTTGGTGCTGTCTGTTATTCTAGTGTGGTAGTATTCTATGTTTCTTCCTTTTTTTATGATGTATATCTCAGTTCCAGATTATTTTTCAGCAGTTATCATTAAGTCAATGTAAAATAAACTTTCATATATACAGTAGTCATTTCTCTCCAGCATGCTTCTTACCTCTGTTCCTCTCTGGAGATTCAGACTTTTACTCTCTCCCCCTTTTATTATTTTTTGTTGTTATCACAAGTTATCCCTACTTATGCTGTGAGTTGTCTCCTGAGTTGCACTAGCAAGTTGTCTTTTTCTTGTCTTTTTCCATTTATAATGTTTTTTTTCCCTTCTTTACCCTTTATGTTATGTTTAAGGTCATAGTGCCCTATTTTATGTAGAGGTTGCCATTTCCTGCTTCTGTCTGTCTATTCATAATACTGCTCATCATTTTGTATTCTTTTGATATTTTGTTTCAGGTCAAGTAGCCTCTTTCTGTATTTCCTGTAATGCACGGTATGTGTTAGATAGTTCTCTCAGGTTCTCTGTGTCTGGAAAGGTCTTATTCCTCCTTCACATCTAAAGGATATCTTTGCTGGATATATTATCCCTTGGTGATAATTTGCCTCTATCAATAGTTTGAATATTTGATTCCACTCCCTCCTGGCTTGCACAGATTCTGCTGAAAAGTCTGGTGATAATCTAATGGGCTTTCCTTTGTGGGTTACCATCTTCTTTTCCCTGGCTGCCTTCAGGATTCTTTGTCATTATTTTTTGACAGTTTCAATACAGTGTGCATTGGCGAAGGCTGGTTAGGATTGAGGTAATTAGGTGTTCTATTTGCTTCTTGGATTTTGGGATCCAGTCCTTTCCAGAGATTTGTGAAGTCCTAGCCAACTATTTGTTTGAATATACTCTCTGTTCCTTTCTTCCTCTCTTCTCGTTGTTGTATATCCATTATTCTTATGTTCCACTTTATGATGGAGTTAGAAAGTTCTTGTAGAGTTCTTCATTTCTTTTAATTCTCATGTCTCTTTCTTCTTTCATCTGTGTCATTTCCAGATTTCTATCTTTGATATCACTAATTCTTCCTTCCATCTAGTCAGCTCTATTACCAGAGCTGGCTATTTCATTCATCATTTCTTTTATTGAGTTCTTCATCTCCAGAATTTGTACTTGGTCCTTTTTAAAAAAATTTCAATCTCTTTGGTAAAATGTTCATTTTGTTCTTTGATTTTGTTTCTGAGTTCATTAAACTGCCTGTCTGTGTTTTCTTGAATCTTGTTGTTTTTTGTTTTTTGTTTTTTTCAGAACTGCAATCTTGAATTATCTGTTCCTTAAGTCAAATATTTCCATGTCTTTAAGTTCATTTTCTGGAGACTTTTCATTTTCTTTCTGAGCTTCCTTGTTACCTTGGTCATTCATGGCAATTGATGAATTATTATTTCTCTTCCTTGGCATCTACAGGAGTGGGTCCTATAGCAGGCTGATATGAGGAGGTCTTTCTTTTGCTTTCCAGTAAGTGTTGGTGGAATGTTTTCTCTCCCACTGCAGCATTTTATTTTCTTTCATGCTGTAGAGTTTTATTTTTCTTTACACTGTTCTAGTTTATCATGCCATGGCAAGTTACCTGAAAGGTTGGCTTCTCTCTGTGAGCAGTTTGCCTGGGTCTCAGGGCCCTGCCTCTGTGGGAGGATGTGGAAGGGAATGGAGTTCTTAGCTTCTGAAATCCCAATGCAGCCTATCTAGCCTGATGCAGAGCCTGTGTGTCTCAATGTCTCTGGTTGTCCCCACAGGGATCTGCCCAGAAAGTTAGTGTTGAGGTGGGCTTTGAGAGGCAGGTGGTGAGTTTGTGGCTTTGAGCAATGGTGACTATGAGCCTACAACTGTCTTGCCCCTACAGGTCCTTCCCTTTCACTAGAATTAGTTGCATTGTGAGTCTGTGGCTGTGGGATTGACACTGCATTTCTCAGGGCTGTAGCTATTCTGTTCTTTAATCTGACACTGCTACCATTTCTTTTGGAGCCTACTTCTAACACTGGGAAAGTGGGGGTGGTGCAAGCTCTGGGAGGATGTGGGGAGGCAGCCAGGTTCTATGTCTGTTTTCTGTTTTCTGCCTGGAAGTGAGGGCTTAAACCACTGTTCTCACAGTTCTGCATTCAGTCTTTGCTCCAAGGTCTCTGCCACAAGTGCTGCATTCAGCTGTATTATATGCTGAGCCTATTTCAGGCAGGACTGTGGACCACAGGGAGTGTGCCTGCAGCCTGAATTCTTCCCTCTCCGGGGACTGTAATGAGCTCCAAACAACAGTGAGCTCCAGTCTGCATCCTACATCCCATAGTCTATGTCTCTGAACTTCCCCTTTCCCTCCTCCCATTCTTGACGTATCTGCCCAACTTCAGGTGATTCAATGTGAGGATCTCTCACACGTGGTTGTGAGTTGTGCAGGGAATCTTTTGTTGAATCATAGCTGTTCAATTTGTTTTAACTTCCAGGGGAGATTTCAAGAAGCATTCCTCACATCACAATTTCTGTGACATCATGCTTCTGGTCTTTATACATATATGCCTGGAATTTTTTTTTTTTTTTCATGTCATGGACTTGATGAATTAGTACTCATCTTCTCAGATCTAACTCAAAAGTCATGACCACTCTGTAGTCCTGCTCAAAATTTCCAGTTGTCATTCCTTTCTGTGTCAAACCACACTGCCTTGTACATGCCATAAAATGGTAGCTCAATGAGTACAAGGACTGTGTTCTTAATTCACTTCAATTTCTCTGGAATCTAGCACAGTGCTTGTGCCTAAAAGGGTGGGTTCTTAGTTTGAGTTGCAGGTGGCAGTCAATCAATGTGCTTTCAATTAATTAATTAAAATATTTTATCATAGCAGTTATAATACTACACTGAAATTATTTCACATGCCCATCTCTCATACTATAGTGTAAGTTGATAGGCTAGAACAACATTTTATTATTTTCATTGTTCTCAGTTCTTAATGCAATCTGACTCATAGTAGGCATGTATTAAATACTTAATAAAAGAATAAATATCTTAAATTCATACCACAGTGTCAGTTATTCATTGGAATAAAGTTTTGTGTCCCTATAAATTTCTTTTTGAAATTCAAATAATGTCTGAGAGGGAGGATAGGAGACACACTTTGGTAATTATCAGGTATTAGGAACTTAGCAGAGATTGATTTGCCATATTGACTTACAACATGACAGCTGCCAGCAGGTGGGTACTTGGATAGGACAGAACATTGTGCAGTACAACAAGTCCATAACAACAGTAACAATAGAGGTCCCTGAGATGTCTAAGGGTTGCTTAAAGGCACTCAATGTCTTGAAGAATTAGAACGGCGGGTGTGCTTGTAAACATCTCTATGTATAAGGTACCTGAATGTGGAGAGTGAAGCAGATGGTCAAATCAATTAGTCACTAGTTGAGAAAGAGGTTATCTGGGATATTGACAGGTGGAAAAAACTTTCCTAAGATTTTACCGTTCTGAACGGACAACTCTTACATGGAAGCACAGACAAGAATATCTGAAGAACAGATATTAAATGGGTATTCTGAATGGAGATTAAAGAATCACCATTTTGATCACTGCTGGCTCTGGACAGGGTTTTGTGCCACTTTAGGCGCTGAATATGATAAGCAATCAGGACTGTGACTCCTGGCAAAGGCCCCAGATACTTGAAAACAACAGGTACATTGACAAAGTCCCTACTCCATAGAACATGCATATCAAAAAAGCCCACCTTTTTTTTTTTTTTTTTTTACTTTTATTAAATTTATTGGGGTGACAATTGTTAGTAAAATTACATAGATTTCAGGTGTACAATTCTGTACTACATCATCTATAAATTCCATTGTGTGTTCGCCACCCAGAGTCAGTTCTCCTATCACCATATATAGATCCCCGTTACCCTCTTCTCCCACCCCCACACCCCCCTTATCCTCCGGTAACCACTAAACTATTGTCTGTGTCTATGAGTTTTTGTTTCTCATTTGCTTGCCTTGTTCTTTTGTTGTTTTTTATTTATATACCACATATCAGTGAAATCATATGGTTCTCTGCTTTTTCTGTCTGACTTATTTTGCTTAGCATTATACACTCAAGTTCCATCCATGTTGTCACAAATGGTCCTATTTCATCTTTTCTTACCGCCGAATAGTATTCCATTGTGTACATATACCACAACTTCTTTATCCATTCATCTATCAAAGGACATTTTGATTGTTTCCATGTCTTGACCACTGTAAATAAAGCTGCAATGAACATTGGAGAAAACGTGTCTTTATGTATAAATGTTTTCAGATTTTTTGGGTAGATACCAGGAGAGGGATTGCTGGGTCATATGGCAATTCTATTCGTAATTTTTTGAGGAACCTCCACACTGCCTTTCATACCGGCTGCAGCAGTCTTCATTCCCAACAACATGTATGAGGGTTCCTTTTTCTCTACAGCCTCTACAATACTTGTTACTATTTGTCTTGTTGATGACAGCCATTCTGACTTGGGTGAGGTGATATCTCATTGTGGTTTTTATTTGCATTTCTCTGATGATTAGTGATGTTGAGCATTTTTTCATATGTCTATTTGCCATTTGTATGTCCTCTTTGGAGAAATGTCTCTTCAGGTCCTCTGTCCATTTTTCTTTTTTTTTTTTTTTTATTAAATTATTGGGGTGAAAATTGTTAGTAAAATTACATAGATTTCAGGTGTACAATTCTGTATTACATCATCTATAAGTCCCATTGTGTGTTCATCACCCAGTCAGTTCTCCTTCCATCACCATATATTCGATCCCCCTTACCCTCATCTCCCACCCCCCAACCCCCACCCCGCTTACCCTCTGGCAACCACTAAACTATTGTCCGTGTCTATGAGTTTCTGTTTATCATTTGTTTGTCTTGTTCTTTTGTTGCTTTTGGTTTATATACCACATATCAGTGAAATCACATGGTTCTCTGCTTTTTCTGTCTGAATTATTTCGCTCAGCATTACTCACTCAAGATCCATCCATGTTGTCACAAATGTTCCTATATCATCTTTTCTTACCACCGAATAGTATTCCATTGTGTATATATACCACAAATTCTTCATCCATTCATCTATCGAAGGACATTTTGGTTGTTTCCATGTCTTGGCCACTGTAAACAAAGCTGCAATGAACATTGGAGCACACGTGTCTTTATCTCTAAATGTTTTCAGATTTTTTGGGTAGATACCCAGGAGGGGGATTGCTGGGTCATATGGCAATTCTATTCGTAATTCTTCAATTCGGTTGTTAGTTTTATTGTTGTTGAGTTGCATAAGTTCCTTGTATATTTTGAATATTAGCCCCTTATCAGAGGCACTGTTTGCAAAAATCTTCTCCCATTCAGTTGGTTGCCTCTTTATTTTGTCGATGGTTTCTTTTGCTGTGCAGAAGCTTTTAAGATTCATATATTCCCATTCATTTATTTCAGCTTTTACTTCCCTTGCCTTTGGAGTCAAATTCCTAAAATTCTCTGTGAACCCAAGGTCCATAAGTTTAGTACCTATGTTTTCTTCTATGCAGTTTATTGTGTCAGGTCTTATGCTTAAGTCTTTGATCCATTTTGAATTAATTTTGGCACATGGTGACAGATAGCTGTCCAGTTTCATTCTTTTGCACGTGGCTATCCAATTGTGCCAGCACCATTTATTGAAGACGCTGTCTTTTCTCCATGGTATGTTTTTAGCTTCTTTGTCAAAAATTGTCTGTCGATTTTTATGTGGTTTTATTTCTGGGTTCTCAACTCTATTCCATTGGTCTATGTGTCTGTTTTTCTGACAATACCATGCTGTTTTGATTATTGTAGCCCTGTAGTACAAGATAAAGTTTGGTAATGTGATACCTCCATTATTGTTCTTTTTTCTTAAGATTGCTTTGGCTATTCGGGGTCTTTTGTGGTTCCAAACAAATCTGATGTTTTTTATTCTAATTCTTTTAAAAATGCCATTGGGATTTTTACGGGGATTTCATTAAATCTGTATATTGCATTGGGTAATATGGCCATTTTAACTATGTTGATTCTTCCAATCCATGAGCACGGAATATCTTTCCATTTCTTTGTGTCTTCTTCAATTTCTTTTAAAAATGTCTTATAGTTTTCAGCATATAGGTCTTTCACATCATTGGTTAAGTTTATTCCTAGGTATTTTATTCTTTTTGCTGTAATTGAAAAAGGGATTTTTTTTAAATTTTTTTTCTGAAATTTCATTGTTAGTGTATAGGAATGCAATAGACTTTTGTACGTTGATTTTGTAGCCTGCAACGTTACTGTATTCGTTGATTGTTTTTAATAGCTTTTTGATGGAGTCTTTAGGGTTTTTTATACATAGAATCATGTCATCTGCAAAGAGTGACAATTTAACTTCTTAATTCCCAATTTGGATGCCTTTTATTTCTTTCTCTTGCCTGATTGCTCTGGCAAGGACTTCCAACACTATGTTGAAAAGCACAGGTATCTCTTGTTAACTGCCGTGTTCCTGAATGTAGAACAAAGAGCTTCAGTTTTTCACCGTTAACTATGAGATTAGCTGAGGGTTTGTCATATATGGTCTTTATTATATTAAGATATTTTCGTTCTACCTATTTTATTAAGCGTTTCAATCATAAATGGATGTTGCATCTTGTCAAATGCTTTTTCTGCATGAATTGATATAATCATATGAAGTTTGTACTTTATTTTGTTTATGTGTTGTATCACATTGATGGATTTGCGAATGTTGAACCATCCTTGTGCCCCGGGGATGAACCCCACTTGGTCGTGGTGAATAATCTTTTCAAGCATCGTTGTATTCAATTTGCTAAATTTTTTTTTAGGATTTTTGCATCTGTATTCATCAGAGATATTGGTCTATAGTTTTCTTTTTCTTCTGTTCTCCTTACAAGTTTTTGGTATCAGGGTAATTTTGTCCTCATAAAATGAGTTAGGAGTACTGTCTCTTCCTCAATTTTTTGGAAGAGTTTGAGCAGGATTCGTATTAGATCCTCTTTGAGGGTTTGGTAGAATTCACTAGTGAAGCCATCTGGTCCCGGACTTTTGCTTTTGGGAAGGTTTTGGATGACTGATTCAATTTCGTTACTGGTGATCCGTCTGTTTAGATTTTCCAGTTCTTCCTGGTTCAGCATAGGAAGGCTATGTGTTTCTAAGAACTTGTCCATTTCATCTAGGTTATTGAATTTGGTGGCATATAGTCCTTCATAGTGTTCTTGGATGATCCTTTGCATTTCTGTGGTGTCTGTGATAACTTCCCCTTTTTCATTTCTGATTTTGTTAATTGGTGTCTTCTCCCTTTTTTTCTTAGTGAGTCTAGCCAAGAGTTTGTCAATTTTGTTAATGTTTTCAAAGAACCATCTCTTTATCACCTTAATTTTTTTCTATTGTATTTTGTTCTCTATTTCATTTAATTCTGCTCTGATTTTTGTTATTTCCTTTCTTCTGCTGACCTTGGGTTTCATTTGTTCTTCTTTTCTAGTTCTTTAGGTGTAACATGAGGTTGCATATTTGGGAGTTTCTTGTTTCTTGAGATAGGCCTGTAATGAGATAAATTTCCCTCTTAAAACTGCTTTTGCTGCATCTCAAAAATTTTGGTAAGATGTATTTTCATTGTCATTTGTTTCTGTGTATCCTTTGATCTCTCCTCCAATTTCTTCTTTGACCTGGTCATTCTTTAAAAGTATGTTGCTTAATCTCCAGGTATTTGTGTATTTTCCTGCTTTCTTTTTGCAGTTGATATCCAATTTCAAAGCCTTGTGAATAGAGAATATGATTGGTATGATTTCAATCTTCTTAATTTGCTGAGGCTGATTTTCTGTCCCAATATATGGTCTGTCCTTGAGAATGTTCCATGTACACTAGAAAATAATGCATAGTCTGATGTTTTAGGATGAAGTGCTCTATATATGCCAATTATGTCCATTTCATCTAATGTGTCATGTAGGGGTGTTATTTCGTTATTCATTTTCTGTTTGGATGATCTATCCATAGCTGTCAATGATGTATTTAAGTCCCCTAGTATAATTGTGTTTTGCTCAATTTCTCCCTTTAGTTCTGTTAGTAGTTGCTTGATATATTTTGGTGCTCCCTGATTGGGGCCATAAATATTGATGACTGTTATGTCTTCTTGTTGTATAGTCCCTTTTACCATTATGAAACTTCCATCTTTGTCTCTTGTTACCTTTTTCACCCTGAAGTCTGTCTCATCAGACATCAGCATGGCTACACCTGATTTTCTCTACCTACCATTTGCTTGGAGTGTCAATTTACACCCTTTCACTTTGAGTCTATGCTTGTCTTTGTAGCTGAGATGTGTCTCTTGGAGACAGCATATGGTTGGGTTTAGTTTTTTCAGTTCTGGATTTTATTTATTTATTTTTTGATTGGTTACCCTTAAGTTTATGTAAAAGAAAGTTTGATATTTAGAGTATTCCATTTTCACCAGCACGCTTACTTTCTCCGTTCCCATATTCCGGTTCAGGCCTGTTACTCTCCCCCTTTTTGAGTTTTGGTTGCCACAAGTTGTCCCTGTTGATGGTGTTTCAATAGCCTCCTTTAGTATTTCTTGTATTGCAGGTCGTGTATTAGAGAATTCCCTCAGCTTCTGTATGTCTGGAAAGGTATTTATTCCTCCTTCATATCTAAAAGATATCATTGCTGGATATGTTGTTCTTGGCTCATAATTTCTTTTTTTCAATAGTTTGAATATTTGGTTCCACTCCCTCCTGGCTTGTAGAGTTTCTGCTGAAAAATCTGATGATAATCTAATGGGCTTTCCTTTGTAGGTTACCGTCTTCTTTTCCCTGCCTGCCTTGAGGATTCTTTCTTTGTTTTTGATTTTAGACAGCTTCAATAAATGTACCTTGTAGAAGGTCAGTTGGGATTCAGGTAATTAGGTGTTCTATTTGCTTCTTGAATTCGAGAATCCAGTTCTGTCCACAAGTTTGGGAATTTCTCATTGACAATTTGTTTGAATATATTCTCTGTTCCCTTCTCTTTCTTCTCCTTCTGGTATGCCCATTATTCTTATATTGCTCTTTCCGATGGTGTCAGAAAGTTCTTGTAGACTTCTTTCATTTATTTTAAGTCTCACATCTCTTTCTTCTTCCATGTATTTCATTCCTGGTTTCTATCTTCGATGTTACTGATTCTTTCCTCCATCTGGTCAACTCTACTACCTAAGCTGGCTATTTCATCCTTAATTACTTCTATTGAGTTGTTAATCTCCAGAAATTTTATTTGGTTAGTTTTTTAAATTTCAGCTTCTTTCGTAAAATGCTCATGTTGTTCTTTGATTCTGTTTCTGAGTTCATTAAACTGCCTGTCACGCGGGGCGGACTGCAGGGTCTCAGCTTCCACTCCCCACACAAGAACACAGGATAGGGTATGATGAGGCCAAAGAGGAACACCCATGGAGCCATAGGTATGGGAATCATACCACTATAGTCTCACTAGAGGCTGGATTCACATGACGTGTGACCTGCTTTCCACTTTTCTGCCAACCAACCGACTCGCCTCTCCTGGACTCCACTCCCCAGCTCAGCTGTAGCAGTTATATTAGTGGCCAATTGCTGAATTGTTACAGCTGACGGCCAACTAGCCACAGCTGACGGCCATCTACTACCTGAGCCAGCACCTTTCCATGTGAGGCCAAGAGACTGGAAACTGCTCTCTGGGGCTCTGTCCCCACACTCCACCCCTACAGGGTCTTGCCTCACAATCTACACAGCAAGCGTCTTCCACAGGGTCCCTGTGCCATACTAGCCTATCGGCACCTACGGACAAAAAGTAACACTAGTCTTAGGAACGAACAATGGCAAATCCCTTCCATCTGGGAGGATACATGCCAGCTTTTTTGTCCTGGGAAAGGAGGGTTGCTGTCACTGGCACTTTTCCCGGTTAGTGGTACCATACCTTTATGGCAGTTCTTAGGGTCCCTTGCATAGTTTCAACGTGTAACAGAACAGGGGACCCCATAATAGGCCATAGTGAGAGCACATAGATTCCCCGCAAAATCGTCCTGGTATCGGGACCTCCGTGTACTACAGTCACTTGCGGTGGCACTCAGCCACCACCCCTGGAATATACTCCGGAACTGGGGAGACACAAAACTTTTAGGTACGAGGGGGCAGCCTTCTTATATCCCGTGGTAAGGAAACAGCTTTCACAGTCACAGTCTTTCCCCCGTAGCCATCAATGCAGATTGCTGGTCCGGGGAACAGTTCTGGGTTCCCATAAACAAGACTGCAGTCTGTGCCAGAGTCAACTAGGGCCAAAACCCTCTGCACATTAGAAGGGGACCAATGTATGGACAGTTCCACGTGGGGTCTCCTGTCCCTGCTCATCCCCTCTGACTGGGTACCTTGGCCCCACCCCTAATCAAGCTGAAAGCAGTCGCCCTCAAGCGGCTGAATGAAGAGGGACACATGTCGTGCTTTCCCAGACTTCTCCTTTAATCTTCTCTGGAATTGCTGTTCCCGACGCAACTGTTTGCAAAGTTCCACCAGGAGTGCATTGGTTTGTCAGTCTATTTTCTTCCAATCAACTCCTGCTGCCACGAGATCATGCCACATCTGTGTGCATCTTACTCTCTGAGGCCCGCAACCTCGCCCCTTTACTTTTGATTTGGGCTTCCAGGTCTAAACTGCGTGGACCTCCTGTCTTAACTTCCTTCGCCTCCGGCTTTCAACATCCCCTAGGGTGGCCATGGCAGTTGTAACTTCTTGGATCCATCGCCCCACATAGGGTGTAAGAATGGCAACCAAGGATCCAAAAGCACTCGCAGGTGCAGTATCCAAAACCAGACCCCTCATGCTGGCTGTAAAAAGCTCGTCATCTGGCCCCTGCATATTAGGGTTGAAAATAGCATGTCTCATACCCATTTCACGGATGATTTGGGTAAGTTCCGTATATGACTGCCATTGACTCACAGTGTCTGGCAGCTCGCCAGCCTGTCCCCATACTGTGCGTACCGCAGCAGTGGGCCACTCCATTAGAGAATGGTTGTCCTGGTCGTGGGCCAACCTATGGCAGTTCTGTACCTCTGTCGCAGGGACGGATGCACTGTCACAAAGGCTAGCTTTTCCATCTCGCCTGGGGAGCAGAGAATGCTGTCTGCTCCCTCATCCCATAAATGTAGGAGCCAAGCCGAGACTGGCTCTCCAGGGCACTGTCTGCACTGCCTCCCCAGCTCCTGCAACTCAGTGGGAGTGTATGGGGTGTAGGTCGTGAACTCAGTCACAGCTGGGTTGCTGGCAGCAATGCCCCCGGGGCCCAAAGGTTGCTCACGTTTTACCCTTTGCTCAAGATTGGCCAGGCTTGGGGTTTGGGAGCTACATTGTCTCCACTTGCTTCCTCCGCCTCTTCCTCAGAGTCTCCACTGTGGGACCCCTCTTCTAACAGGCAGAACCGAGCTTCCAGCACTTCCAACCGGGACACCTGGTCCGGAACCTGGGCCATTTCACTAAGCGCATTTTCCGTGTTGAGACTCAAGGCAGTGAGGAGCATCCAGCCCACGCGGCCGGCTGTAGCCGTCTCCTCCAACAACCGCTCACCCAGAGCCTGCAGGGCCCTCTCTACGCTGGCCAGAGAGCCGTCCATGTCCTCCCACCCCTCCTTGGGGGTCCATCTCCTGAGAACAGTGGCCACCGGACACCACACATTGTGTGGGTGGTCACACGTCCTCCTGCCCAGAGTCAGACTCCATTCCTACCTGGTCGGAATCCTGCTCGCCATGTCAGGTGTCTGAGTGGGTGGTGGCCTCGGTGTGTAACGTCCACAGTCCTCAGAGCCTACAGCAGAAACAGATCAACCAAAGGAGGACAATGCCTTCCATGGCCAAGAGGGAGGTGTGCCATCTGGAGGCTCGAGTCTCCCAGGTAGACCGTACCTCCCGCTCGTGGCATCGCTCCTTGCAGACCTCCCGAAGCTGAACTTTTGTATGCATAAACTGCTCCACCATCCTTCAGTGAGTTTTGGCCGGCACCATATCCTGCTTGTTGCGCCGTTTGTCATGTGGGGTTGCAGGCTGTGTCTCAGCTCCCGCTCCCCACACAAAAACACAGGATATGGTGAGCCCAAAAAGGAACACCCACGGAGCCATAGGTAGGGGAGTCATACCACTATAGTCTCACTGGAGGCTGGATTCACACGACGTGAGACCTGCTGTCTGCTTTTCTGCCAACCGACCAACTCAACTCTCCTGGACTCCACTCCCCAGCGCAGCTGCGGCAGTTATATTAGTGGCCGATGGCTCAATGGTTACAGTTGACGGCCAACTAGCCACAGCTAACAGCCATCTACTACCCTTGCCAGCACCTTTCCACATGAGGCCGAGAGTCTGGAAACTGCTCTCTGGGGCTCTGTCCCCACACTGCCTTTCTGTGTTTTCTTGCATCTCATTGAGTTTTTTCAGAACTGCAATCTTGAATTCTCTGTCATTTAAGTCACATATTTCCATATCTTTAAGTTCCTTTTCTGGAGGCTTTTCACTTTATTTCTGAGCTGTCTTGTTGCCTTGGTTATTCGTGGCAATTACTGATTTATTATTTCTCTTCCTAGACATCCACAGGAGTGGCTTCTGCAACAGGTTGATAGGAAGAGGTCTTTCTTTTGTTTTCCAGTACTTGTTGATAGAATGTTTTATTTTCTTTCCGACTGCAGCCTTTTTTTCTCTCTGACACTGTAGTGTTATGTTTCCTCTGCACTATTCCACCTTCTCACACAATGGGGGGGATTCCCTGGGAGAAGGCTTCTCCTCTGTTGACAGTTCGCACAGGTCACAGGGCACAGTGTCCTTGTGGATATAAGGAGAACTTTTGAAGTTCCAAAGCTCTTCCTGCACCAGATTCAGAGCCCGTGTGTTTCAGCAGCTCTGTTTACTCCTGCAGGGATCCACCCAGATAGGTGGGGACAGGGACGGGGTGAGTTGTGAGAGGTGGCCCAGAGAAATGGCGGCGACCACCACCACAGCCAGTCCTGGTTACACAGCTCCGTCCCCTTTGCCGGAACTAGTTGGGCTGTGAATCTGTGTCTGCAGTCCACAGTTCTCAGAACAGCAAATATTCTGTTCTTTTGATCTGACACTGCTACTGTTCCACTTCTAGCACGGGCAGGTGGGGGCGGGGTGAGCTTGGGAGGGTAGGGTGGGGGCGGCTAGTCTCAGTGCCTAAGGCTTCCATTCTCTGCTCGGCAGTGAGGGCTTAAACCACCATTTTCAGCCTTCTTCCCTCAGTCTTTTCTCTGGGGTCTCTGCTGTGAGCGTTGGGTTCAGCCGTGTTATATGCTGCCCCCTCAACCCTGTGAGCCATAAACAGAGCCTTAGTTCTTCCCTCTCCCGCAGCTGCAGTAGGTCTGGGATGCAGCGAGCTTGGAGCACTGAGCTAGGTCTGCGTCCTGCGTTCACACGGCTCCGTCTCCACATTTCTCCCTTCCCTCATCCCCCGCTCGCGCGATTCACCCACCTTTTGGTGAATTCAGCAGTAGGCCACTTCGTCTTGTCGGTCTGCTGTGCAGGGAGTCCTTTGTGGATTTATAGTTGTTCAATTTGTTGTAAATTCCAGGGGAGATTTACAGAGGCTCACCTCACACCACCATTTTGATGACGTGTCCTGATTTTAGGGAGAAGCAACTTTCTAAGGCTCTTGGCAAGATTTAGCTTATATATGCCTCAAGCAGGCTTGTGTATAAAGTTTCTGAGGAAGAGAAAAAATAAGCACACAATTCAGAGGCCTAAATAGATGGTCCAAAGAGTGAAAATTCATAAAGTTTCAATTTGTTGTGCCAAGAAATTTGTGTTGTCATTACTTTCAGGCCACAGGGAACCAGGGCTAATCCCAAGTGCTCTGAAAAACAGAATCAGCACTGCACCTCAGTGAAACCAGCAAGAGTTGAATGTCTTGCTGGTTTAATTCGAGGTCCAGGAAGCCCTAACTTACTTTCCTCCCCCTACTCTAGAGATTTCAATTCCCATTATTATAGTCAGGCTTTTCTTTGGGGTAAGTCACTCAAGTGAAATGGAAAAATAAAACACCCTTGGGAGTATGAAAACATCAACTTCTTATTAGATTTAACTGGCTTAGCATTGATTCACTTAATAGCAACAATGGGAACACCTTGGGAAGAAGAGCATAGGGTCCTGAATGAACAGAATCAGGTGTTGTAATAAAAGAAGGAAAAAGTTTAGAGTTGAGCCTGGCTAGGGTTGGGAGCAGGGCTGGTGACTATCAGCAGCCCTATTAAACAGGAAATGGTATAACGGCCCTGAGCATCTTGGAAACAAACAGCAGTGAGGCCACCTAGTAGAATGGCAGGAAAATAAAAAGTACCATGGCGGAAAAATGGCGGCGTGAGGTGAGCCTCTGTAAAGCTCCCCTGGAATTTACAAAGAATCGAACAACAAAAACTCCACAAAGGACTCCCTGCACAGCAGACAGGCAAGAAGAAGAGGCCCACTACCGACTGAAATCACCTACAGGTGGGAGATTCGCGCGAGTGGAGGGAGGAGGAAGGGAGAAGTGCGGAGACAGCGCAAGGCGCAGGACGCAGACCTAGGTCTGCGCCGAGCTCGCTGCCTCCCGGAACTACCGCAGCTGCCAGTGAGGGAAGAACTCGGACTGCTAGGGCTCCGCCAGGGCTCCACAGGGCTGAGGGGGCAGTATATAACACGGCTGAACCCAACGCTCACGGCAGAGACCTCGGAGAAAAGACTGAGGGAAAAAGGCTGAAAACGGTGGTTTAAGCCCGCACTGCCGAGCAGAGAACAGAGCCTTAGGCACTGAGACTAGCCGCCCCCTCCTTCCCCTCCCAGAGCTCGCCCCGCCCCCACCTGCCCGGTGCTACAAGCGAAACAGTAGCAGTGTCAGATCAAAACAACAGAAAATTTGCTGTTTTGAGAACTGTGGACTGCAAACACAAATTCACAGCCCAACTAGTTCCAGCAAAGGGGGAGAGAGCTGTGGAAGCAGGACCGGCTGTGGTGGTGGTCGCCGCCATTGCTCTGGGCCACCTCTCACAACTCACCCCACCCCTGACCCCACCAATCTGGGCGGATCCCTGCAGGAGTAAAGAGAACTGCTGAAATATACGGGCTCTGAATCAGGAGCTGGAAGGCTTTGGAACATCAAAAGCTCTCCGCATACCCACCGGGACACTGCGCCCTGTGACCTAGACGAACTATTAAGAGAGGAGAAGCCCGTCTCCCAGGGAATCCCCCATTGTGTGAGAAGTTGGAATAGTGCAGAGAAAACATAGCACTACCGTGTGGGAGAAGAAAAATAAGTTGCAGTTGGAGAAATAATAAAACATTCTACCAACAAGTACTGACAAACAAAAGAAAGACCGCTTTCTATCAACCTGTTGCAGAAGTCACTCCTGTAGATGTCTAGGAAGTGAAATAGTAAACCAATAATCGCCATGAATAACCAAGGCAACAAGATAGCTCAGAGAGAAAGTGAAAAATCTCCAGAAAAGGCACTTAAAGATACAGAAATATGTGACTTAAATGACAGAGAATTCAAGATTGCAGTTCTGAAAAAACTCAACGAGATACAAGAAAACACAGATAGGCAGTTAAAGGAACTCAGAAACTCAATCAAAGAACAGCATGAGCATTTTACGAAAGAGACTGAAATCTTAAAAAAGAACCAAATAGAATTTCTGGAGATTAAGAACTCAATAGAAGAAATTAAGAATGAAATAACCAGCTTAGGTAGTAGAGTTGACCAGATGGAGCAAAGAATCAGTGACATCGAAGATAGAAACCTGGAAATGACACAGATGGAAGAAGAAAGAGACTTGAGACTTAAAAGAAATGAAAGAACTCTACAAGAACTTTCTGACTCCATCAGAAAGAGCAATATAAGAATAATGGGCATACCAGAAGGAGAAGAAAGAGAGAAGGAACAGAGAATATATTCAAACAAATTGTCGATGAGACCTTCCCAAACTTGTGGACAGAACTGGACCCTCGAATCCAAGAAGCAAATAGAACACCTAGTTACCTCAATCCCAACAGGCCTTCTCCAAGGCACATTGTATTGAAGCTGTCTAAAATCAACGACAAAGAAAGAATCCTCAAGGCAGCCAGGGAAAAGAAGACGGTAACTTACAAAGGAAAGCCCATTAGATTATCATCAGATTTTTCAGCAGAAACTCTACAAGCCAGGAGGAGTGGAACCAAATATTCAAACTATTGAAAGAGAGAAACCATGAGCCAAGAATAATATATCCAGCAAAGATATCCTTTAGATATGAAGGAGGAATAAAGACCTTTCCAGACATACAGAAGCTGAGGGAATTTTCTAATACACGACCTGCACTACAAGAAATACTAAAGGAGGCTATTCGACCACCATCAACAGGGACAATTTGTGGCAACCACAACTCAAAAAGGGGAGAGTAAAGGCCTGAACCGAATATGGGAATGGAGAAAGTAAGCGTGCTGAAGAAAATGGAATACTCTAAATATCAAACTTTCTTTTACATAAACTTAAGGGTAACCACTCAAAATAAATCCAGAATTGAAATATATACTGAAATAAAAAAAGAAACAGAGGGAAACATCATAGAATACCACCACACAGAAATAATAGACAACAACAAAAGGCAAAGAAACAATGGAGACACAGCCTTACCAGAAAACTAAAGATAGAATGACAGGAAATCCTCACATATCAATAATCACCCTAAATGTAAATGGACTGAACTCACCAATAAAAAGGCACAGAGTAGCAGATTGGATCAAAAAACTAAACCCAACCATATGCTGTCTCCAAGAGACACATCTCAGCTACAAGGACAAGCATAGACTCAAAGTGAAAGGGTGGAAATTGACACTCCAAGCAAATGGTACCCAGAGAAAATCAGGTGTAGCCATAATGATATCAGATGAAACAGACTTCAAGGTGAAAAAGATAACAAGAGACAAAGATGGACATTTCATAATGGTGAAGGGACTGTACAACAAGAAGACATAACAGTCATCAATATTTATGCCCCCAATCAGGGAGCACGAAATACACCAAGCAACTACTAACAGAACTAAAGGGAGAAATTGACCAAAACACAATTATACTAGGGGACTTAAATACATCATTGACAGCTATGGATAGATCATCCAAACAGAAAATAAATAACGAAATAGTAGCCCTAAATGACACATTAGATGAAATGGACATAATTGACATTTATAGAGCACTTCATCCTAAAACATCAGACTATACATTCTTTTCTAGTGTACATGGAACATTCTCAAGGATAGACCATATATTGGGACATAAAATCAGTCTCAACAAATTTAAGAAGATTGAAATCATACCATGCATATTCTCTGATCACAAGGCTTTGAAATTGATATCAACTGTAAAAAGAAAGCGGGAAAAACACAAATACATGGAGATTAAACAACATACTTTTAAAGAAGGACTGGGTCAAAGAAGAAATTAGAGGAGAGATCAAAAGATACATAGAAACAAATGACAATGAAAATACATCCTACCAAAATTTTTGGGATGCAGCGAAAGCAGTTTTAAGAGGGAAATTTATCTCATTACAGGCCTATCTCAAGAAACAAGAAAACTCCCAAATAACCTCATGTTACACCTTAAAGAACTAGAAAAAGAAGAACAAGTAAAACCCAAGGTCAGCAGAAGAAAGGAAATAACAAAAATTAGAGCAGAACTAAATGAAATAGAGAACAAAAAGACAATAGAAAAAATTAATGTGACAAAGAGCTGGTTCTTTGAAAAGATTAACAAAATTGACAAACCCTTGGCTAGACTTACTAAGATAAAAAGAGAGAAGACACTGATTAACAAAATCAGAAGCGTAAAAGGGGAAGTTATCACGGACACCACAGAAATACAAAGGATCATCCAAGAATACTATGAAGGACTATATGCCACCAAATTCAACAACCTAGAAGAAATGGACAAGTTCTTAGAAACATATAGCCTTCCAAGGCTGAACCATGAAGAACTGGAAAATCTAAACAGACCGATCACCAGTAACGAAATTGAATCAGTCATCCAAAACCTTCCCAGAAGCAAAAGTCCGGGACCAGATGGCTTCACTAGTGCATTCTACCAAACCTTCAAAGAGGATTTAATACCAATCCTGCTCAAACTCTTCCAAAAAATTGAAGAAGAGACAGTACTCCCTAACTCATTTTATGAGGCCAACATTACCCTGATACCAAAAGCTGGTAAGGACAGCACACAAAAAGAAAACTACAGACCAATATCTCTAATGAATACCGATGCAAAAATCCTAAATAAAATTCTAGCAAATCGAATACAACAATGCATTAAAAAGATTATTCATCACGACCAAGTGGGGTTCATCCCTGGGGCACAAGGATGGTTCAACATACAAATCCATCAATGTGATACATCACATAAACAAAATAAAGGACAAAAATCATATGATTATATCAATTGATGCAGAAAAAGCATTTGACAAGATACAACATCCATTTATGATTAAAACACTTAATAAAATGGGTATAGAAGGAAAATACCTTAACATAATAAAGGCCATATATGACAAGCCCTCTGCTAATCTCATAATTAATGGAGAAAAACTGAAGCCCTTTGCTCTACGTTCAGGAACACGACAGGGATGTCCCCTATCACCTCTGCTTTTCAACATAGTGTTGGAAGTCCTTGCCAGAGCAATCAGGCAAGAGAAAGAAATAAAAGGCATCCAAATTAGGAATGAAGAAGTTAAATTATCACTCTTTGCAGATGACATGATGCTATATATAGAAAACCCTAAAGACTCCACCAAAAAGCTATTAGAAACAATCAACGAATACAGTAAAGTTGCCGGCTACAAAATCAACGCACAAAAGTCCATTCCCTTCCTATATACTAACAATGAAATCTCAGAAAAAGAAATACAAAAAACAATTCCTTTTGCAATTGCAGCAAAAGAATAAAGTACCTAGGAATAAACTTAACCAAGGATGTGAAAGACCTATATGCTGAAAACTATAAGACATTTTTGAAAGAAATTGAAGAAGACACAAAGAAATGGAAAGATATTCCGTGCTCATGGATTGGAAGAATCAACAGAGTTAAAATGGCCATATGACCCAAAGCAATATACAGATTCAATGCAATCCCCATCAAAATCCCAATGGCATATTTTAAAGAAATAGAACAAAAAAATCATCAGATTTGTTTGGAACCACAAAAGACCCCGAATAGCCAAAGCAATCTTAAGGAAAAAGAACAATAATGGAGGTATCACACTTCCTGACTTTGGCTTGTACTACAGGGCTACAATAATCAAAACAGCATGGTATTGGCAGAAAAACAGACACATAGACCAATGGAATAGAATTGAGAACCCAGAAATAAAACCACATAAATATGGACAGATAATTTTTGACAAAGAAGCTAAAACATACAATGGAGCAAAGACAGCCTCTTCAATAAATGGTGCTGGGAGAATTGGATAGCCACGTGCAAAAGAATGAAACTGGACTGCTATTTGTCACCATGTACCAAAGTTAATTCAAAATGGATCAAAGACTTAAGCATAAGACCTGACACAATAAACTGCATAGAAGAAAACATAGGTACTAAACTTATGGACCTTGGGTTCAAAGAGCATTTTATGAACTTGACTCCAAAGGCAATGGAAGTAAAAGCTAAAATAAACGAATGGGACTATATGAAACTTAAAAGCTTCTGCACAGCAAAAGAAACCATTGACAAAATAAAGAGGCCACCAACTGAATGGGAGAAGATTTTTGCAAACAGTGCCTCCGATAAGGGGCTAGTATCCAGAATATACAAGGAACTCATGCAACTCAACAACAAAAAACAAACAACCCAATTGAAAAATGGGCAGAGGACTTGAAGAGACATTTCTCCAAAGAGGACATACAAATGGCAAATAGACATATGAAAAATGCTCAACATCACTAATCATCAGAGAAATGCAAATCAAAACCACAATGAGATATCACCTCACCCCAGTCAGAATGGCTATCATCAACAAGACAAATAATAACAAATGTTGGAGGCTGTGGAGAAAAAGGAACCCTCATACACTGTTGGTGGGAATGCAGACTGGTGCAGCCGTTATGGAAGGCAGTGTGGAGGTTCCTCAAAGAATTACGAATAGAATTGCCATATGACCCAGCAATCCCTCTCCTGGGTATCTACCAAAAAAATCTGAAAACATTTAGAGATAAAGACACGTGTGCTCCAATGTTCATTGCAGCTTTGTTTACGGTGGCCAAGACATGGAAACAACCAAAATGTCCTTCGATAGATGAATGGATAAAGAAGTTGTGGTATATATACACAATGGAATACTATTCGGCAGTAAGAAAAGATGATATAGGAACATTTTTGACAACGTGGATGGATCTTGAGAGAGTAATGCTGAGCAAAACAAGTCAGACAGAAAAAGCAGAGAACCATGTGATTTCACTGATATGTGGTATATAAACCAAATACAACAAAAGAACAAGACAAACAAATGAGAAACAGAAACTCATAGACACAGACAATAGTTTAGTGGTTGCCAGAGGGTAAAGGGGGCGGGGGGTGGGGGGTGGGAGATGAGGGTAAGGGGGATCAAATATATGGTGATGTAAGGAGAACTGACTCTGGGTGATGAACACACAATGGGATTTATAGATTATGTAATACAGAATTGTACACCTGAAATCTATGTAATTTTACTAACAATTGTCACCCCAATAAATTTAATAAAATAAAAATAAATAAATAAAAGAAACAAACAAACAAAAAAAGTACCATGAACATTTCCTTGATTTCACAATTTTTCAAGGCTGACTCTGAAGGAAAGATTACTACATGAACTTGGCTCCTTCATCTCATTCCTATGCACCCCAGTACTTCTGAAAATACTTTTATTTGTGTTTACAAATGCATTGGGAAGTGCTGCCAATCTACAGAAATAGGGAATCCATCCATCACCAGAAATAGGATTGAGAGGACACTTTGTGCTTCTCCTTGAATTAAGCTATTTGATGCCACAACTCAAAAAAGTTGTACTATTATCATCAGTCAGGAACCCAGGTAAGCATATTGATGCAGTTCTAAACTACAGTACAGCCTTCAGTCTCACTAAGATTTCATGGGAAGTTTAGCTAGCTCTAGTCAATCATACTTGTTCCCTTCCTCATGGGGCAGCAATTTCCTATCCCTAAATTAGGTTCCAGTTTGAAGTGTTGGGCCTTGTGTCCTTCATTCCCAGTTTTCACCATAACTATTGCTCACAGTATAAGAGCATCAAACTTAGTTTCACTTGCTTACTTTATTTCCATCTCTCTCCACCTCAGTTAATCCCCTTTATTGTCATATCCCTATGCTTTCTGAAGCCCTTCTGGTCTCTTTCACTATACCCTCTAGAGCCTTGTTCTACCGTCAATAGCATTTATTATATCTTTTACCTTTTACCCACAGGATTCCCCCTTGCCCTATAATTTATCTGCTGCCTGCTGCCTTCTCCCTGAGATCTCTGCTTTCCTCGTGACCATTCCAAGAGAATTCGCCCCTTCCTTTTTATTTCAGGGTCAAGAGAGCAGTTCTTCCTTCACCTTACTCATCTCATGTGCTTGCCTTCCATTATTGTGGGGACAGAGTCCCAGATAGCAGTTTCCAGGCTCTTGGCCTCATGTGGAAAGGTGCTGGCGCAGTTATTAGATGGCCATCAGCTGTAATCAGATGGCCATCCCCTGTGGATGGGTGGCCATGAGCTGTTACTGGTTAGCCATTAGCCACTAATATAACTGCCGAGGTTATGCTAGGGAGTTGTTAGTTAGCAGAGAAGCGGATGGTGGATTGTGGCTCCTGCTTCCTGTATCTCCAACCTGGCCACCAGCGAGACTGTGGTGCAGGAAGTCCCCTTGTTGGGGTGCAGGCAGATGTTTACTTCCTGTGTCTTTACTGGCTGCCATCAAGAATATGTAACCACCTTGGCTATGAGCCACTATTATTCCAGCACGGTACCCTGAGAACCCTGACCATGCCCAGGAAGTCTGGTTGTGCCCAGAAAGACTGGCGGTACCCTGAGAAAACCTGGCTGTGCCCAGAAAGTAAGTGGACATCGAGGGACACCCCCTGGGACATTACTTGAACTGGACTCAAAATTTTACTCATGAGCTAGGTTCCTGGCATAGGGCCCCTCACAAAACACTTGTTACACAGATTGTGGGGCAAGACACTGGAGGGGTGGAGTGTGGGGACAGAGTCCCAGAGAGCAGTTTCCAGGCTCTCAGCCTCACGTGGAAAGGTGCTGGCTTGGTTATTAGATGGCCATCAGCTGTAATCAGATGGCCAACTGCTGTAGCTGGGTGGCCATCAACTGTTACCAGTTAGCCATTAGCCACTAATATAACTGCTGTGGCTACGCTAGGGGGTTGGTTGGTTGGCAGAGAAGTGGATGGCGGATTGCAGCTAGCAAGTGCGGTTAGAAGCAGATTACATTGCATATCGTGTTAATTCTACTTCCTGTGTCTCGACCGGCTGCCAGCGAGACTGGGGTACCCTCATTGGGGTACTGGCAGATGTTTGCTTTTCTGTCTTGACTGGCCACCATCGAGAACATAGTGGTATGACTCCCCTATCTATGGCTCTGTTGGTGTTCCTTTTTGGCCTCGCCATATCCTGCATCCTTGTGTGAGGAGCAGGAGCTGAGACCCTGCAATACAATTATCCTATCACCTTGCTTCAGCTACCACTCCTCCTTTGATACTCACACTGTAATACAAGTAAAACTTCAACTTCTCATCCTCCACAGTGGCATAAAACACCCCAGGCCTCTCCCATATTGTGTTTATAATAATGTCTTCCACACAGGTTCCTGTCCAGGATGACATCAATTTCTGTACGAAGAATCCATATGACACCATGGCTCAGCAATTCCTTAATCCATTCTACTTTGAAAACATCCCTTTCCACTCTTTTCAAGCTTTACTCTCTTTTGACCAAAATTTGTAACTTAGCCTTATCTGGAGCTCAAACGAAGAACCAGCCCCTACTAAGAACCAGCCCCAGCTCTCCTACTACCACTAAATCAGTCTTTAACTTCATTATGAACACTACTCTCAACGTCTCTCCATTTTTCCAATCTGCAAGAGCCCTCCTGCTTTCACTCTCTTCCCTAGCCAGCCTGATCCCCTAACCCTGCTGCTCCCAGGTAACATAAATCAAATAAACACCTTAAGACAAATCCATGTTAACTTTCCTCAGCTGAGCCCTCAATGTTCCTCGTCATTTTATTTTCTTACTTGCTGCCTACCCCAACCCTCCCAGCTAATGTGCTATTCTTCTCAAGGCCCATTTTCACCTGTTTTTCACACTTAAAAACAAAATAATATTTTTACAACCTTATTTCGACACTTCATTCATCTCAAGTAATTCCCCATTTCTCATTCCTTTTACTGACAAAAATGGGTAAATTTCATTTTGTACACCTCTTCATCACACACTCCCTTAACTCTTAGTACTATACTGAAATTGATATAAAGTACAGCATAAGGAATATAGTCAGTAATATTGTAATAACTATGTATGGTGTCAGATGGGTAGTAGACTTATTGGGGTGATCGCTTCATAAGTTATATGTCTAATTACACTATTGTACACCTGAGACTAATACAATATTGTATGTCAACCATAAGTGAGACATAAAAAAATAATTTAAAAAAGAAATGTGTAGGGAAAATAGAATTGCTCAGACTCCCTCCCCAGCCATCTGCTGGCCCTGACCCGGCTACCTGCCAGTCTGATAAGATAGAATGTAACACAAATGCCGTCCATCCTGAATGTTGTTTTTGTATACGCTTATGTAAGCAACTTGGATGTGTGCCACTTTTGTCTCTGTATGGTATAAAGGGGTCCGGCCATTTTATGGGATGGCTGAGGCAGACACGGCAGAGACTGTGGGCTGTATTGTATGGGGCTGCAGGTTGTAACCTGAGAATGTCCAGCTGTGTGCAGCAGTGAGAAACTCATATATATATATATATATAGTTATGTGTATATATATATATATATATAGTTATGTGTATATATATACATATATATATAGTTATGTATATATATATATATATATATATATATATATATATATATAGTTATATATATGTTTAATTTAATTATAGTTGGCATGCAATATTATTCTACTTCAGCTTCAGTTGTACAGTGCATTGGTCATTCATCTACACAGTCTATGAAGTGATCCCCTATATAAGGGCAGTACCCATCTGGCACGTTACATAATCTTTACAACATTGTTGATTATGTTCCCCATACTGTGTTTCATATCCCCATGACTATATTGTGCATACTAATTTGCACCTTGTAATCCCTTCACCTTATCCCCCACCCCCTCCATCTAGCAATGTCTGTTCTGCCTTCAGCTCCACGCATCTTCTTTTGGCTCCCAGAATCACAGACACCTTACCCCCAGGACATCACCCACTTAGACATCAACATGACAAAACCCTTACAAGTAAATGCTAAACATCGTTATGTATATGTTCTTCAAATATGTAACAAATGATCTCCTAATTGCCAAATGCATCAGCCACTTATACAGTTTCATCCAATTCATTCTCTCAGCAGTATTTAATAGTTTATCACACCCTATTTGTTAAAAAACAATCTCCCCTCTTCCTTTCCCTGTTTCCCACTACAAATGTTCTTTATGTCATTAAGACAGTCAAGCCCTCAATTTCTCCCACCTCTACCAGTTGTTTTGTCCTTCTTCTTCCCCAGCCTGCACTCCCTCATCAACAACACTCCCACTAATCTTCAATTATTTTACCACATTTGCCTTTGGCTATGGTTTCCTTGCTAAAACCCAAGATTGAAAAACACAGCTCTCCATTTTCTGTGGTCCAGATTCCAGGCTACAAAGCATTGCCGGCTAAAGACATAGCACAGCACTAAACACCCCCAATATATATGTATTTTATGCATGTGTGTTCTCAATGTACTTCACCGGTTCTTTGATTTAACTCAAGTCAACTCTCTACATCAGCATTCCCCAAAGTGTGTTCCTTGCAACACTAATGATATTAATAGTTGCTATGAGAAGAAATGACTGTGGATAAATAAGTTGGAAATGCAAAATAAATGTAGGTAATTTATGTACAGAAATTCTAAGTCTTTAGTATTCTCATATATAATGTGAAAGTTCTACTATGACTATTTTCCCAATGTATTGGACTTAGAAACATTTTTCTCATTGTCTCCTGAAATAATATTATAAAGGATATCATTTATTAAAATACTATAATTTCATATTCAGTTATTTCTATTTCCTCTCCTAAAATCTTTTCCCTCAACCCGTTTTCAAAATGCCAAAGGCATTCTGAATCCTCTCATTGTTAGCTAACAGTTTTTGACTCCTGCTTTTCTAATAAAAAATATCCATTTTATGTGAACTCCCTATTTTTTTATGAGTTGTACAAAGCAACAAAGCAACATAATAGTTAGGCAGGTGTACAAAGCAACATAATAGTTAGGCATTTACACCCCTCACAAAGTGATAAGCCCCACCCCCAAGATATTACCCATCTGACACCTTATATAACTGTTACAATAGCATTAACTATCTTCCTTATGCTATTCTCTCTCTCTCTCTCTCTCTCTCTCTCTCTCTCTCTCTCTCCATATATATATACATATATATATATATATATATACTATATATATAGTTATAGATATGTTTAATTTAATTATAGTTGACGTGCAATATTATTCTACTTCTGCTTCAGTTGTACAGTGCATTGGTCATTCATCTACACAATCTATGAAGTACCCATCTGGCATGTTACATAATCTTTACAACATTGTTGATTGCGTTCCCCATACTGTGTTTCATATCCCCATGACTATACTGTATATACTAATTTGCACTTTCTAATCCCTTCACCTTATCCCCCACCCCCTCCATCTAGCAACCAGCAGATTGGTGCAGCCATTATGGAAAACAGTATGGAAGTACCTCAAAAAATGGAAAATGGAACTACCTTATGAGCCAGCAATTCCACTCCTGGGTATCTATTCAAAGAAACTCAAAACACTAATTTGAAAAGATATATGCACCCCTATGTTTATTGCAGAACTATTCACAATAGCAAGATATGGAAAAAAACGAAATGCCCATCTATAGACGATTGGATAAAGAAACTGTGGTACTTTAACAATGGAGTATTACTCAGGCATAAAAAGGATAAAATCTTACCATTTGCAACAACATGGATGGCCCTTGAGAATACTATGATAAGTGAAATAAATCAGACTGAGAAAGACAAATGCCATATGATCTCACTTATATGTGGAATCTAAAGAACAGAATAAATGAGCAAACAAAACAGAAATAGACTCAGAGATACAGAAAATAACAACAACAATTGTTCATTCCTAACATTTTTTGTATTAGTTTCAGGTGTACGAAAAATAATGGTTAGACATTTACATCCCTCACAAAGGGATAACCCCAGCAAGTCTACTACCCATCTGACATAGTAGATAGCTATTACAATACCATTGACTATACTCCCTAAGCTATACTCTTTACACACACATATATATGTGTGTGTGTGTGTATATATATATATATATATATATATATATATATATATATATACACAAACACACATATATATCACGGGATATAAATATATATATATATATATTACACACATATATATATACACACACATATATACATACATACATACATACATATGTATATATATGTGTGTGTATATATATATATATATATATATATATATATATATATATATATATATGTTTGATACTCAATATTATTTTATATTTGTTTCAAGTGTACAGAACAGTGGCCAGGCATCTATACAACTTACAAAATGATCCCCCGTCAAGTCCAGCACCCACCTGACACCTTACACAGTTTTACATTATTGACTATATTCCCCATACTGCAATTTATATCCCTGTGAGTATTTTGCAACTACCAATTTGCATTTCCCAATCCCTTCACCTGTCTCACCCATCCCTCAACAACCTCCCTTTTAGAAATCCTCAGTTTGTTCTCTGTGTCTTTGAGTCCATTTCTTATTTGCTTGTTTGTTTATTCTGTTCTTTAGATTCCACATATAAATGATATTATATGGTATGTGGCTTTCTCAGTCTGACTTATTTCACTTACCATAATATCCTCTAGACCCATGTTGTTGCAAATGGTAAGATTTCATTCTCTTTATGGGAGATTAATTAATACTCCATTATATAATTGTATAACAATTTCATTATCCAGTCAAGTATTGAAGGGCAGTTTAGGTTGTTTCTATATCTTGGCTACTGTGAATAGCACTACAGTAAATATAAGGGTTCATATATTTTTTGAATAAATGTTTTATATTTCTTTGAATAAATACACAGGAGTGGAAATCCTGGGTCATAAGGTAGTTCTATTGTAATTTTTTTAGGTACCTCCATATTGTTTTCCATAGTGACTTCACCAATTTGCAATCCCACCAACAGTGCACAAGGGTTCCCTTTTCTCCACACCTTCGAAAACACTTGTTGTCTGTGCATTTATTGATGATACCCATTCTGAAAAGAGTGGGGTGGTATTTCCTTCTGGTTTTTTATTCAAATTTCTCTGAGGATTAGTGATATGGAGATTTTTTCAACGTCTATTGACAATGTGTATGTCCTCTTTGGAGAAATATCTATATAGGTCCTCTGCCATTTAAAAATTGAATTGTTCATTTTATTAGTGTTGAGTTGTAAGGTTTTTTTAATTTATATATTAATCCTTATCAGGTATATCATTAGCAAAACATTTATTCTACCACTAAGAATGATACCTCTTCGTTTTGTTGATGGGTTCCTTTGCTATTCAAAAACTTTTCAGTTTCATGTTGTCCCATTTGTTTATTTCTTGTTTCTCTGAGGAAAAATGTTAGTAAAAATATTGCTAAGGTTACTGTCTGAGAGTTAACTTCCATATTTTCTTTTAGGAGTTTTATGCTTTTTGGTATTTTTATTTTTTATTTATTTATTTATTAAATTTATTGGGGTGACAATTGTTAGTAAAGTTACATAGATTTCAGGTGTACAATTATGTAATACATCATCTGCATATCATATCGTGTATTCACCACCCAGAATCAGTTTTCTTTCTTTTTTTTTAATTAAATTTATTGAGGTGACAATTGTTAGTAAAATTACATAGATTTCAGGTGTACAATTCTGTATTACATCATCTATAAATCCCATTGTGTGTTCATCACCCAGAGTCAGTTCTCCTTCCATCACCATATATTCGATCCCCCTTACCCTCATTTCCCACCCCCCACCCCCCAACCCCCTTACCCTCTGGCAACCACCAAACCATTGTCTGTGTCTATGAGTTTCTGTTTCTCATTTGTTTGTCTTGTTCTTTTGTTATTTTTGGTTTATATACCACATATCAGTGAAATCACATGGTTCTCTGCTTTTTCTGTCTGACTAATTTCGCTCAGCATTACACACTCAAGATCCATCCATGTTGTCACAAATGTTCCTATGTCATCTTTTCTTACCACCGAATAGTATTCCATTGTGTATATATACCACAACTTCTTCATCCATTCATCTATCGAAGGACATTTTGGTTGTTTCCATGTCTTGGCCACTGTAAACAAAGCTGCAATGAACATTGGAGCACACGTGGCTTTATCTCTAAATGTTTTCAGATTTTTTTTTTAAATTTTATTTTATTAAATTTATTGGGGTGACAATTGTTAGTAAAATTACACAGATTTCAGGTGTACAATTCTGTATTACATCATCTATAAATCCCATTGTGTGTTCATCACCCAGAGTCAGTTCTCCTCCCATCACCATATATTCGATCCCCCTTACCCTCATCTCCCACCCCCCACCCCCCAACCCCCTTACCCTCTGGCAACCACTAAACTATTGTCTGTGTCTATGAGTTTCTGTTTCTCATTTGCTTGTCTTGTTCTTTTGTTGTTTTTGGTTTATATACCACATATCAGTGAAATCACATGGTTCTCTGCTTTTTCTGTCTGACTTGTTTCTCTCAGCATTACTCTCTCAAGATCCATCCATGTTGTCACAAATGTTCCTATATCATCTTTTCTTACTGCCGAATAGTATTCCATTGTGTATATATACCACAACTTCTTTATCCATTCATCTATCGAAGGACATTTTGGTTGTTTCCATGTCTTGGCCACCGTAAACAAAGCTGCAATGAACATTGGAGCACACGTGTCTTTATCTCTAAATGTTTTCAGATTTTTGGGTAGATACCCAGGAGAGGGATTGCTGGGTCATATGGCAATTCTATTCGTAATTTTTGAGGAACCTCCACACTGCCTTCCATAACGGCTGCACCAGTCTGCATTCCCACCAACAGTGTATGAGGGTTCCTTTTTCTCCACAGCCTCTCCAACATTTGTTACTATTTGTCTTGTTGATGATAGCCATTCTGACTGGGGTGAGGTGATATCTCATTGTGGTTTTGATTTGCATTTCTCTGATGATTAGTGATGTTGAGCATTTTTCATATGTCTATTTGCCATTTGTATGTCCTCTTTGGAGAAATGTCTCTTCAAGTCCTCTGCCCATTTTTCAATTGGGTTGTTTGTTTTTTGTTGTTGAGTTGCATGAGTTCCTTGTATATTCTGGATACTAGCCCTTATCGGAGGCACTGTTTGCAAAAATCTTCTCCCATTCAGTTGGTGGCCTCTTTATTTTGTCAATGGTTTCTTTTGCTGTGCAGAAGCTTTTAAGTTTCATATAGTCCCATTCGTTTATTTTAGCTTTTACTTCCATTGCCTTTGGAGTCAAGTTCATAAAATGCTCTTTGAACCCAAGGTCCATAAGTTTAGTACCTATGTTTTCTTCTATGCAGTTTATTGTGTCAGGTCTTATGCTTAAGTCTTTGATCCATTTTGAATTAACTTTGGTACATGGTGACAAATAGCAGTCCAGTTTCATTCTTTTGCACGTGGCTATCCAATTCTCCCAGCACCATTTATTGAAGAGGCTGTCTTTGCTCCATTGTATGTTTTAGCTTCTTTGTCAAAAATTATCTGTCCATATTTATGTGGTTTTATTTCTGGGTTCTCAATTCTATTCCATTGGTCTATTTGTCTGTTTTTCTGCCAATACCATGCTATTTGATTATTGTAGCCCTGTAGTACAAGCCAAAGTCAGGAAGTGTGATACCTCCATTATTGTTCTTTTTTCTTAAGATTTCTTTGGCTATTCGGGGTCTTTTGTGGTTCCAAACAAATCTGATGACTTTTTGTTCTATTTCTTTAAAATATGCCATTGGGATTTTGATGGGGATTGCACTGAATCTGTATATTGCTTTGGGTAATATGGCCATTTTAACTATGTTGATTCTTCCAATCCATGAGCACGGAATGTATTTCCATTTCTTTGTGTCTTCTTCTATTTCTTTCAAAAATGTCTTATAGTTTTCAGCATATAGGTCTTTCACATCCTTGGTTAAGTTTATTCCTAGGTATTTTATTCTTTTTGCTGCAATTGCAAAAGGAATTGTTTTTGTATTTCTTTTCTGAGATTTCATTGTTAGTATATAGGAAGGCAATGGACTTTTGTGCGTTGATTTTGTAGCCAGCAACTTTACTGTATTCGTTGATTGTTTCTAATAGCTTTTTGGTGGAGTCTTTAGGGTTTTCTATATATAGCATCATGTCATCTGCAAAGAGTGATAATTTAACTTCTTCATTCCCAATTTGATGCCTTTTATTTCTTTCTCTTGCCTGATTGTTCTGGCAAGGACTTCCAACACTATGTTGAAAAGCAGAGGTGATAGGGGACATCCCCGTGGTGTCCCTGAACGTAGAGCAAAGGGCTTCATTTTTTCACCGTTAATTATGAGATTAGCTGAGGGTTTGTCATATATGGCCTTTATTTTGTTCAGGTGTTTTCCTTCTGTACCTATTTTGTTAAGTGTTTTAATCATAAATGGATGTTGTATCTTGTCAAATGCTTTTTCTGCATCAATTGATATGATCGTATGATTTTTGTCCTTTATTTTGTTTATGATGTATCGCATTGATGGATTTGCAGATGTTGAACCATCCTTGTGCCCCGGGGATGAACCCCACTTGGTCGTGATGAATAATCTTTTTAATGCATTGTTGTATTCGATTTGCTAGAATTTTGTTTAGGATTTTTGCATCTGTATTCATCAGAGATATTGGTCTGTAGTTTTCTTTTTTTGTGCTGTCCTTACCAGGTTTTGGTATCAGGGTAATGTTGGCCTCATAAAATGAGTTAGGGAGTACTGTCTCTTCTTCAATTTTTTGGAAGAGTTTGTGCAGAATTGGTATTAGATCCTCTTTGAAGGTTTGGTAGAATTCACTAGTGAAGCCATCTGGTCCTGGACTTTTGCTTTTGGGAAGGTTTTGGATGACTGATTCAATTTTGTTACTGGTGATCGGTCTGTTTAGATTTTCCAGTTCTTCATGGTTCAGCCTTGGAAGGCTATATGTTTCTAAGAACTTGTCCATTTCTTCTAGGTTGTTGAATTTGGTGGCATATAGTCCTTCATAGTATTCTTGGATGATCCTTTGTATTTCTGTGGTGTCCGTGATAACTTCCCCTTTTACGTTTCTGATTTTGTTAATCAGTGTCTTCTCTCTTTTATCTTAGTAAGTCTAGCCAAGGGTTTGTCAATTTTGTTAATCTTTTCAAAGAACCAGCTCTTTGTCACATTAATTTTTTCTATTGTCTTTTTGTTCTCTATTTCATTTAGTTCTGCTCTAATTTTTGTTATTTCCTTTCTTCTGCTGACCTTGGGTTTTACTTGTTCTTCTTTTTCTAGTTCTTTAAGGTGTAACATGAGGTTATTTATTTGGGAGTTTTCTTGTTTCTTGAGATAGGCCTGTAATGAGATAAATTTCCCTCTTAAAACTGCTTTCGCTGCATCCCAAAATTTTGGTAGGATGTATTTTCATTGTCATTTGTTTCTATGTATCTTTTGATCTCTCCTCTAATTTCTTCTTTGACCCAGTCCTTCTTTAAAAGTATGTTGTTTAATCTCCATGTATTTGTGTTTTTACCTGCTTTCTTTTACAGTTGATATCCAATTTCAAAGCCTTGTGATCAGAGAATATGCATGGTATGATTTCAATCTTCTTAAATTTGTTGAGACTGATTTTATGTCCCAATATATGGTCTATCCTTGAGAATGTTCCATGTACACTAGAAAAGAATGTATAGTCTGATGTTTTAGGATGAAGTGCTCTATAAATGTCAATTATGTCCATTTCATCTAATGTGTCATTTAGGGCTACTATTTCGTTATTTATTTTCTGTTTGGATGATCTATCCATAGCTGTCAATGATGTATTTAAGTCCCCTAGTATAATTGTGTTTTGGTCAATTTCTCCCTTTAGTTCTGTTAGTAGTTGCTTGGTGTATTTCGGTGCTCCCTGATTGGGGGCATAAATATTGATGACTGTTATGTCTTCTTGTTGTACAGTCCCCTTCACCATTATGAAATGTCCATCTTTGTCTCTTGTTATCTTTTTCACCTTGAAGTCTGTTTCATCTGATATCATTATGGCTACACCTGATTTTCTCTGGGTACCATTTGCTTGAGTGTCAATTTCCACCCTTTCACTTTGAGTCTATGCTTGTCCTTGTAGCTGAGATGTGTCTCTTGGAGACAGCATATGGTTGGGTTTAGTTTTTTGATCCAATCTGCTACTCTGTGCCTTTTTATTGGTGAGTTCAGTCTATTTACATTTAGGGTGATTATTGATATGTGAGGATTCCTGTCATTCTATCTTTAGTTTTCTTTTCTTTTTTTTTTTTGCTTTTTTTTTTTTAAATTTTATTTTATTAAATTTATTGGGGTGACAATTGTTAGTAAAATTACATAGATTTCAGGTGTACAATTCTGTATTACATCATCTATAAATCCCATTGTGTGTTCATCACCCAGAGTCAGTTCTTCTCCCATCACCATATATTCGATCCCCCTTACTCTCATCTCCCACCCCCCACCCCCCACCCCCCTTACCCTCTGGCAACGACTAAACTATTGTCTGTGTCTATGAGTTTCTGTTTCTCATTTGTTTGTCTTGTTCTTTTTTTGTTTTTGGTTTATATACCACATATCAGTGAAATCACATGGTTCTCCACTTTTTCTGTCTGACTTGTTTCGCTCAGCATTACTCTCTCAAGATCCTTCCATGTTGTCACAAATGTTCCTATATCATCTTTTCTTACTGCCGAATAGTATTCCATTGTGTATATATACCACAACTTCTTTATCCATTGCTACAATAATCAAAACATCATGGTATTGGCAGAAAAACAGACACATTGACCAATGGAATAGAATTGAGAACCCAGAAATAAAACCACATAAATATGGACAGATAATTTTTGACAAAGAAGCTAAAAACATACAATGGAGCAAAGACAGCCTCTTCAATAAATGTTGCTGGGAGAATTGGATAGCCACGTGCAAAAGAATGAAACTGGACTGCTATTTGTCACCATGTACCAAAGTTAATTCAAAATGGATCTATCTTTAGTTTTCTGGTAAGGCTGTGTCTCCATTGTTTCTTTGCCTTTTTGTTGTTGTCTATTATTTCTGTGTGGTGGTATTCTATGATGTTTCCCTCTGTTTCTTCTTTTATTTCAGTATATATTTCAGTTCTGGATGTTTTTTGACTGGTTACCCTCAAGTTTATGTAAAAGAAAGTTTGATATTTAGAGTATTCCATTTTCTTCAGCACGCTTACTTTCTCCATTCCCGTATTCCAGTTCAGGCCTTTACTCTCCCCCTTTTTAAGTTTTGTTTGCCACAAATTGTCCCTGTTGATGGTGGTCGAATATCCTCCTTTAGTATTTCTTGTAGTGCAGGTCGTGTATTAGAAAATTCCCTCAGCTTCTGTATGTCTGGAAAGGTCTTTATTCCTCCTTCATATCTAAAGGATATCTTTGCTGGATATATTATTCTTGGCTCATGGTTTCTCTCTTTCAATAGTTTGAATATTTGGTTCCACTCCCTCCTGGCTTGTAGAGTTTCTGCTGAAAAATCTGATGATAATCTAATGGGCTTTCCTTTGTAAGTTACCATCTTCTTTTCCCTGGCTGCCTTGAGGATTCTTTCTTTGTCGTTGATTTTAGACAGCTTCAATACAATGTGCCTTGGAGAAGGCCTGTTGGGATTGAGGTAACTAGGTGTTCTATTTGCTTCTTGGATTCGAGGGTCCAGTTCTGTCCACAAATTTGGGAAGTTCTCATTGACGATTTGTTTGAATATATTCTGTGTTCCCTTGTCTCTTTCTTCTTCTGGTATGCCCATTATTCTTATATTGCTCTTTCTGATGGAGTCTGAAAGTTCTTGTAGAGTTCTTTCATTTCATTTAAGTCTCAAGTGTCTTTCTTCTTCTATCTGTGTCATTTGCAGGTTTCTATCTTCGATGTCACTGATTCTTTCCTCCATCTGGTCAACTCTACTACCTAAGCTGGTTATTTCATTCTTAATTTCTTCTATTGAGTTCTTAATCTCCAGAAATTCTATTTTGTTCTTTTTTAAAATTTCAATCTTTCGTAAAATGCTCATGCTGTTCTTTAATTGAGTTTCTGAGTTCATTTAACTGCCTATCTGTGTTTACTTGTATCTCGTTGAGTTTTTTCAGAACTGCAATCTGGAATTCTCTGTCATTTATGTCACATATTTCTGTATCTTTAAGTTCCTTCTCTGGAGATTTTTCACTTTCTTTCTGAGCTATCTTGTTGCCTTGGTTATTCATGGCGATTACTGGTTTACTATTTCTCTTCCAGACATCTACAGTAGTGACTTCTGCAACAGGTTGATAGGAGGAGGTTTTTCTTTTGTTTGCCAGTACTTGTTGGTGGAATGTTTTATTATTTGTCCAACTGCAATTTATTTTTCTTCTCTGACACAGTAGTGCTGTTTTCTCTGCACTATTCCTGCTTCTCACACAATGGGGTGATTCCCTGGGAGACGGCCTTCTCCTCTGTTAATAGTTCATCTAGGTCACAGGGCGCAGTGTCCCGGTGGGTATGCGGAGAGCTTTTGTTGTTCCAAAGCTCTTCCAGCTCCTGATTCAGAGCCCGTATGTTTCAGCAGTTCTGTTTACTCCTCCAGGGATCCGCCCAGATAGGTGGGGTCAGGGGCGGGGTGAGCTGTGAGAGGTGGCCCAGAGCAATGGCGGCGACCACCACCACCACAGCCACTCCTCCTTCCACAGCTCCCTCCCCTTTGCCGGAACTAGTTGTTCTGTGAATTTGTGTCTGCGGTCCACAGTTCTCAAAACAGCAAATTTTCTGTTGTTTTGATCTGACACTGCTGCTGTTTCGCTTCTAGCACCGGGCAGGTGGGGGCGGGGTGAGCTCTGGGAGGGGAGGGAGGGGGCGGCTAGTCTCAGTGCCTAAGGCTCCGTTCTCTGCTCGGCAGTGAGGGCTTAAACCACCGTTTTCAGCCTTTTTCCCTCAGTCTTTTCTCCGAGGTCTCTGCCGTGAGCATTGAGTTCAGCTGTGGTATATGCTGTCCCCTCAGCCCTGTGGGGCCTAGGCGGAGCCCTAGCAGTCCGATCTCTCGCAGCTGCCGTATTTTCGGGAAGCAGCGAGCTCGGTGCACTGAGCTAGGTCTGCGTCCTTCACCCGCGCGGCTCCGTCTCAGCGCACTTCTCCCTTTCCTCCTCCCTCCACTCGAGCGAATCTCCCACCTGTAGTTGATTTCAGTCGGTAGTGGGCCTCTTCGTCTTGCCTGTCTGCTGTGCAGGGAGTCCTTTGTGGAGTTTTTGTTGTTCGGTTCTTTGTAAATTCCAGGGGAGCTTTACAGAGGCTCACCTCACGCCACCATTTTTCCGGAACTAGAAGAGCACACGTGTCTTTATCTCTAAATGTTTTCAGATTTTTTGGGTAGATACCCAGGAGAGGGATTGCTGGGTCATATGGCAATTCTATTCGTAATTTTTTGAGGAACCTCCACACTGCTTTCCATAACAGCTGCACTAGTCTGCATTCCCACCAACAGTGTATGAGGGTTCCTTTTTCTCCACAGCCTCTCCAACATTTGTTACTATTTGTAAATTCCTTCTAGTCTATACTTCATTTCAGTTATTGCATTCTTTATTTCTGATCATTTGTTTTTTATATCTATGTCCTTCTTTTTGCTTGCTATCTCTTGTTGAAATTGTCACTAAGTTCCTTAAGCATACTTATAATCAGTGTTTTAAACTCTGTTTCTGGTAGGTTGGTCACTTTCATTTCATTTTGTTCCATTTCTGAAGGTTTCTCCTATTCTTTTATTTGGGAAATGTTTCTTTGTTTCCTCCTTCTGGCTACCTCTCTCTATTTGCTTCTATATATTAAGTAGGTGTCTTTACAGAGTGGCCTTATGTAATATGTGTTCTGTGTGGTTCAATGGTCCAGTTTCCCTTGTCTCCTGAGCATATATTCCAGGACTATCCCTTGAGTGTGTTGTGTCAGTTCTTTTGTTATAGTTGAGTCTTGATTGCTTTTGGCATGTCAATGGGTGTGATTGCCTCCCAGGCTGACTAATTGTGAGAACTGGCTACTCCCTCAGTGTATGAGCTGCTGTGTGAGGGCTGACTCCTTAGAGGGGGATTTGCCTGCATGGGTTCTTGTGCCTGTTGCGACCCTCCCTTTGGGAGTCCCACTTGTGGGGCTAACCAGGTAGTTCTCTGGTGTGGTCTGAAGCTGGCTTCTGGTTGTGTTGTTTCTGGTGTTTCTTATGAGGGTATCTTGTACATTGACTGGCCCGTGGCTACCTGGTAAGAGCTTCAAAGCTATATGTGCTGGACCTGGAGCCATGTATGGCTAGCCTTGCTGTGAAACAAGGGCAGCTACCACCAGTATTGGGCCTGAGGCAGCCTAGCAAAAGACCCAGGTCTTCCTAGGCCTCCTGCCATCTGCTGTCTTCCTATAAGGCTCAGCCATTAAAAGAGCTTTCTTAGGATGCAGGGGCCAGGCTGGTTGACTCAGAGTTGAGAATGCCTAAGCTGGGTGGGGTGGTGTCCCAGTGAGTCATGAAGAGCGGCCAATAGTTTTTACAAAGTTAACGCAGATTCAGATCTTCCACCATTGCCCAGCCTGTGATCACTTTGCCAAACACCCCAAGAATACTGCAGCCAGTCACCACTCACCTTCGGGCAGTGCCTTGCTTGTAACCACTCTGTGAATCACCCTGAGAACACCACAGCTAGCCACTGCTTGCTTCAGGCTTGCATATCCCTGAAAGCTGCCCAGGAGAGGCTGTAGCCCAGGTCTTGGGTAACTGCCCACCATCAAAAACCAACCCCTGCCCCCAGGCAGCTGCAGGCTGTCCACTGCTGCAAAAGGCTTCAACAGCTTGTGGGATTGGGCTGGCCACCCAGGAGCTCAGAACACCACTGGCAATGCAGCTATAGGTTCGTGGGGCAGGGTTCTGGAAGCTATGGGGAGTGTTTTTTACAAAGTTAATGCAGTTTTGGTTCTTGTACTAGCGTCAGGCTGTGACCACTTCACAAAACCATCCTGAGAGCAGTATGGTCCAGTCCCATTCGCCTCAGGCCCACAGGTCCCCAAGAGCTGCCCAAGAGGTTTCAGCACAGAGTCTGGGTCACTGCCAACCACCAACAGTTCCTGGGCCACTGAATGCTGTCTGCTGCTGTGAAAGCTTGTAGGGGTGGGGCCTTCTGTTCAGCAACCTAGAGTGCCCCAGATGATGCAACAACAGTAGTTGAAGGCCAGGATCCAGGGCATCACCAAGGTGGTGTGCACACGTGGATTTCCCTAGACCAACTCGACCTCAGATTTGGCCTTTTGGGGAGGAGGATTCAGTATAAAAAGATGGTGTCTTCCTGTAGGGTACACATAAGTCAGGCTCCACATGTCAGGGGGGATAATGGCTCCTATCTCTCTAGAACTGTGCTCTGAAGCCACACAACTCAGTCTTGTCCTGTATGTCTCTTGTCGTGCCCCCCCCACCCCAGTTGCTGCCCCTCCACCAGAGACCAAGTGAGTATTTGCAAGCAAGTCTGTTTGTGGGCTCTTTAAAAGGGCATCTGTATTTACAGCTGCCTTCCATCTCACTGGGACAGGCAGACAAAGATCTTGCTGACTTTCATTGTCAGATGTGGGAACTCCTCTTTCCAGCACAGGATTCCCTAGGCTGAGGAGCTTAGTGTGGGGGCTCTTTTTCAGAAATCTCTGCCACCAAGGTTTCACTCCCAGTGTTCAGCCACTATCTGTGGGTTTAGAGTCAGCTCATTTCACGTTCTGCCCCTCCTACTAGTCTCAATGTGGCTTCTTCTTTATATCCTTAGTTACAGGGTTTCTGTTTAGCTAATCTTCAGATGATTTTTGGGGTTGATTGTTCTATAATTTACTTGTAAGTTTGGTGTGATCCTGGAATGCAGTAGGCATAGCATTTACCTAATCTGCTATATTGGACTTCCTGCTCTTTGCATTCTTCCGGAACTCCCTAAATTTTTTAATTTGGAATTATTTATCCAAGATAAATATAGCCCTCCTCTGCTATAAAGTTAAATCTTGCTTTGCCATTCTGATCTCTCATCTTCTCCATAACCTTGCTCTTCCCCCCACTATCACTTTCTTCCTTTTTCTTTCTCTCAGGACTTACACCCCTTGACCCAGACATATGCCCACTCAAGTCCTCTTAACCTAAAATAAACAAACCTATAGCCTATGCAGCTACTGTTTATTTTATTTCATTCTCTTCCTGCCTCTTTTTCATTATCTGCTCACTTCCTTACCCCTGCAGTCTGGCTTCTGCCCTCACATGACCAATGTGCTCATAAAGGTAAGTAGTGTTTTCATAATTGTGGATCCCAAGGTCTCCTTTCAATATTCACCCCAAAGAGCATTATAAAACATCTGACAGTGCTCATCATTTACTACTCCAAAGATTTATACAATTCTGCCTTCTTTCAGTCACCCCTTAAATCCTTGTCCACTCCTTTTCAATCTCCTTTACTGGCATCTACTGTGCTCACTCCCTAAATGTAGTGGTTCCCCAAACATTTTTTCTTTTTTTTCCTAATCTCACTCTACCATGCCCACCTAATGAGCTCATTTCTTCTCATGTGTTTAGTCTTGATCCCTCTTCTTAGATTCAGACATAACTTTCAAATAGCCACTAATCATCTCCATTAAATTGACCATAATTTTCCTACTCACATGTACTAACAATTTTCAAGTCATTTGTGATTCCTCTTTCACTCAGTGACTCTCCAAACATGCTCCCAACCATATGCAATGTAAAAAGTCACTAAATTCTACTATTTATATCTCTAAAATGTCATTTATAATGGGGCCCTTAGTTCTAAACCTATTTCTAGTGTTCTAGTTTGAGCCTCCATCATCTCTTGCATCATGTGCAGACACCCTAATACAGTTCCTAGCGGTATATTGTTCACATCATAGGCACTCCTTACATGTTTCTTAATTTAAATGTTCTGTATATGATGAAACCACTCTATAGAGAACAGCCTGTCTAGTTAAGAGAATGGGCTTTGGAACCAAACTTACCTAGACTCATAGTCGAAGTGGTAACTTACTAGCTTTTTCCTTTGGGCAATTTAAATAACTATTTCTTTGTACTTCAGTTTCTTCATCTATAAAATGAAGATAATAATGTTACCTATCTCATAAGTTTATATGGATTAAATAAGTTAACACATGAAAAAATTCCATTAAAAGTGTGTGGCAAATACTAAGCAAACTGTGTTCATGATTATTATCACAATTACCTTCTTACATAGTAATTGTCAATACAGGCTGATTCACAAAGCTTTTCCACAGACTTTCCAATTCCTACTTTTTCTGATACAGGTCAGTATCTGCTTTAACATAAAATGTTTTCTCTAGACCAAGCTAATCAAAGATATGTTTCTATCAAAAATCCACTTAAAGTGACATCAACACTGATTTGAAAGCAAGATTTGGCCCAGATAACTTCTAATCCACTTAAACTACCTTTAGAGAATTGAGTGCTGAATGTCATTAGGGATCTGATTATTCTTTGTATGATATTGTTTTATCACAGACCAGAGCAAGAATTGGCCATAAAGACCTGTGTGCCAGTGTTAGGACATTGAGAAAGAAAATTAGGACAAAAAGCCCAATGGTGTAGCACTGAGTCTATCCAAGACCAGAGGCAGAGTCTGAGGGCAGAGACAGAATTCTATTAGTAAGGAAGCAATAGAAATTACTAGTTATAAATAGGCCCTTGACTCAAACTGTCTAGTTTCAAATTCTTACTCTTCTAGTTGCTGAAGTGTGACATTGAAGAAATTTCTTCAGCTGAGTCTCAATGTCCTTGTCTAAATCACAGGATTATGGTATAACAGTATCTCCTTCACAATCTAGTCCTGAGGATGAAATGACAAAACCTATGGACACAGCTTGTCACAGTGCCTGGCTCAACTATTACTTTTAGCATTATCATCATTATACTTATTAACAGATCTTAAGTCCAAATGCCAGCCCATAGTTAGGGACCCAACCTAGAGTCAAAGGCAAGGAGCAGTTGTGGGGTTCCCATAACAGAACATCCTAAGTCAGAATGTATTGGACTTCCTTTATCCTCCTTTGTTCCCTGTCTGACCCCACCCCCAGTTCTTTCTCCTGGAAATTAAGATTTTGTCCCCATGAATGACTGCATCAGTTCACCCTCCATAGTGGAACTACAGAGTTCAACTGCTTTAACAATGTCCTCTGTGACCTGTACACTCATTTCTTCTTCAGTCTCATTTGTCTCACTGTCATTCTTACATTTTATCCTCTACGTATGCTGAATAGCTCATAGTCTCCACATACTCGCTCATATCTGCTTAGGAAGCCCACATTCATTCAGCAAACAATTAAATATCCACCAGCACTGTTTCATTTACTAAGGATATAGCAGTGAACAGAACAGACAGAATTCACTTACCCTCATGGAACTTATATTCTAGAGGGGGAATTAATAATATATATGTAACTAAAACAAATAGCATGATTATAGATTGTGACAAGTGCTATGAAAAATGGAGAAAGAGTAATGAGATAGAACATGGGGTGTTATTTTCAACAGGGTAGATAGGAAATGTCTATCTGAAAGGTGTTATGTAAATCATTAGTAGTATTACTATTCTGTTCATCCTTCAGGATTCTTCCTCCATCTTCACCTCTCCAAGAAACCTGCTCTCAATCACCAGGTCAGGATAAATACTTCTCTTTTGGGCTCTCACAGCATCCTGTGTATGCCACATACAGTGCCTGACTCTTAATAGTCACCTAGTAGAGTAGGGGTTCCTATCCAGGGGACTCTGGACATTTAGGGGATCCATAGAAAGATTAAATTACACTCAAAAGTTAGGATATACATGTACATTCATGCATTTTGGGGGAACAAGTGTTCATAGGTTTTATCATATTCTCAAACAGTTAAAGACCTCATCAAAACCTAAGATTTACTGCTGAGTTGATGGTCAGTGAACCAGAAAATTTCACTGCCTCCTTGTGAGCTGCATTAGCTCTTCCTGGATGAACTCTATCATGGAGCTATGTGTGGTTTAATGCTGAATTAGTAGCCACACTAATTTATTTCTTTATTCTATTTAACATCACTTTATTGAGTGGTGAAAATATACCAGGCAGTATATTAAGCACAGTGGGAGCTAGATAGATGAGATCCAAATATAGAGCAAAAACCTCATAACATTTCCTCACATATACACATTCTCTTCTATTTGGTCATAAATTCCTGTAAAGACAGAAACCCTTGCTGTGCTTTCTTCTACGAATATATCTACCTTTAACTCTTAATATGAACTCGTATAGATGGTACTCAGTAAAAAGCTACTCATTTCTTGGTCATGTTTGTCAAAATACAGGACAGTGAGCTGAATTCTATCATATCCAGTTTACAATGGGTCTGAGTGTACTTTCAGAAATGTGATTACATATGATTTGTGAAAGATAACAGCTCAGAAAATACAAATCCTCCTGAATTAATGGTGTTACTCCCTCCTGAATTAGAATGGTATGTGGTACCCATGTTGTGTTCCATGGGAAAATAAGTGAGGATCCTAGGAGGGAAATAAAATAGCCATATAGGTCTAAATATATTCTGATCAGAAGCCACAACACAGCAAAAGAGCATAATTCAGAAAGAAGCAGGATTATTGAAACCAACAACAGTTCTGGGGAAAATCTCAACATCCAGGAAAAGGAAGGAAGTGGAGGAGGGAGGAGTTAAGGGGGAGAAAGAATACAAAGGAAAATACATTGCTGGTAACACGTTTTGATCCATTGTTTAATTGGGAAATAGTTTCATTAAAATCAGTTGAAACTGTCTCTGAAGTGATCATTCTAAACACTTTCTCTCTCTCTCTCTCTCTCTCTCTCTCTCTCTCTCTCTCTCTCTCTCTCTCTCTCTCTCTCCCCCCCCCACTAATTCCTTTCTAACAATTGGGGTCATACCTGGCCTAGTTTTAAAAACAAATTGCATTCCTTTAGACATGAGTAGGCTTCCTTAGAAGACTAATTGAAACATGTCTCAAAATAGTTATCTTTTGTTTACAGACCCTACTAAAACATTTTTCTCCTCTCTGTTTTCTTAGAAGGCTGGTTGGTGGAATGCAGGAAAAGGGATAATCAGAATTGCCTTTTATAAGAATAAAGCATTGCCAAATTAGATTATTTATGGGTAGGATTCATTTGAATTTGTGGTATTTCTACCTTTTAGACAAAGATTAAACAAAAAGAATTCAATCAAGTATTATGCACAAATATAAACTAACTGCTAATAAACTGCTGTAATAAAAAGACTCCCTTGGACAAGTTTAACTAAGAGATATGATTCATTTGTAATTAGAATATTATTTGTAGGAAGGCAAGTATAAAGAAAAAGGCTATTCAAGAACTCTTTTTCTAAAAGATTTCAATTTCTTAAGTAGACATAAAATACCCTCTGCAACCTTGTTTATTATTTATGTTTACATGTAAAGATAAATCAAAGTTCAATGTTTTCCAAATGATCATAAATTCTAAACTTTAGAGGCAGGCTTATAAAAATGAGCACTACTGTGTACACTTGAAAGGAACATGGAATCCTAAATGTCCAAGGAAATCATAAGAATCTGTGGAAAACCAAACTTCACATGAATGACAACCTCTCACACTGTCTCCTACAGGTAGCTTTCCAATGGTAAGTTCCACATACAGGGGATGAGTGTGGCAAATGTTCCAAACTGATAAAGGTCTCACTGCATATCCACATAGATTTCTGTAATTCATCTCCACTCTAGAACAAACCATCACATTTAAAGATGTTTTAATTCTTTAAACATATAAATCATAGTTATTTAAATGTCTGTCATCCATTATCTAAGGCCCTTCTGGGTCTGTTTCTTTTATCTGTGGTTTACCTTAGTTTTTGGTTATGTGGTCTTAACTCTTCCTCTGCCTGCTTATTTTTGACTGAATGCCCAATTGTGAAAAATTGTAAAACTAATTTGAGGCTTTAGATGATATTATCATCTTCCTCCAGAGATGATTTCCCTTAGTGTTCGGCAGGCAGGCACTAACCATGTAAAAGCACTTACAACCCCAGATGAATTTAATCCAATCACATATTAAAATGACTAGATGCTAGGCTTCAGTCTCCATAAGTGCCAGCCTATTTTTGGTTTTCTCTTATACCTAGGATATTGCCCTTCAGAGTACCAACCCAAAACTAGGGACTTTACCAGAAACCCTCCTCATTTATGGCACCTGACCTTTAATTTTGTCCCCTCTCCAATCTTTTGGAGTTGTAAACTTTGATCGCCTTCTTAGCCTCTCAGCTGCATTTCTGGAATGAAGACATATGTTGACAGGAAATGTGGCATGGAATGTTGGATTCACCTCTTTGGGCTTCTCTCCTTCTTTGGTCTTGATCCATTAATACCCCCATGTCTTGTTTGATCTCAAGTGTCTGAGAATGGATATTATACTTTGAAAAGCTTTTATGTTGTTCTCATTAGAAGGGTTCGCTTAAACTACAAGGATTGACTTATTCATTAGGCACAGTAGACACTGTGACTAAGGCCCACATTACTTTCATGGGCCCACAAAAATGTTTTAATTTTATAAAAAGAAAAAGAAAAAATAAAATTTTAGAATGAAGAAGATGTTTAATATGCAATATGAATATATTCATCTTTATACTTATTCAGTCATAAAACACAATGTTTATTTTTTATTTATTTTTCAAATTTATTAGGGTGACAATTGTTAGTAAAATTACATAGATTTCAGGTGTACAATTCTGTATTACATCATCTATAAATCCCATGGTGTGTTCACCACCCAGAGTCAGTTCTCCTTACATCACCAAATATTTGACCCCTCCTACCATCATCTCCCACCCCCAAACCCCCTGAAACTCTGGTAACCACTAAAATGTTGTCTGTGTCTATGAGTTTCTGTTTCTCATTTGTTTGTCTTGTTCTTTTGTTGTTTTTGGTTTATATACCACATATCAGTGAAAACACATGGTTCTCTGGTTTTTCTGTCTGAATTATTTCGCTCAGCATTACACTCTCAAGATCCATCCATGTTGTCACAAATGTTCCTATATCATTTTTCTTACCGCCAAATAGTATTCCATTGTGTATATATACCACAATTTCTTTATCCATTCATCTATCGAAGGACATTTTGGTTGTTTCCATGTCTTGGCCACCGTAAACAAAGCTGCAATGAACATTGGAGCACACGTGTCTTTATCTCTAAATGTTTTCAGATTTTTTGGGTAGATACCCAGGAGAGGGATTGCTGGGTCATATGGCAATTCTATTCATAATTCTTTGAGGAACCTCCACACTGCCTTCTACAACGGCTGCACCAGTCTGCATTCCCACCAACAGTGTATGAGGGTTCCTTTTTCTCCACAGCCTCTCCAACATTTGTTATTATTTGTCTTGTTGATGAAGCCATTCTGACCGGGGTGAGGTGATATCTCATTGTGGTTTTGATTTGCATTTCTCTGATGATTAGTGATGTTGAGCATTTTTTCATATGTCTATTTGCCATTTGTATGTCCTCTTTGGAGAAATGTCTCTTCAAGTCCTCTGCCCATTTTTTTTTTTTTATTAAATTTATTGGGGTGACAATTGTTAGTAAAATTACATAGATTTCAGGTGTACAATTCTGTATTACATCATCTATAAATCCCATTGTGTGTTCATCACCCAGAGTCAGTTCTCCTTCCATCACCATATATTCGATCCCCCTTACCTCATCTCCCACCCCCACCCCCCGCCCCCTTACCCTCTGGCAACCACTAAACTATTGTCTGTGTCTATGAGTTTCTGTTTCTCATTTGTTTGTCTTGTTCTTTTGTTGTTTTTGGTTTATATACCACATATCAGTGAAATCACATGGTTCTCTGCTTTTTCTGTCTGACTTGTTTCGCTCAGCATTACTCTCTCAAGATCCATCCATGTTGTCACAAATGTTCCTATATCATCTTTTCTTACTGCCGAATAGTATTCCATTGTGTATATATACCACTACTTCTTTATCCATTCATCTATCGAAGGACATTTTGGTTGTTTCCATGTCTTGGCCACCGTAAACAAAGCCGCAATGAACATTGGAGCACATGTGTCTTTATCTCTAAATGTTTTCAGATTTTTTTGGGTAGATCCCCAGGAGAGGGATTGCTGGGTCATATGGCAATTCTATTCGTAATTCTTTGAGGAACCTCCACACTGCCTTCCATAACGGCTGCACCAGTCTGCATTCCCACCAACAGTGTATGAAGGTTCCTTTTTCTCCACAGCCTCTCCAACATTTGTTACTATTTGTCTTGTTGATGATAGCCATTCTGACTGGGGTGAGGTGATATCTCATTGTGGTTTTGATTTGCATTTCTCTGATGATTAGTGATGTTGAGCATTTTTTCATATGTCTATTTGCCATTTGTATGTCCTCTTTGGAGAAATGTCTCTTCAAGTCCTCTGCCCATTTTTCAATTGGGTTGTTTGTTTTTTGTTGTTGAGTTGCATGAGTTCCTTGTATATTCTGGATACTAGCCCTTATCGGAGGCACTGTTTGCAAAAATCTTCTCCCATTCAGTTGGTGGCCTCTTTATTTTGTCAATGGTTTCTTTTGCTGTGCAGAAGCTTTTAAGTTTCATATAGTCCCATTCGTTTATTTTAGCTTTTACTTCCATTGCCTTTGGAGTCAAGTTCATAAAATGCTCTTTGAACCCAAGGTCCATAAGTTTAGTACCTATGTTTTCTTCTATGCAGTTTATTGTGTCAGGTCTTATGCTTAAGTCTTTGATCCATTTTGAATTAACTTTGGTACATGGTGACAAATAGCAGTCCAGTTTCATTCTTTTGCACGTGGCTATCCAATTCTCCCAGCACCATTTATTGAAGAGGCTGTCTTTGCTCCATTGTATGTTTTAGCTTCTTTGTCAAAAATTATCTGTCCATATTTATGTGGTTTTATTTCTGGGTTCTCAATTCTATTCCATTGGTCTATGTGTCTGTTTTTCTGCCAATACCATGCTGTTTTGATTATTGTAGCCCTGTAGTACAAGCCAAAGTCAGGAAGTGTGATACCTCCATTATTGTTCTTTTTCTTAAGATTGCTTTGGCTATTCGGGGTCTTTTGTGGTTCCAAACAAATCTGATGATTTTTGTTCTATTTCTTTAAAATATGCCATTGGGATTTTGATGGGGATTGCATTGAATCTGTATATTGCTTTGGGTAATATGGCCATTTTAACTATGTTGATTCTTCCAATCCATGAGCACGGAATGTCTTTCCATTTCTTTGTGTCTTCTTCAATTTCTTTCAAAAATGTCTTATAGTTTTCAGCATATAGGTCTTTCACATCCTTGGTTAAGTTTATTCCTAGGTATTTTATTCTTTTTGCTGCAATTGCAAAAGGAATTGTTTTTGTATTTCTTTTCTGAGATTTCATTGTTAGTATATAGGAAGGCAATGGACTTTTGTGCGTTGATTTTGTAGCCAGCAACTTTACTGTATTCGTTGATTGTTTCTAATAGCTTTTTGGTGGAGTCTTTAGGGTTTTCTATATATAGCATCATGTCATCTGCAAAGAGTGATAATTTAACTTCTTCATTCCCAATTTGATGCCTTTTATTTCTTTCTCTTGCCTGATTGCTCTGGCAAGGACTTCCAACACTATGTTGAAAAGCAGAGGTGATAGGGGACATCCCTGTCGTGTTCCTGAACGTAGAGCAAAGGGCTTCAGTTTTCTCCATTAATTATGAGATTAGCAGAGGGCTTGTCATATATGGCCTTTATTATGTTAAGGTATTTTCCTTCTATACCCATTTTATTAAGTGTTTTAATCATAAATGGATGTTGTATCTTGTCAAATGCTTTTTCTGCATCAATTGATATAATCATATGATTTTTGTCCTTTATTTTGTTTATGTGATGTATCACATTGATGGATTTGCAGATGTTGAACCATCCTTGTGCCCCGGGGATGAACCCCACTTGGTCGTGATGAATAATCTTTTTAATGCATTGTTGTATTCGATTTGCTAGAATTTTATTTAGGATTTTTGCATCGGTATTCATTAGAGATATTGGTCTGTAGTTTTATTTTTTTGTGCTGTCCTTACCAGGTTTTGGTATCAGGGTAATGTTGGCCTCATAAAATGAGTTAGGGAGTACTGTCTCTTCTTCAATTTTTTGGAAGAGTTTGTGCAGAATTGGTATTAGATCCTCTTTGAAGGTTTGGTAGAATTCACTAGTGAAGCCATCTGGTCCCGGACTTTTGCTTTTGGGAAGGTTTTGGATGACTGATTCAATTTTGTTACTGGTGATCGGTCTGTTTAGATTTTCCAGTTCTTCATGGTTCAGCCTTGGAAGGCTATATGTTTCTAAGAACTTGTCCATTTCTTCTAGGTTGTTGAATTTGGTGGCATATAGTCCTTCATAGTATTCTTGGATGATCCTTTGTATTTCTGTGGTGTCCGTGATAACTTCCCCTTTTACGTTTCTGATTTTGTTAATCAGTGTCTTCTCTCTTTTTATCTTAGTAAGTCTAGCCAAGGGTTTGTCAATTCTGTTAATCTTTTCAAAGAACCAGCTCTTTGTCACATTAAATTTTCTATTGTCTTTTTGTTCTCTATTTCATTTGGTTCTGCTCTAATTTTTGTTATTTCCTTTCTTCTGCTGACCTTGGGTTTTACTTGTTCTTCTTTTTCTAGTTCTTTAAGGTGTAACATGAGGTTATTTATTTGGGAGTTTTCTTGTTTCTTGAGATAGGCCTGTAATGAGATAAATTTCCCTCTTAAAACTGCTTTGGCTGCATCCCAAAAATTTCGGTAGGATGTATTTTCATTGTCATTGTTTCAATGTATCTTTTGATCTCTCCTCTAATTTCTTCTTTGACCCAGTCCTTCTTTAAAAGTATGTTGTTTAATCTCCATGTATTTGTGTTTTTTCCCGCTATCTTTTTACAGTTGAGATCCAATTTCAAAGCCTTGTGATCAGAGAATATGCATGGTATGATTTCAATCTTCTTAAATTTGTTGAGACTGATTTTATGTCCCAATATATGGTCTATCCTTGAGAATGTTCCATGTACACTAGAAAAGAATGTATAGTCTGATGTTTTAGGATGAAGTGCTCTATAAATGTCAATTATGTCCATTTCATCTAATGTGTCATTTAGGGCTACTATTTCGTTATTTATTTTCTGTTTGGATGATCTATCCATAGCTGTCAATGATGTATTTAAGTCCCCTAGTATAATTGTGTTTTGGTCAATTTCTCCCTTTAGTTCTGTTAGTAGTTGCTTGGTGTATTTTGGTGCTCCCTGATTGGGGGCATAAATATTGATGACTGTTATGTCTTCTTGTTGTACAGTCCCTTCACCATTATGAAATGTCCATCTTTGTCTCTTGTTATCTTTTTCACCTTGAAGTCTGTTTCATCTGATATCATTATGGCTACACCTGATTTTCTCTGGGTACCATTTGCTTGGAGTGTCAATTTCCACCCTTTCACTTTGAGTCTATGCTTGTCCTTGTAGCTGAGATGTGTCTCTTGGAGACAGCATATGGTTGGGTTTAGTTTTTGATCCAATCTGCTACTCTGTGCCTTTTTATTGGTGAGTTCAGTCCATTTACATTTAGGGTGATTATTGATATGTGAGGATTTCCTGTCATTCTATCTTTAGTTTTCTGGTAAGGCTGTGTCTCCATTGTTTCTTTGCCTTTTGTTGTTGTCTATTATTTCTGTGTGGTGGTATTCTATGATGTTTCCTCTGTTTCTTCTTTTATTTCAGTATATATTTCAGTTCTGGATTTATTTTGAGTGGTTACCCTTAAGTTTATGTAAAAGAAAGTTTGATATTTAGAGTATTCCATTTTCTTCAGCACGCTTACTTTCTCCATTCCCATATTCGGTTCAGGCCTTTACTCTCCCCTTTTTGAGTTTTGGTTGCCACAAATTGTCCCTGTTGATGGTGGTCGAATAGCCTCCTTTAGTATTTCTTGTAGTGCAGGTCGTGTATTAGAAAATTCCCTCAGCTTCTGTATGTCTGGAAAGGTCTTTATTCCTCCTTCATATCTAAAGGATATCTTTGCTGGATATATTATTCTTGGCTCATGATTTCTCTCTTTCAATAGTTTGAATATTTGGTTCCACTCCTTCCTGGCTTGTAGAGTTTCTGCTGAAAAATCTGATGATAATCTAATGGGCTTTCCTTTGTAAGTTACCGTCTTCTTTTCCCTGGCTGCCTTGAGGATTCTTTCTTTGTCGTTGATTTTAGACAGCTTCAATACAATGTGCCTTGGAGAAGGCCTGTTGGGATTGAGGTAACTAGGTGTTCTATTTGCTTCTTGGATTCGAGGGTCCAGTTCTGTCCACAAATTTGGGAAGTTCTCATCGACAATATGTTTGAATATATTCTCTGTTCCCTTCTCTCTTTCTTCTCCTTCTGGTATGCCCATTATTCTTATATTGCTCTTTCTGATGGAGTCAGAAAGTTCTTGTAGAGTTCTTTCATTTTTTTAAGTCTCAAGTCTCTTTCCTCTTCCATCTGTGTAATTTTGAGGTTTCTATCTTCGATGTCACTGATTCTTTCCTCCATCTGGTCAACTCTACTACCTAAGCTGGTTATTTCATTCTTAATTTCTTCTATTGAGTTCTTAATCTCTAGAAATTCTATTTGGTTCTTTTTTAAAATTTCAGTCTCTTTCGTAAAATGATCATGCTGTTCTTTGATTGAGTTTCTGAGTTCATTTAACTGCCTATCTGTGTTTTCTTGTATCTCGTTGAGTTTTTTCAGAACTGCAATCTTGAATTCTCTGTCATTTAAGTCACATATTTCTGTATCTTTAAGTGCCTTTTCTGGAGATTTTTCACTTTCTTTCTGAGCTATCTTGTTGCCTTGGTTATTCATGGTGATTACTGGTTTACTATTTCTCTTCCTAGACTTCTATAGGAGTGGCTTCTGCAACAGGTTGATAGGAAGCGTTCTTCTTTTGTTTTCCAGTACCTGTTGGTAGAATGTTTTATTTTTTCTCCAAATGCGGCGTATTTTTCTTCTCCCACACGGTAGTGCTATGTTTTCTCTGCACTATTCCAGCTTCTCACACAATGGGGGGATTCCCTGGGACACGGGTTTCTCCTCTGTTAATAGTTCGTCTAGGTCACAGGGCGCAGTGTCCCGGTGGGTATGCGGAGATCTTTTGATGTTCCAAAGCTCTTCCAGCTCCAGATTCAGAGCCCGTATGTTTCAGCAGTTCTGTTTACTCTTGCAGCGATCCTCCCAGATAGGTCGGATCAGGGTGTGTTGAGTTGTGAGAGGTGGCCCAGAGCAATGGCAGCGACCACCACCTCATCTGGTCCTACTACCACAGCTCCTTCCCCTTTGCTGGAACTAGTTGGTCTGCAAATTTGTGTCTACGGTCCACAGTTCTCAGAAAAGGAAATATTCTGTTGTTTTGATCTGACACTGCTACTGCTCTGTATCTAGCACCGGGCAAGTGGGGGCGGGCGGGGCGAGCTCTGGGACGGTAGGGAGGGGTGGCTAGTCTTAGTGTTAAGGGTTCTGTTCTCTGCTCGGCAGTGAGGTCTTAAACCACCATCTTCAGCCTTGTTCCCTCAGTCTTTTCTCCGAGGTCTCCGCCGTGAGCGTTGGGTTCAGCTGAGTTATACGCTGCCCCCTCAGCCCTGTGGGCCATAAGCAGAGCCCTAGCAGTCCGAGTTCTTCCCTCTCCCGCAGCTGCCGTAGTTCCAGGATGCAGAGAGCTAGGAGCACTGAGTTAGGTCTGCGTCCTGCGCCCACGCGGCTCCGTCTCCACACTTCTCCCTTCCCTCCTCCTCAGCTCGCGCAAATCTCCCACCTGTAGGTGATTTCGGTAGTGGACCTCTTCGTCTTGCCTGTCTGCTGTGCAGGGAGTCCTTTGTGGAGTTTTTGTTGTTCTATTCATTGTAAATTACAGGGGAGCTTTACAGAGGCTCACCTCATGCCGCCATTTTTCCTCTCTCCAATCTCTGTTTATTTTTTTTATTTATTTATATTTTTGAGGAAAGAGTTGATAAGGGCACAAGTGATTGGAGTTCACAAAAGTCATAACGTGGCTCAAAAAACCAGTAGTTGCTCATTACTGAAAGCGGAAATTCTCTGGAAGTACTTCAAAGGCATTAATACTACTATAATCACATCCACAATACATTTCATACTTTACAAAGCATGATGATACCCACCCTCTTACTTTTTTTATCTTTACACATATTTTTATTTGATTCAGGTATACAGAACAATATAGTGATGAGACATTTACGTAACTTACAAAGTGATAACCCCAACTCTACAACCCAACGCTGTATATATTAGTTTGGTGCAAAAGTAATTGCAGTCTTCGCAATTATTTCTAACCTTTTAAACCGCAATAGTTAATGGTTTTGCACCAACCTAATAGTTATTAGAAAATTATGACAATATATACCCCATGCTGTACTACACGTCCCGTGACTATTTTTTGTTATTATTAAATTCATTGGGGTGACAATGGTTAGTAAAACTACATAGGTTTTAAGTGCACATTTTTATAATACATCATCTATATATCTCATTGTGTGCCCACCACCCAAAGTCAGTTCTCCTTCCATCACCGTATATTTGACCCCTGTTACCCTCTTCTACCACCCTCCCCTTCCCCCAGACCCTCTGGTAACCACTAAACTGATGTCTGTGTCTGTGAGTTTTAAGTCAGAAAACGTCAAAAATCATATGACTTCACTCACATGTGGGATATAAAACTGAAATCAACAAAGGAACAAGACAAACAAACAAAGAAACAAAACTCAAAGACTGTTTTTAAATTATAGTTGACATTCGTTATTATTGTATATTAGTTTCAGGTATACAGCATAGTGTTTTGACATTTATATAATTTATGAAGTGATCCCCCAATATATCTACTACCTATCTGACACTATGCATACTTTTTATAATACTGTTGACTATATTCCTCCTATTGTGCTTTACCTCCCCAAGACTCTCCTAATCCCTTCACCTTTCTCACCCAACCCCCCAATACACCTCCCATCTAGTAACCATCAGTTTGTTCTCTGTATGTATAAGCCTATTATTCTTTTGTTTGTTTATTTTATTCTTTAGTTTCCACATATAAGTGAGATAATATGGCATTTGTCTTTCTCGGTCTAACTTATTTCACTAAGCATAATACCTTATAGGTCGATCCATGTTGTCACAAAAGGTAATATTTCATATTTTTTATGGCAGAGTAATACTCCATTGTATATATGTACCATGATTTCTTTATCCAGTCATCTATTGAAAGGAATGTCAGTTGTTCCCATATCTTGTCTATTGTAAATAGCACTGCGCTGAACTTAGAGGAGCATATACCTTTTCAAATTAGTGTTTTAGATTTTTTTGAATAAATACACAGCAATGGAATAGCTGGGTCATAGTTAGCTTTATTTTTAATTTTTGAAGAACCTCTGTACTCTTTTCCGTAGTAGCTGCAATCCTACCAACAGTGCACAAGGCTTCATTTTCTCTACATCCTCACCAACACTTTTTGTTTGTTGATTTATTGATAACAGCCATTCTGACAGATGTGAGGAGATATCTCATTATGTTTTTTATTTAAATTTCTCTGATGATTAGTGATATTGAGTATCTTTTCATATGTCTATTGGCCATCTATATGTCCTGTTTGGAGAAATGCCTATTCATGTCCTCTGCCCATTTTTTAATTGGATTGTTTGTTTTTATGGTGTTGAGCTATATGAAATTTTTATGCATTTTGGATATTAACCTCTTATCAGATGTTTCATTGGCATATATCTTTTCCCATTCAGTAGGATGTTTTTTTAGTTTTGTTGATGATTTCCTTTGCTGTGCAAAAACTTTTTACTTTGATGTAGTCCCATTTGTTTCTTTATTTCCTTTGTTTCCCTTGCCCAAGGAGACATATCAGTAAAAATATTACTAAAGATAATATCTGAGAGTTTACTGCCTATGTTTCCTTTTAGGAGTTTTATGGTTTTAGGTCTTACATTTAATTCTTTGATCATTTTGTGTTTCTTCTTATATATGGAGTAAGAAAACAGTCCAGTTTTCCTAGCACCATTTATTGAAAAGACTGTCTTTACCTCAGTGTATATTCTTTCTTCCTTTGTGACAGATTAAGTGACCATACAGGCATGTATTTATTTCTGAGCTCTCTATTTGGTTCCATTGATTTACGTGTCTGGTCTTATGCCAGTACCATGCTGTATTGATTACTATGGTCTTGTAGCATAGTTTGATATCAGGTAGTGTGATGCCTCCATCTTTGCTCTTCTTTCTCAAGAATGCCATGGCTATTCAGGGTATTTTATGGTTCCATTATGTATTTTAATATTATTTGATATAGTTCTGTAAAAAACGTCCTTGGCATTTTCATAGTGATTACTTGGAATCTATAGATTGTTTTGGGTACTATGAACATTTTAGCTGTATTAATTCTTCTTACCCTTGAGTATGGTATATGCTTCCATTTATTTGTATCTTCTTTAATTTCTCTCCTCAATGCCCTTAATTTTCTGAATACAGTTTTTCCCCTTTGGTAAAATTTATTCTTAGCTATTTTATTTCATTTTTTAATGAAATTGTAAATGGGATTTTTTTAAATTAAAGTTTATTGGGGTGACCATTGTTAGTAAAGTTACATAGATTTCAGGTGCACAATTCTGTAATAATCACCTATATATCACATTGTGTGTTCACCACCCAGAGTCTGTTCTCCTCCCATCACCGTATATTTGATTCCTTTTACCCTCACCTAACACCCCCCTCACTCCTCACCCTCTGGTAACCACTAAACTGTTGCCTGTATCTATGAGTCCATTTCAAATAGTTCTTTTCCTGGAGGTTTCTCCTGTTCTTTTATTTGGGACATGTTTCTTTGTTTTCTCATTATGGCTGCCTCTCTGTGTTTGCTTCTATGTATTAGGCAGATCTCCTAAGTCTCTCAGTCTCTGCCAGATTGTCTTATGTATTATGTGTCCTATGTATTCCTGTAGCACAGTCTCTCTGATCACCTGTGCATGTGTTCCAGGAGTGTCTCTTTTGTGTATTGTGTGTATTCTTCTGTTGTAGTTGAACCTTAAGTGGTATTGGCACATAAGTAGGTGGGATTTACTCTCAGTCTGATTGGCTGTGAGGATTGGCTATGCCCCCAGCATATGAGATTCTGTATGGGGGCTTACCCCTCAGACATAGATTTGCCCTAGTGGGCTCTTGTGTTTGTTTAGACCACCCTTTGGGTGTGTCGCTTGTGGGGATAATGAGGGTAGTGCTCTGGTGTGGTCTGAGGCCAACATCTGGGTGTGTTGTTTCTTGTGCCACTTGGGAGATGCTCCCATACAGGCCAATATTAGCCTTGCCTGTGACCAGCCTGAGGCTACCAGGTAGGAGCTACAAAGCTATATGCAATTGGTTGCTGCCTGTGTTGGACCTAGAGGCATGTGGAGGTGGTCTCACTGTGAACTGAGGTTGGCCTCAATCAGTATTGGGTAGCTTAGCAAAATGCCCAGGGCCCCTTTAGGTCTGTTGCCACCTGCTGGGTATCTATAAGGCTCAGCAGCTGAAAGAGTCTTAGGTGTGTAAGCCAGGCTGGTTTACCTGGTTTGACAGTGCCCCCAGTGATGGCTCCCCATGTTGGGTAGGGTGAGCTCCCAGTGGTTTACAAAATGTAGCCTGTGGTTATTATAAAGTTAATGCAGATTTAGTTCTTGTGCCAGTACTGAGCCTGTGGCAACTCCAAAAAAATGCCTTGAGAACACCATTGCCAGCTTTCGTTTGCCTTGGGCTGGCAGAAACCTGGGAGTTGCCTCCAGAAAGGCTGCAATATGAATTGGGTCTGACCACCGACCACCAAAAGCTTCCCAGGCTGCTGTGGCCACCCACTGCTGTGCAAGCCTGTAGCAGCTCGTGGGGTGGGGTCAGCTGCCCTGGAGCTGAGTTCCCCCATAAACACAATGCTAACTGGATGGGGTGTGGTTCCAGGAAGTCACTGGTGTGGTTGGTGGTTTTTACAAAGTTAATGCACATTCAGCTCTTGCACCAGTGCAAAGCTTTTGGCCACTCCTCTGAGGACTCTGAGAACACAGCAGCCAGCCACCACTTGCCGTGGAACCCCAGATCTCCGAGAGCTGCCCAAGAAGGGCTGCAGCACCAGCTAGAGCTGACCGCTCACCATCAAATATTTCCCAGGCTGCTGCGGGCCATCTGCTGCTGTCCAAGCCTCCCACAGCTTGTAGGGTGGGATTGGCCTTCCAGGAGCTGAGGGTGTCCTGGGCAATTCCACACTAGCTGTGCAGGGTCCAAGGGAATCACCAAGGTGGTTTGTGCATGCACAGATATTACCAGACCAATGGGATCTCAGATTTGGCCTTATGGGGGTGGGTTCAACACAGGAAAGATGCCCCCCACCCCGTAGGCTACATGTGAGGTGGACACCACACAGGGATAATGGTACTGTCTTTCTATCCCTCACCTTGAGCCACACAACTCAGTCTTTCTCTGTATGTCTCTGGCACCTCTTGAGTCACTGTCCCTCAGCTGGAGCCCAGGGTGAGTGCCTGCAAGTGAGGCGTCTATGTGTGGGCCATTTAAGAGACTATCTGGGTTTTCAGCCACCTTCTATTCCACTGGGATGGGCAGAACCCTTGCTCATTTTCACAGCCAGATGGTGTGGGTACCCCTCTTCCCAGCACAAGACCCTTGGGCTGGGGAGCCCAATGTGGGGCTGGGACCCCTCACTCTTCAGGGAGGACCTCCACCACTGAGGTGTCCTTCCAGATGCTCAACCATTACCTGTATATTTTGAGTCAGCCCATTTTGCATCTCTGCCACTCTTACCAGTATCAATGTGGCCTTTTCTTTTTATCCTTAGTTTAGGGGTTCTGTTCAGGTAGTTCTCAAATGAATCTCGAGGTTGATTGTTCTTTAATTTAGTTGTAATTTTATGTGACTGTGGGAGACAGCAAGCATAGCATTTACCAATTCCATCATCTTGGACTTAACCCCACCATCTTGTTCAAGACTTTCGAGAATCTTGTGAGCTAGGTAGGACAGGCATTCATTTACTATTTTGGCAGAGGAGGGAAATGAGACACATAGAGTTGAAATGATTTGCCCAAGGTCACACAAGTCAGTAATAGACTCAGGATAAGATCTCATATCTGGAGCTTAGCAATGTTCCAGAAACACATTGTGAAATATAATCACAGAATCCACAAATATTCTGAAAATAATATGACATCTCAACCTGCTCTCAAAAAAAGGTATGGAAACACTTCCTTATATTAATGAACATACTTTTCTGGGATCTGAGTCATAAGATCTGAGTTCTAATCCTGGCTCAGCATTTATTGTGTGATCTGGAGCAAGTCAGTCTCAGTCCTGAAATTCTCCATGAACTCCACTTTTTTCTTCTTTTTTTTAATTCAATTTGCTTAACAAGCCAAAAACTCATCCTGGATTGTTTTTTAAATTCTGGGAATAAAAATACCAATTGTAATTCTCTTAGTCAACATAAATAACCTACCACATAATAGCCAAGAATACCCAGTCTTCTTTGGTGTAACAAACTAAAGCACATAGGGAGAAAGAGTTGCAGCAATGAGACAAGACCATCTCAGATAAATGCCTTTTCTCCTGTTACCTTAAGGGTCTCAGAGACAAATCAATAAGTGTGAATCCAGGTCCCCGTCCACACTGCCATGGACTTTATTAATATTGCTTTTTTCAATTCCATTAATATTGCAAATGCATATGACAGTTTAAAAGCAGAGTTATACATGTCTGAATCACATATACTTGGATTCTAGAATAATCCTCCTCAGCAGTCATTTGCCAGCTAGATCACTAAGTTACTTACATCACATTTTGATCTAAGGAGAACACAGAGTATACAAGTGACAAAAACATTCAGGAGACTGGGCTGTAATTGTTGCTGCCTAAGGTGATAATTACATTCAATTCCAGGTAGGCCTATGTATTGCCTATATTCAGGAGATAAGGAAGTAACACTCCTCTTGGAGTTAGAGCACCAGGACTTAAGGTTTACTTTGTCACAGACACTCATTACATAAGCGTAGAAAACTCCTTCCTTCTTTGGGCCTTTTTTCCCTGTTTGTACAAGGAGGAGGTTATATTAATGATTTGTAAGAGTCATTTTACTTCTAAATGTTTATGATTCTATTTTCAATCAGTATGGGCTCACTACAATCTTTCCCAGTTTCCATGCTATCAGAATTGCATACTCTTCCTGTCCCTTGGTTTCAGTCAATGCTGTTGGGTGACACTAGGATGCTAGCATTCCTGATATTTTGCCAGTTCTACTGCCAAATGGGTGACTAAAAGGATTTTAAGAACATCATCTACTGACAAGTGAAGATCTCTGAGGGGATTGGGGTGAGAGTGGAGGAAAGAAAGAAAAACCTCAGTATGCAGGGCTTCATTTGAACACGTTGCATACGGCGGGGTTTAAATCCCTCATGAAGATTCTCGTGATCCATACACAACGTGTTAAGCAGCATACAAGCCAAACATTTTCGGTTCACACTATCAAAGCCTTGCTTTGTAAGGAGCAGAATGCTACTGGAGCACATAGTGGCTCCTTTTCCAAGAACACATATTAATTCCACGTTTATGGCCTTTTATCTTCTGTAAGACTCAGACAGTATGGGTTGTCCATTGCCATGGTAGGGAACTGCTCCTGTTTCCAGAATGGAGTTCCCCAAGATCATATATATAAGAATTAATTAGTATCTACAACTACTAATGGGGCTGCAATGCTGAGGCACAATGCTGTGAAAGTGCAGTGGAAGAGGAAAGGGGCAAGGAAGAACAAGCTGGAAGAAGAAGGGAGAGGGGGAGGAGTGCAGAGAGCAGAAAGGAAGAAGAAAAAATAAAATAGTATAAAGAAATGTGAAAACAAACTTAACTGGTTTTCTATTAATAAAATTAATACCTCTTTATGTTCAAATTAAGGAATTTATTCAATGCAATTTTCTGAACTAGAAAATTTATTGTGAGGCATATTAATAGTGTTTAAAATTTAAACAGGAAATAACATGCTAATTCCTGGCACACAGCACTAGATCATGTTTATCCTCATTCAGATTTTCGACTGACTGCTACTTTAGGCAACTGGCTGTTCTGAGACTTGGTGGCAAGGCCTCTAGTGCTTCACGCAACTTGTGTATGTATTGCAAAATTACTCAATGGACATATGTTAAATAGGGCAAGGGGTTGTTTTATTTCCTTTCAAGGCTTCTGTCTGTTTTGGATGGGTGGAGCCAGTAATATATGGATTCACATGTAGAAACTTGAGTTAATTGGCTCCATACTTCCAAATGTTCCAGTGCTATGTCAGTACCCCTTATATCATGATGCTTTGGGCAGCTATTTGGCTGGTTTACCCTTCAAACCAATTCTGCTTCCAGAAAACTCCAAGCACATTACCAGAGTGCATGACACTTTGAATGGGCAGTATGGCCTAGTTAAAAGAGCAAGTTCTTTGGACAGAAATTCACTTGGAGTTGAATCCAGGCTCTGTGCATTTTAGCTGTGTAGCATTGGGCAAATCAGGGATGATGATTCATGCTACACAAGTTTCTTGCAACCATTAAATGAAACAATGAAGGTAAAGTCCCTACAGTAGGTGTCCAAGTAATGCTAGTAGTCATTGTAATTGTTATAACACTAACAATAATAACTGCTGTTGATGTTATTATAATTGTTATTGCTATCCTACCATCAGTTCAATTTGTTCCTATACCAACAGTTAAGTCATCCACAAAGTCTTTGCTTCACCAAATGGGTATTGTTGTATTGCTAATTCCCAGGTCTCCTCCCCTCCTTACCTGTCTTGTTCTTCTATCCACTGTGTGCTCCAGACTTCTGTTGTGACAAATAAGCAGGTTGTAAGCCAGAACTCACCAGCAGGGACAGGGGGTTAATGGCCCTACCAGCTGCAGCACATAACCCCAGGGAGAAAAGAAAAATGAGGACACCAAATATATAAATGGCCCCTGTCTGGACAGCCCATGATAATTATCAATTAAGGACTGAGGATGCTTTGTGCGTAACGAGAGGCCAGAGAAGTCCAGGGCTCATGCTGCCTGCACCACTCAGCCAATAGACCAACACAGGAGTTGGGTCATAGAATAAGCGTTCATTATCAGAGCACTGGTGGTCCGAGAAGGCAGCAGGTCAACACCTCAGAAAAACTACCTTACATTCTCATACCGGCAGGTGTATTCAAGGGAAAATCAGGGCATTCTCCCAGAGGCTGCATGATGTCTCAGAGATCTGTTCTCATTTCATGATGCCCCTCTCTGCCATTGTATCTCTTGGGAATGGGGAGGGGAGTAACCTGGGAAAATGCTAAGCAATAGAGTTTGTAATTAGCAAGCATCTACAAGGTGATTTTCTAAAATACGGAACAAGAACCGCATCCCAGATGCATTCTGAGCTCAGCCAAAGGGGATGTGAAACCCACCTGGATTGGGGCAGGGCATCCCGGTGGCATTCTGAGTACAGGGGGCCCAGCTGGGCCCTGCTTCACGTGTGCACATGTCTTTTTGGTTATGGGAATGATGGTTGCGATGTAGCATATCACCCTTAATCGCTTCAGCCCATCAATTACCTGCAAGGGAGGGGAGGGATCATGCATGGCATGCTGCCAGGGGAGATCTCTAATTGATGGTCACCTGAAGAATATGGATCAGGTCTTGCATTTAGCATGAGAAATTAAAAAGGAAAGTTCCACTGAAAATGAGCAGGTGCTACATCAGTTTGGACTTTCACACATTTTAGAACTTGAACTTAGTGCTGCAATCTGGCAAGGCATTATTTGATATACTCATAGGCAAAGCCATGCTCACATAGGAGGGGTTGGGAAGCCATCCTTAGGCTTTAGGTTTAAAGATTCATTACCCTTACAAAACTTTGACCCTGAGGTTTCACCTCAAATCATGCCTTTGGAAGGAATTCCTGACAAATATGAGATGTTAAGTCTTAAAATGTCCACTAACTAATTCCTCCACAGCTAACATGTCAGGTTGCTCAGTAAACTCTTATCTGTCACAGTAACACATATTAGGACATTAAAGGCTCATCACCAGAAACCCATAGCAAGCAACATATTTTTACATTTCAATTCTCTATCTGGCTGGCATTATGTCCCATTAAATGTCCTTGATACCTCTTTGTTCCACCCCTACCTTACCTTTTATTTCCATTACTGTCACATCCTCTTCTCTTGGTCCTCGATCTTTCGTGTACTCCATTATACACCAGTGTGTGGCAATAGGTAGTACAGAGTCTAGGCTCAGGCAGGAGTAATAACTGAAGTGCATACATTTTCTTTAAAGTTCTTTAAGCAATTATCACAGGGAGTTGCTGTTTTCTGTCCTGGGGCTATAAACTCTTTGAGCGCAGGAACCCTAACTTGCAATAGTATACACTACTACAGGTTATTGTAAGTATTGACAGTAAATAAAAGGTTTCACATAAGCACTTCTAGTGCTCAGCATGGAATAAGTACTCAATAATTGTTAGCTGCATTATCATCATTCTCATCTCTCATCACATTCCCAGCACCTAACTTAGCACAGAGCCCACATATTATAGGCACTAAATATGCATTTATGGCTATATATATATATATATATATATATATATATATATATATATATATATATATATATATATTCTCCAGAATCATTTATCTAAAATCCTTGGTCCATAAGTACTTCAGAATTTGAAACACTTTTCAGGTTTAAGAAATATAATGTGGGACACATACAGCAGGACTTCAAATAACGTTATTTTATTCAAAATCGTTTCATTATATTATTGATGGGATGCCAGAGGAACTTAACTCTTGTTTATAGCAATTAGCCTATGGTAAAATTGGTTCTCCTTAAGGTCACCGAACCTATGTATGATGTTAAATGAAGACTTACTGTACTGTAAATTGTAACCCAGTAAGATCTGGAGTAGCATCTCATAATCAAACACATTTAATATATCTGCAGTGAAACAAATAAATATTCACTTCAAGTTGGATTGATAAAAAGTTGGATTGAAAAAAGGCCTCATATATCAGATTAGGAAAAAAAATTGCTGTTAAATGAGCTTGGGGCCAAATTTACAAAAATTGAATTACAAAACACTTATTTTTCAGACTTCAGATTTTGAAATTGTGGAGAGGGGATTGAGGACATGTATTAAATAAATAAACAAGTGGAGAAAAACAGTCTTAAGTTTCAGCACCACTGTCAGGCTAGGGAGATGTTATTGACTATCCTCCTTTAACTCCTTCAGCAAGTTTGCCTTTTGTGTCTTACATCAAAATTGAACAATTACTCTAAGTTAGTGGACGTGCTGTATATAATATAACTTCTAAAGAAGCTGGTTCTTCTTCCTCCTCTCATTCACTTAGTTTCAAACAGTACATAGGCAAAGGACAGTGGGTACATTTTTAAAGTAGGCAAGTCTGTCATTCACAGGGCTATGGCCTTAGGGAGATGCTTTTACCTCTCTTAGTGGAAATATTCTCTTTTGTAAAACTAAGAAAAGGTAAATTAGGTGGTAAATAGCTAATATTTACTAAGAACCTTCCTGCCATGGCACAATTATTGCCCATATTTTATAGATGAGGAAACTGAGGTTCTAAGAATTAGGTAACCCCAGCAATTTCCCCATCAGTCAGGAGAAAGATAATTGAGAGAATGGAAGGGAAATATATGAACAAACCACTGCTAACTATAAACATGTAAAATAGTATGAAGATGATAATGTTGTAACAAATTGCAAACCTAAGGCTTCTGCACACCTCTCTGCTAGCTTTTTATGCTATAGCAACTCTAGCAAGGACAGAGTGTGAAATTAAGAATGGAAGGGGGAAATTAGTAAGATGGAAATACCCAAGTGTTAGAGAGAAGCAAGGACCACTTAATTGCAGAGATAAAGATGATATATTTTACTCATAGTTGAAAATGCAAATGATGCCACATCAACTCTTCTTTGGCAATATTTCTTAGTATTCAGAGTGCAGGTTTTGTGGTCTACAGAACAATTTAAGCTGAACAAAAACTAATGCTGCTTTGACTGTTTCTGTATTGGATTCTTCCCTTTCCTTCCCCCCAAACATAATCTCTTCTACGAATACACAGTGAGTCAATCTGGTATATCTTGATGGTTGAATAAGCTTTTTGATTTTTTAATTATTTTGAGATTAACTGAATTTGAAATGTGGGCTGCCTGCAATGTCTTGCTGGTACAAAAAGATGAGTTTTGCTATTGACAGAAAAGACTTGCAAACGACATTTTTAAAATCATTTTCTCCTGTGCTGAACTCATGTTTGCTTCAGCCTGGCTTAGCTGCCTAGATGAGTGCTGGGAGGCCAGGTTCAAAAGTGCAATTTACAATCTTCTCTCTCGAGTCTTGTGAACTGCCATGCTGCACAGGGTGACTTCTGCCTGGGAGACTAGACACATATTTCATGCCGCAATCAAGGAACATTGTCCATTATCTTAGGGTTTTTGAGAACTTTCATAATGTTCCAAATGAATATAAGTTGTCAACCAAAAATTATATAATGGGTAGGTTGAATCAGAATGTCACTGGAGCTGTTCAATGGTCTGTGTGTAAGCCTTTCTATGTTGTCCTTGGTCCCCAAGGAAGCCTAACAGTCTTACATCAGCCTTAGGGGCTCAATCTGTGGGGTCGAAGGTAATCAAGCATTTTCTATTTTCTCTTTATTCCTGTAGTAATTCCCACTCTTTCTCATCTCTCTTATTTTCTCTCTCTATTTATTTCCTTAATCTGAGACTCTGCAATCTACTTAAAACCATTACTTCTCTAATCTCCTCTACCAGTTTGCTATCCCTTCTCCTTTGACATGAAAGAACATATGAGGTATGAACAATGACTAGCTAGTCCATTCAGCCACCTATTAGGAATTCTGCTTTAATGCATACATAAGAATGATTTTAAACAACCATGCAATAATTTGCAGAGGTTGGTGCTGCTGAAGTGTTCACCCTTTTAGCATTTCTGTTATACAGCGTAAACTTTATGAACCAAGTATTTATAGTATCACTAGCTAGGGGATACACTAGTGCTGAAGAAGAAGAAGAAGAAGAAGAAGAAGAAGAAGAAGAAGAAGAAGAAGAAGAAGAAGAAGAAGAAGAAGAAGAAGAAGAAGAAGAAGAAGAAGAAGAGGAAGAAGAAGAAGAAGGTGGACAACAGGCCTCACAACGGCCTCTTGGAAAACAACCCAGCAATCAGTCAGGCAGTCCTTGAGCATGATGACAAGCGAGAGAGCTCCCTGATTACATAACAATCCCAAGATCTACAGAAACCCCAGCCCTTCCAGATCTCTCCCTCTGTCTCAAATTTGGGGTTAGGAAAAGTAGTGATGCACCTGAGCAACTGACAAACAACAACCTTCCTGCACATTTCCACAAGACTTCTGTGCCATCAGTGCTGCCCAGTCAATCTACATATCACTGAGAAACGGTTCCTCCTTACCATTTTCCCTGTCAGCCCCAACAGGCTCCAAGCTGAAATCAGTAGGAAGAAACCCTTATTCTTTACTAGTTATACCTTACTTTTATTTCACAAAGCAGCAATAATTTTTGATCCAATGGCCATACATAAAACTCTACAGATAAGACTATTTTTGTTATTATCTCCACCATTAGTATAATTGCAAGCAGCTTGAGGCAAGAGCCTCATTTTTGTATCCTCCGGTGCCTCTAACATGATGCTTATCACACAGTACATGCCCAATAAATATGTATTGGATTGAGTTATACCAGTCACTACTATTATCAGTATTAAATTATTCTGTTTCCCATTTTATCCACTAATACATCTGTAGCTCTCTCCTACTTGTTCTTTGCTTCATCACTAAGACAAAGAATGGAACTCTTACTTTAAATCCAGAGGCCTCTTCCCTTTATTGAAAGCTAATCACCCACAAGGTTTTTCTCTTCTACTGATACCATATGAGAAACAATCAGCAATATTTTTCTCTCATGTCAGTAAATGACCTCAATATTAATCTTATCAGGCTTCTCTCTTTGGGGAGTTTATTCAGAAATCAATTCAGGTTGCATTATAAATTAAAAAGAAAAAAAAAGCAATTCTTAGTTTTCTCTTCTAATGAGAACACATCAGTTAGGAATATCTGGATTAAAATATCAGGATTATCTCTCATTTGATCTATTCAAATTTTTTCAGCTGTATGTTTAATTTTCTAATATGATGAAATAATTTGTTTCAATAACTGTTTCTATATTTCCTGTTCACCCACTCATGCTCTCACATGTTCTTTTTCTTCAGGATACTGTATACACAGACCATTCATTATGTCCATTTCTGCTATGTGTTTGCTATCCAATAGTGGGCACATCTTCTAAATCCAAACTCAATTCTCAAATCAGACAGTTTATATTGGAAATTATATTTCTTTCATCTTCCTTTCATCATCAGCTAATAAATATGGCTACTCTGATTACCTACATAACTTATCGCTAACCCTGTTACTCTTTTGTACACATTCAAAGTCGATACATACAGGCCCCAACCAGCTTTTGTCAGTGTGCTAAATTTAGCAAATTTTCATCCAGATTTCTTCTAGTTGTTCATCTGGATGTCCATGATTCTTTCCACAGCAACATGTTCTATTTCAAGATTGAAATGAGTCCAGAGTATGCAAAGACATAAACTTTGCATTCTTGAAATTGTCTAATCAGTTTGTAATTATTCTGTTTATACAGTTTCCATAACCTTCATTTCTGCTTTTCTCCTTAACTCTTGCCTTCTGACCCATAACACATTTCACTTCCCCAAGTCATATTAGAGGAAGCATATTTTTATTGTTTTGTATACACTTTCTCATCCCTGATCAATGAAACAAAGAATTACATCAGCCCTTCTAGAGCCTAGTCCATTTGTTAAGAATTTGTGCCCATTTGTTAAGCAATGGATTTGTTAAGCAGCAAGTATTCCATTAAATAACTTGGTTAGAGACTTCTTAGTCAGTGGAACATGAGAATTCTGGATCAAATAGCTTAGCCACTGAAAGATTTTGACCCTATAGGTATTATGATTTGACTTAAGTTCTAAAGAATTCACATTGGCTGCTATAAGGAGAGAAGACTATACAGAAAGATGGAAACAGAGAAACCAATTAATAGGTTCTTCCCATAATCCAGTTGAGAATAGATGGTGCTTTTGACAAAAAAATGGTATCAGTAGAGTTGGTAAGAAGTAGTCAGAATATGGATGTGTCTTAAATATAATGATAAGATTTAAAACAAAATCTCTAATTACAGAAATGGGAAAGAGGAAAATGTTTGGAGCAGCATCAGGAGCTGGATTTTGAATATTTTAAATTTAAGGTGCTTTTCAGAAATACAAGTAAAAATTAATATTAATATTTTATTCTGGGCTTCAGGAAAGAGTATAAGCTAAATATATAAATTTATGGGTAGTCTGCATATAGATGGTGGTTAAAGCTGTGAGACTGGATGAGATCATCAAGAGAGTGAGGATACATGGAGAAGAGATCCAAGAAATGAAGCCTAGAACACTCTAGCAATTAGAAGTCACAGAGGTAAGGAAATAGCAGCAAAGAAGATTGCTAATGAGTGACTAGAGAGAAAATAGAATAAATTTGTATCTTGGAATTCAGGTTAATAAATTGTTATATGGAAGAGGGAATTATAAACTGTGGCAAACACTGCTACTATGTTTCCCCGAAAATAAGACCTAGCCAGACAATCAGCTCTAGTGCATCTTTTGGAGCAAAAATTAATATAAGACCTGGTCTAATTTTACTATAATATAAGACCGGGTCTTATATAAGACCGGGTATGATATAATATTATACTATATTATAATTTTTGCTCCAAAAGACACATTAGAGCTCATTGTCCAGCTAGGTCTTATTTTCAGGAAACAGGGTAAAAAGGCAAATAATTTGAGGACTGACAATTAACCACTGGGTTTGGCAATTTATTGATGATTGATGACTGTAATGAATCATTTCAGTGGAAAGGTGATTATAAAAGCCTGATTAGAGTGGGTTCAGGAAAGAAGCTGTCCAGAATCCATTGCCTGCTGTATTAGTGTCTGAATGGGAGGGGGAACATCTTTCCCCCATTGTGGGTAGGTTTAGCAGAAGAGTAATTCTAAGATTCATCTCTCACTCCTGGCCACTCACTATGAATACACAGGAGTCCAGATCCTTCTTTTATCAGCCCTTTCATACAGCCAGGGAGCAATCATATGAAAAATTCAGCCAATCAAATGTTCTATCAGGAGTTTGCATTTTTCATAATATTAGCAAATAAATAGAAGTTAAACTGTGTGGCAGAAATAGTGGCAGCATCAGCAGTATCCTAACTAGCTGATTCCTGCTATGAAAGAGTGTTACTATGTCCCCTGGAAGTTCTTCAGTTTTTGCTCTTTGCAAACCTAAGTTTTCCAGCCTCCCTTAAAACAATATGAGTCCCTGATGTCCTTCACAAATAAATCCTTCAATTTAATGTAGCTTGAGTGTGTTTGTGTTGCTTGCAGCCCAGAACCCCAACTTACACAATAGTACAACCTTGTGAGGAAGCCAGGTCACTAGCTATAGTGGTAAGGGTTGGCAGAGTAGCACATATTTTAGATAATTAGGCCTCCAGGCTTTCCATCCTCATGAGTCCAAGGATAAGGAAGTTGTTTTCATTTTCCTTGAAGTTTTTGTTGAAACAGCAGCAGAATCAACTTAGAACTAAATTATCTACCATCTAATTTTGTAAATATGGATTGTGCAATGTACCTGATAACTCAAATGAAAAGAAGAAATAAAACTGGTGAGGGGTACATTGTAATGGGATAGTTGGGAAAGGTCACAATGGGTACCCACATGTATGCTAAAACAGGACTTCTTGACCTACTCTTTTTCTCCAACATGTTCCTTTGCCAGATGACAATTTAAATATTGTTGATGAAGTTAGATTTATAGTCAATCCTTTCAAAAAAGGAAGAAAGAAAAAGCGAAGAAAAACTGTCTACTGAAGATCAATCAGAAATGAAGATAAAGTACCTCTGAAATGGTAGTGTAAATCAGTAGGGAATGCTAATCAATTTTCAAGGTCACGTTAAATAATCATTGCAGGTTAAACCTATGTTTTAATTATCTATTTTATCTTCATTTCCTGGGACTATATATCTCTGTATTTACCCTAGAAAAATTCTCAAATATGTAGCTCATACCCAAAGACTCTAATTTAGTAAGTCTGTATTGTAAACTCTAAGCTCTCTGAGGGCAGCTCAGCACAATGCTTGACCTATGGTAGGTATTCAATAACTATTTGGTGAATAAACAAATAAATTTATTTGTAATACTTCTGCAGGAAAACAGAGACAATTTCAAATTGAATTTTAGGGGTGCCATCATTTCTTAATTCTTTCAGAAAATAGTTCTTTTTCAGCACTTGCCACTGACTCAGAATAAGTCGCAGTTTAGACTTTGTTGACATGCACAGGATAACTGATTATTTTACCACAGTGAAAGGCAAAAGAGAAATATTTTTAAAATCCAAAGCAACTCTTCTTCTGCCCCAAGTGTGAACTATCAGATATAGAGGAGAGTATTGCTTTAGTATAATAATAATTATAATAAGTATCACTTTTTGAATGCTTAAAATGTGCTAAGAACTATTCTAACTGCTTTATATATAGTATCAGATGATCTAGACCAAGCACAAAGAGGAAAAGTCAGATAGGAAAAAATGAGGGATAACAATTATTATAATACTAATAATAGTACTTATTGGGCATTTACTACATACAAAGAACTGTTGTGTTTTGCATGAAGTATTTGTCTCATATAATCTTCATAAGAATCCTGTATTTTTATTTTCACTTTCTACATGAGGTGGGTTAACATTTTGAGAGGTTAAGTGACTTGCCCAAGAACACATAGCTAGTGAGTGGTGAAGTCAAGACTCAAAATTAGTTTTGTGTGACTTCAAAGCCTGATCTTTTGCCGAGACTGCTACATTGCCTCCCTTTTGGAGAGCTTTCTGTCTTGAATCTGACTTTGCTGATTCAAATAAGACAACATGTGGGAAATAACCTTACAAAAAGTACAACTGACTCTGGGTGGTGAGCACACAATGTGATATATAGGTAATGTATTATAGAAATGCACACTCGAAACGTGTAATTTTACTAACTGTCGTTACCCCAATAAATTTAATTTTAAAAAGTACAATGCTATAAAATAAGTGTTTATTGTCATCATTCATTTGTACATTGAGCATCTAATGCATTCCTTTCTAGATGCTAGAAATGGTGTGGACACTGGTGTAGAAATGGTTTTGGATGCTGTGAGCAAGATAAACAAGGCCTCTAACCTTAAGGGGTTCACAGTCTAGTGGAAAAGCAGAGACATAAACAAAGAATTACTATTAAATGGAGGACACAAAATTAGAAATGTGTGCTCAGATTACTATGGTATTATGGGACCACAAAATACATATATATAATATAATATATATATATATATATATATATATATATATATATATATATATTATATGTTATATATTATATAACATATATATTAATCTACCCTGGGAGTGGGAAGGGCAGAGAGAGACTGTTTCCTAAAGATGATAGATCTAAGTTGAATTTTAAAGATATGTCAAATTGTACAAGCCAGGGAGGTACATATAGAGAAAGGCAATCTAGAAAAAATTAATAGTATATGCAAAGTATAAAAGCAAAAAATGACATCATATAAGGAAGGAATAACGGGATCACATATATGGTGATGGAAGAACTAACTCTGGGTGATGAACACATAATGTGATATATAGATGATGTATTACAGAATTGTACACTTGAAACCTATGTAACTTTACTAATGATTGTCACTCCAATAAACTTTAATTTAAAAAAAGAACATTTAAAAGGTAGGCCTGGAAATAGAGGCTGGATAGGCCCTGGAAGGCATTAAATACCACCATATTAGGTAGGTTGAACTTTATTCAGTAGGTAATGGGGAGGATTTGCAGAGCTTTATCCATAGAAGTGACAGGTCATATTTTATTAAAGAAAGAAAAGATCTCACAGGTGGCAGTATGGAGAATGGATTGGAAGGGACCAAATCAGTGGTCAACTGGAAAACTATTATTATAGCCCAGAAGTTAAAATGAGAGAGCATTTAGTAGGAATAGAGTAGAAAGGACAAATGCAAGGAACATTTAGGAGAGAAAGTGAACTGGACACAGTGATTTATTAGATGTATGGTTAAATAAAGGAATAAAATATGACTTTGAAATTGGTGACAAAATAGAGACATCAATAAAAGGAAAGGATTTGAAAGCAGAAATTATGAGTTCCATTGTAGACATAAAGAACTTGAATTGCCTGTGAGACACCCAGCTGGAGATGTTGGCTTGCCACTGAATATATAATCCTGAAATTTCAGGGAGATGTTGGGGCTAAAATACAGATCTGAGAATCATTAGCACATAAGTAAAGAGGGGATGCCATTTCCTAGTGAGACTGTTGACCTTGACAAGAGAAGTTTTCACATATAATGGCAACAGAAGCCAGTTTATAGTGGAATGAAGAGAGAATAGAGGTGAAAAAGATGGATGTGATTTACTTAAGAAGTTAGAAGAAAATTAAAAAATTAGGTAACTCCAGTCAAGAGGGCAGGGTAGGTAGGTAAAGAATATACTTGCATCCTCTTATGACCACATGAAAATTACAACTAAAATACAGAACACCAATGATTGACACTCTCCTGAAGTATAGCTGAACCAAAGTCCCATATCTAAGGACATACATAAGAAGGCTCCTCGAGACTGGTAGGAGTGGCAGACGCACAGAATAGGCTGGTACCACACATGCATGTGACCATTCAAAATCGGGAGGGATATCTCAACTGAGGAGGTTTCCCCCCAAAGGAATGAGGGGTCCCAGTTCCACACCAGAGTCACCAACCTAGGGTTCCAGTGTTGGGGAGAGAAGTTCCCATAATTTCTGGATGTGAAATCTGGTGGAAATTGTAGTTGAGTGTGATGGAAGGGGGTTGCACTCCCAGGTGTTCCTCTTAAAAGGTCCATGCACAGGCATGCTAACTGATGGAATCAAACACTCTGAGTTCCAGCTTTGGGGCAGCAGCTCAAAAGGCAACAGGGACAAATGGGGAGGAAATGAGTTGTCTGGCTTCAGGGCAAGGGATGGATGGCAGCTTTCTCCAAGACAGAATTACAAATAGAATCCACGTTTTCTTTGTTGAGCCCTCCCAACATGCAGATCCACACAACCACCGTATCTGAGTCTCCGTCAACCTGGTTATCACCATTCATTCACCCTGCCCTAGTGATTCCCTGATACCTTGCCCTACCCAACTCTTGGGTCCACCCAAGCCACTTCCAGTGGCTTTTGCATCCAAATGGCCTGTTTTGGCTCATGCTGTGGACTTTTCTAAAATCCCACAAAGGTTCACAAAACCCAAACAAGCAGCATCTTTCTTTGGCATGTCCTGCACCTCTTTCTGAGCAGCCCTAAGACATAGAGTAGCAGCAGCTGGTCTCAGTTTGTGGCTTTCCCTCTTGAAGGACCTCCAAGCCCAGCATGGGTGGCAGCCATTTGCAGATTTCTTTGTGGCTCATGCCAAATGGCATGGGGCAGGGCACAAGCATTTGAACTTGACCTGTGGGGGACTCTCCCTGTAGGCCCCAGGGTCTGGCATGTCCAGTGGCTAGGTTCAGACCTAGATGGAGCAAAAACGACCTGTCTCCAAGCACAATGCACACAAAAGGCAGACAAAGGCAAGCACTTAGAGCCCTGCTAAAGCAAATTTTGCTCAGTAAGATCAGACTTTGCATAATATCTCTTCCACTGTAGTCAGGGCCAGGCCTCACAATCAATTAGCCTGAACATCAATCCAACCTATTGACATGCAAACAGTAACCAAGGCTCAACTATAAGAGAAGGGCACATAAAATCCATACAGGGAACAAGCCTGGAGCACACAACTTAGGAGACCAGGAAAACTGTGCCACTGGGCCCCACAGCCCACCTACTATATAAGGTCTCTCTACTAAGACCAGGAGACATAGCAGCAGCCCTACCTAATACATAAAATCAAACACAGGGAGCCAGGCAAAATGGGGAGACAAACAAAAGAACAAAACAAAGTTTAAGAATAATAACTAAACAAAATGGAGACAAGCAATTTACTATATGCAGAGTTCAAAACATTGATTATAAGGATGCTCAAGGAATTCAGTTGTAACTTGAACAGAGAAGTAGGAAGACATAAAAATATAGAGAGAAACCATAAAAAAGAGCCAGTCAGCAGTGAAGAATCACCAGCAGACTAAGATGAAGCAGAGGATCAAATCAGTGACTTGGAAGACAAGGAACTAGAAAACACCCAATTGGAACAAAAAAAAAGGTAAAAGAATGAAAAAAAATTGAGTCTAGTTTAAGAGACCTCTGGGACAATATCAAACATAACAACATTTACATAATAGGGGTAACAGAAAGCGAAAAAAGAGCAAGCCAGGGAATGAGAACCTATTTTAAAAAGTAATGAAGGAAAACTTCCACAACCTATAGAAGGAAACAGACAGACAATCGCAAACAAGATGAAAGCAAAGAGGCCCACACAAAAACACATCATAATTAAAATGCCAAAGGTTAAAGACAGAGATTTTGAAAGAAGCGAGAGAAAAGCCATTACCGGGACTTCCAGAAAAATGGCGGCATGAGGTGAGCCTCTGTAAACCTCCCCTGGAATTTACAAGAATCAAACAACAAAAACTCCACAAAGGACACCCTGCACAGCAGACAGGCAAGACGAGAGGCCCACTACCGACTGAAATCAACTACAGGTGGGAGATTCGCGCGAGTGGAGGGAGGAGGAAAGGAGGGCGGAGACGGAGCCGCGCGGGCGCAGGACGCAGACATAGCTCAGTGCACCGAGCTCGCTGCTTCCCGGAACTACCGCAGCTGCGGGAGAGGGAAGAACTCGGACTGCTAGGACTCTGCCAGGGCTCCACAGGGCTGAGGGGACAGCATATAACACGGCTGAACCCAACGCTCACGGCAGAGACCTCGGAGAAAAGACTGAGGGAAAAAGGCTGAAAACGGTGGTTTAAGCCCACACTGCCGAGCAGAGAACGGAGCCTTAGGTACTGAGACTAGCCACCCCCTCCCTCCCCTCCCAGAGCTCGCCCCGCCCCCACCTGCCCGGTGCTAGAAGCGAAACAGTAGCAGTGTCAGATCAAAACAACAGAAAATTTGCTGTTTTGAGAACTATGGACCGCAGACACAAATTCACAGCCCAACTAGTTCCAGCAAAGGGGAGAGAGCTGTGGAAGCAGGACCAGCTGTGGTGGTGGTCGCCGCCATTGCTCTGGGCCACCTCTCACAACTCACCCTGCCCCTGACCCCACCTATCTGGGCGGATCCCTGCAGGAGTAAACAGAACTGCTGAAACATATGGGCTCTGAATCTGGAGCTGGAAGAGGTTTGGAACATCAAAAGCTCTCCGCATACCCACCGGGACACTGCGCCCTGTGACCTAGACGAACTATTAAGAGAGGAGAAGCCCATCTCCCAGGGAATCACCCCATTGTGAGAGAAGTTGGAATAGTGCAGAGAAAACATAGCACTACCGTGTGGGAGAAGAAAAATAAGTTGCAGTTGGAGAAATAATAAAACATTCTACCAACAAGTACTGGCAAACAAAAGAAAGACCGCTTTCTATCAACCTGTTGCAGAAGTCACTCCTGTAGATGTCTAGGAAGAGAAATAGTAAACCAGTAATCGCCATGAATAACCAAGGCAACAAGATAGCTCAGAAAGAAAGTGAAAAATCTCCAGAGAAGGCACTTAAAGATACAGAAATATGTGACTTAAATGACAGAGAATTCAAGATTGCAGTTCTGAAAAAACTCAACGAGATACAAGAAAACACAGATAGGCAGTTAAATGAACTCAGAAACTCAATCAAAGAACAGCATGAGCATTTTACGAAAGAGATTGAAATTTTAAAAAGAACCAAATAGAATTTCTGGAGATTAAGAACTCAATAGAAGAAATTAAGAATGAAATAACCAGCTTAGGTAGTAGAGTTGACCAGATGGAGGAAAGAATCAGTGACATCGAAGATAGAAACCTGGAAATGACACAGATAGAAGAAGAAAGAGACTTGAGACTTAAAAGAAATGAAAGAACTCTACAAGAACTTTCTGACTCCATCAGAAAGAGCAATATAAGAATAATGGGCATACCAGAAGGAGAAGAAAGAGAGAAGGAACAGAGAATATATTCAAACAAATTGTCGATGAGAACTTCCCAAATTTGTGGACAGAACTGGACCCTCGAATCCAAGAAGCAAATAGAACACCTAGTTACCTCAATCCCAACAGGCCTTCTCCAAGGCACATTGTATTGAAGCTGTCTAAAATCAACGACAAAGAAAGAATCCTCAAGGCAGCCAGGGAAAAGAAGACGGTAACTTACAAAGGAAAGCCCATTAGATTATCATCAGATTTTTCAGCAGAAACTCTACAAGCCAGGAGGGAGTGGAACCAAATATTCAAACTATTGAAAGAGAGAAATCATGAGCCAAGAATAATATATCCAGCAAAGATATCCTTTAGATATGAAGGAGGAATAAAGACGTTTCCAGACATACAGAAGCTGAGGGAATTTTCTAATACACGACCTGCACTACAAGAAATACTAAAGGAGGCTATTCGACCACCATCAACAGGGACAATTTGTGGCAACCAAAACTCAAAAAGGGGGAGAGTAAAGGCCTGAACCGGAATATGGGAATGGAGAAAGTAAGCGTGCTGAAGAAAATGGAATACTCTAAATATCAAACTTTCTTTTACATAAACTTAAGGGTAACCACTCAAAATAAATCCAGAATTGAAATATATACTGAAATAAAAGAAGAAACAGAGGGAAACATCATAGAATACCACCACACAGAAATAATAGACAACAACAAAAGGCAAAGAAACAATGGAGACACAGCCTTACCAGAAAACTAAAGATAGAATGACAGGAAATCCTCACATATCAATAATCACCCTAAATGTAAATGGACTGAACTCACCAATAAAAAGGCACAGAGTAGCAGATTGGATCAAAAACTAAACCCAACCATATGCTGTCTCCAAGAGACACATCTCAGCTACAAGGACAAGCATAGACTCAAAGTGAAAGGGTGGAAATTGACACTCCAAGCAAATGGTACCCAGAGAAAATCAGGTGTAGCCATAATGATATCAGATGAAACAGACTTCAAGGTGAAAAAGATAACAAGAGACAAAGATGGACATTTCATAATGGTGAAGGGACTGTACAACAAGAAGACATAACAGTCATCAATATTTATGCCCCCAATCAGGGAGCACAAATACACCAAGCAACTACTAACAGAACTAAAGGGAGAAATTGACCAAAACACAATTATACTAGGGGACTTAAATACATCATTGACAGCTATGGATAGATCATCCAAACAGAAAATAAATAACGAAATAGTAGCCCTAAATGACACATTAGATGAAATGGACATAATTGACATTTATAGAGCACTTCATCCTAAAACATCAGACTATACATTCTTTTCTAGTGTACATGGAACATTCTCAAGGATAGACCATATATTGGGACATAAAATCAGTCTCAACAAATTTAAGAAGATTGAAATCATACCATGCATATTCTCTGATCACAAGGCTTTGAAATTGGATATCAACTGTAAAAAGAAAGCGGAAAAACACAAATACATGGAGATTAAACAACATACTTTTAAAGAAGGACTGGGTCAAAGAAGAAATTAGAGGAGAGATCAAAAGATACATAGAAACAAATGACAATGAAAATACATCCTACCAAAATTTTTGGGATGCAGCGAAAGCAGTTTTAAGAGGAAATTTATCTCATTACAGGCCTATCTCAAGAAACAAGAAAACTCCCAAATAAATAACCTCATGTTACACCTTAAAGAACTAGAAAAGAAGAACAAGTAAAACCCAAGGTCAGCAGAAGAAAGGAAATAACAAAAATTAGAGCAGAACTAAATGAAATAGAGAACAAAAGACAATAGAAAAAATTAATGTGACAAAGAGCTGGTTCTTTGAAAAGATTAACAAAATTGACAAACCCTTGGCTAGACTTACTAAGATAAAAAGAGAGAAGACACTGATTAACAAAATCAGAAACGTAAAAGGGCAAGTTATCACGGACACCACAGAAATACAAAGGATCATCCAAGAATACTATGAAGGACTATATGCCACCAAATTCAACAACCTAGAAGAAATGGACAAGTTCTTAGAAACATATAGCCTTCCAAGGCTGAACCATGAAGAACTGGAAAATCTAAACAGACCGATCACCAGTAACGAAATTGAATCAGTCATCCAAAACCTACCCAAAAGCAAAAGTCCGGGACCAGATGGCTTCACTAGTGAATTCTACCAAACCTTCAAAGAGGATCTAATACCAATTCTGCACAAACTCTTCCCAAAAATTGAAGAAGAGACAGTACTCCCTAACTCATTTTATGAGGCCAACATTACCCTGATACCAAAACCTGGTAAGGACAGCACAAAAAAGAAAACTACAGACCAATATCTCTAATGAATACCGATGCAAAAATCCTAAATAAAATTCTAGCAAATCGAATACAACAATGCATTAAAAAGATTATTCATCACGACCAAGTGGGGTTCATCCCGGGGCACAAGGATGGTTCAACATACAAATCCATCAATGTGATACATCACATAAACAAAATAAAGGACAAAAATCATATGATTATATCAATTGATGCAGAAAAAGCATTTGACAAGATACAACATCCATTTATGATTAAAACACTTAATAAAATGGGTATAGAAGGAAAATACCTTAACATAATAAAGGCCATATATGACAAGCCCTCTGCTAATCTCATAATTAATGGAGAAAACTGAAGCCCTTTGCTCTACGTTCAGGAACACGACAGGGATGTCCCCTATCACCTCTGCTTTTCAACATAGTGTTGGAAGTCCTTGCCAGAGCAATCAGGCAAGAGAAAGAAATAAAAGGCATCAAATTGGGAATGAAGAAGTTAAATTATCACTTTTGCAGTGACATGATGCTATATATAGAAAACCCTAAAGACTCCACCAAAAAGCTATTAGAAACAATCAACGAATACAGTAAAGTTGCTGGCTACAAAATCAACGCACAAAAGTCCATTGCCTTCCTATATACTAACAATGAAATCTCAGAAAAAGAAATACAAAAAACAATTCCTTTTGCAATTGCAGCAAAAAGAATAAAATCCCTAGGAATAAACTTAACCAAGGATGTGAAAGACCTATATGCTGAAAACTATAAGACATTTTTGAAAGAAATTGAAGAAGACACAAAGAAATGGAAAGACATTCCGTGCTCATGGATTGGAAGAATCAACATAGTTAAAATGGCCATATTACCCAAAGCAATATAGAGATTCAATGCAATCCCCATCTAAATCCCAATGGCTATTTTAAAAAAATAGAACAAAAATCATCAGATGTGTTTGGAACCACAAAAGACCCCGAATAGCCAAAGCAATCTTAAGAAAAAAGAACAATACCGGAGGTATCACGCTCCCTCACTTTGGCTTGTTGTACAGGGCTACAATAATCAAAAGAGCATGGTATTGGCAGAAAAACAGACACATACCAACGGAATAGAATTGAGATCCCAGAAATAAAACCACATAAATATGGACAGATAATTTTTGACAAAGAAGCTAAAAACATACAATGGAGCAAAGACAGCCTCTTCAATAAATGGTGCTGGGAGAATTGGATAGCCACGTGCAAAAGAATGAAACTGGACTGCTATTTGTCACCATGTACCAAAGTTAATTCAAAATGGATCAAAGACTTAAGCATAAGACCTGACACAATAAACTGCATAGAAGAAAACATAGGTACTAAACTTATGGACCTTGGGTTCAAAGAGCATTTTATGAACTTGACTCCAAAGGCAATGGAAGTAAAAGCTAAAATAAACGAATGGGACTATATGAAACTTAAAAGCTTCTGCACAGCAAAAGAAACCATTGACAAAATAAAGAGGCCACCAACTGAATGGGAGAAGATTTTTGCAAACAGTGCCTCCGATAAGGGCTAGTATCCAGAATATACAAGGAACTCATGCAACTCAACAACAAAAAACAAACAACCCAATTGAAAAATGGGCAGAGGACTTGAAGAGACATTTCTCCAAAGAGGACATACAAATGGCAAATAGACATATGAAAAATGCTCAACATCACTAATCATCAGAGAAATGCAAATCAAAACCACAATGAGATATCACCTCACCCCAGTCAGAATGGCTATCATCAACAAGACAAATAGTAACAAATGTTGGAGAGGCTGTGGAGAAAAAGGAACCCTCATACACTGTTGGTGGGAATGCAGACTGGTGCAGCCGTTATGGAAGGCAGTGTGGAGGTTCCTCAAAGAATTACGAATAGAATTGCCATATGACCCAGCAATCCCTCTCCTGGGTATCTACCCAAAAATCTGAAAACATTTAGAGATAAAGACACGTGTGCTCCAATGTTCATTGCAGCTTTGTTTACGGTGGCCAAGACATGGAAACAACCAAAATGTCCTTCGATAGATGAATGGATAAAGAAGTTGTGGTATATATACACAATGGAATACTATTCGGCAGTAAGAAAAGATGATATAGGAACATTTGTGACAACATGGATGGATCTTGAGAGAGTAATGCTGAGCGAAACAAGTCAGACAGAAAAAGCAGAGAACCATGTGATTTCACTGATATGTGGTATATAAACCAAAAACAACAAAAGAACAAGACAAACAAATGAGAAACAGAAACTCATAGACACAGACAATAGTTTATTGGTTGCCAGAGGGTAAGGGGGTTGGGGGGTGTGGGGTGGGAGATGAGGGTAAGGGGGATCGAATATATGGTGATGGAAGGAGAACTGACTCTGAGTGATGAACACACAATGGGATTTATAGATGATGTAATACAAAATTGTACACCTGAAATCTATTTAATTTTACTAACAATTGTCACCCCAATAAATTTAATTTAAAAAAGTAAAAAAAAGAAAAGCCATTACCCACATGGGAGCTTCCATTATAGTCTGTCAACTGACTTCTCAAGAGAAACTTTGAAGGCCGGAAAGGATTGGCATGAAATAATCAAAGTGGTGAAAAGCAAGGACCTACATCCAAGATTCCTCTACACAGTAAAGCTATCATTTAGAATGAAAAGACAAGATAAAGAGTTTCCCAGACAAGAAATAGCTAAAGGAGTTCATCACCACCAAATCAGTATTACAAGGAATCTTAGAGGGACTTCTTTAAGAAAATAAAATAAAAAATAATGAAATGCCAATAACTACATATCTATCAACAATTTCTTTATTTTTTAAAGATTTTTATTAAAATATATCTAACATACAATATTATATTAGCTTCAGGTATTAAACATTTATATACCTAAAGAAGCGATCACCATGATAAATCCAAAAACCATCTGACACCATACTATGCCATCAGAATATTACTGACTATATTCACTATGCTGTATATTACATTCCCGTGACTTATTTGTTTTATACCTGGAATTTTGTACCTCTTATTCCCCTTCACCTATTCCCCCTTTTGAAAAATTTCAATTACAGGTGACATTCAATATTATTTTTACTAATTTCAGGTGTATAGCATAGTGGGTAGACATTTATATAATTTAAGAAGTGATCTCCCTGGCACCATACAGAGATATTACAATATTGTTGACCATATTTTCTGTGCTTTACTTTAGATTCCCATGACAATCTTGGAACTACCAATTTATACTTCTTAATCCCTTCATCTTTTTCACCCAGCCCCTAAACCCCAACAAATCTAGCATCCATCAGACACCATACATAGTATTACAATATTGTTGACTATATTCTTTATATTATACATTACATCCCCATAACTACTTTGAAACAACCAATTTGTACTTATTAATCCCTTCCCCCCTTTCATCCATTTCCCCAACTACCCCCCATACGGTAACCATCAGAATGTCCTCTGTATCTAGGAGTTTGTTTCTGTTTTTTGTTGTTGTTGTTGTTGTTCTTTAGATTCTGTGTATAACTGAAATTGCATGGCATTTGCCTTTATGAGTCTTACATACTCCACTGAGCACAGTATCTTCCAGGTCAATCCATGCTGCTGTAAATGGCAAAATCCCATTCATTTCCATGGCCTAACAACATTCCATGGTATATATGTACCAACTCCTCTTTATCCATTCATCCATCGATAGACACCAAGGCTGCCTCCACACCTTGACCATTTTAAACAATGCTGTAGTGAACATATGGGTGCACACATGCCCTAGAAGTTGAGTTTTGACCTAGAATTGGAATTACTGGGTCTTTTTTAGTATCTTGGTATAGCTTTTGCTTTAAAGTCATTTTGTCTGGTATAAGTATTGCTACCTCAGCTTTTTTATTGTTGTTTTCCCATTTTCATGAAACCTCTTCTCCCTTCCTTTACTTTCAGTCTGTGTGTGTCTTTTGATCTGAAATGTGTGTCTTACAGGCAGCATATGTAAGGCTCTTGTTTCCTTATTGATTCAGCCATCGTATCTTTTGATTGTAACATTTAATCCATTAACATTTAAAATAATTGTTGATGTATAATAATTGTTGTTATTGCCACTTATTATTAATATTTTGGATTTTTTTTGTCTTAAAGGAGTCACTCTGACATTCATTCTAATACTGGTTTGGTGGTAATGAAATACTTTTGCTTTTTCTTATCTGTCCTTCAATTTTAAATAGTAGCCTTGCTGGGTGGAGTACTCTTCTTGGTGATAGGCCCTGGCTTTTAATCACTTTCAATAGTTCATGCCAATCCCCAATGGCCTGCAAAGTTTCTGTTGAGAAATCAGCTGACAGTCTTATGGGAGCTCCATTTTTGATAATTAACTGCTTTTCTCTTGCTGCTTTTAAGATTCTTGCTTTTTTCTTGAACCTTTGGCATTTTAATTATGATGTGTCTTGGTGTGGCCCTCTTTCAGCTCATCTTGTTTGAGACTCTCTGTGCTTCTGGGTTTTTATGTCTATTTCGTTCACCAGGTTATGGACATTTTCTATCTTTATTTCTTCAAATAGGTTTTCAATTCCTTGCTCTCTCTCTCTCCTTCTGGTACCTCTATGATGTCAATGTTCATGTGCTTGATGCTGCCCCAGAGGCCCCCTAAACTCTCCTCATTTTTTTGGATTATTTTTTCTTTTTGCTGTTCCGACTGTGTTTTCTACTACCTTGTCTTCCAAATAGTTGATTCAATCCTTTCTTCATCTAACTTACTATTGATTCCCTCTAATGTATTATTTATTTCAGTTATTGTGGTCTTTATTTCTGACTGGTTCTTTTTTATGTTTTCTATCTCCATTTTTATGTTTCCTTTATCTTTGTTGAAGTTCTTGCTGTGATCATTGAGCATCCTTATACCCCGTGTTTTGAAGTCTGTATCTAGTACATTGCTTGTATCCATTCTGTTATTTTTTTTCTGGAGTTTTGTTCTGTTATTTTGCTTGGGAAATGTTTATTTCTTTGTCTCCCCTTTTTGGCTGCCTTACTGTGTTTGTTTCTATGTATTGGTTAGGGCTGCTCTGTCTACAGGTCTTAGTAGAGTGGTCTTATGTACTAAATATACTGTGGGGCCCAGTGGCTCAGTGGCTCCGATCTCCTGAACTGTGTGCTCCATGATTGCCCCAGTGTGAGATGTATATCCCCTTCTATTGGAGTTGAGCCTTAGTTTCTGTTTGCATATCAATGGGTGGATTTTACCCTCAAGCTGATTGTTTGTGAGGCATGGCCATGACTATAGTGGAGGAGTTTTTGTGCAGCAGCTTATCGTACAGACCAGAATTCACTTTAACTGGGCTCTAATGCCAGCCCAGTCATCCTTTTAGGTACGTTGTTCTTGGAGTCAGCTGAGTGATGTTTTGGCTTAGTCCCAAGCTGACCACAGGGCATGCTAGCCCTGAAACTCCTGGGAGGGGTCCTGCCAGAAGTGAAGTTCAGCTACAGCCTGTGCCCTTCCTGGGGTACCTGGCATGAGCCACAAAGCAATCTGCAGATGGCTGCCATCCATTGTGTGCTTGAAGGTGCCTCCAGAAGCCAAGTTGCAAATCAACATTGACTGTCACTAGTGCCAGGCTTGGGACTGCTCAGTAATAGGCACAGGACACATATAAGCCAGATGCTGCTTGTTTGGATTTTGTGAATATTTGAGACATTTTAGGAACATCCGCAGCATGAGTCAAACCATGCCCTTTGGAGGGAAAAGTCACTGGAAGTGGTTTGTATAGGTCTGCACTTTGGGTTGGATAGGGTCTCAGGGAATCACCAGGGTGGGGTGTCAACTAAGTTGATTGAGACTCAGATATGATGGCCACCTTTGTCTGCATGCTGGAAGGGGGGAAAGATCAATAAAGAATGAATGGATTCTGCCTGCACCTCTGTCTGGGAGAAAGCTGTTACTCCAGCCCTTGCCCTGAGCCAGACAACTCAGTTTACCCCATTTGTGCCTGGCAGCTTTAGAGCTGTTGCCCTAGTGATGGAGCTCAGAGTGAGTCAGTCAGGGAGTAAGTCCATGTGCAAGCATTTTAAGAGGTTCACCTGGGACTCTAGCTGCTGTCCATCTTATCCAGCCACAATCTCTACTGGTTTTTCACAGCCAAATGTTATAGGGACTTCTTTCCTCAGCACTGGAAACCTGATCTGGAGAGCAGAATGTGGAGCTGAGACCATTCTCTTCTCTGAGGGGGACCTGACTATTAACAATTACTTTAAATGTAAATGGATTAAGTGTTCCAATCAAAAGATGGGGTGGATGAATTGATGAGAAAACAAGATCCTTACATACGCTGCCTACAAGGAACTCATTTCAGATCGAAAGACACACAGAGACTGAAAGTAAAGGGATGGAAAAAGAGATTTTGTGAAAATGGAAACAAAAAGAAAACCTAGAGTAGCAATACTTATACCAGATGAGAGGGACTTTAAATCAAAGGTTATAACGAGACAAAGAAGGACCCAGTAATCTCAATTCTGGGTATTTGTCTGAAGAAATCCAAAACTCTACTTTGAGGGGATGTGTGCATCCATACATTCATTGCAGCGTTATTTACAGTGGCCAAGATGTGGAGGCAGCCTGGGTGTCTAGCAGTGGATGAATGGATAAAGAGTAAGTGGTACATATATACAATGCAATATTGCTAGGTGATGGAAGGGAATGGGATTGCTATCTGTGGTGGCATGGAAGGAACTTGAGGGTATTGTGGTGAGTAAAGTATGTCAAACTGAGAAAGACAGGTGCAATGTGATTTCACTTATATAATGAATCTAACGAAAAAGAAAACAAACAAACAAAACAGAAACAAACTCATAGATATAGAGAATATTTTGACGGTTGCCAGATGGGTGGGTGTTTAGGGGTGTTGGAGCAAAAAGGGTTAGGGTTTAGTAAGTACATATTGGTTGTTACAAAGTAGTCATAAGGATGTAAGGTGTAACATAAGGAATATAGTCAATAATATTGTAATAACTATGTATGGTGTCAGATGAGAGGGTGTTGGGGGGTAGGGCGAAAAAGGTGAAGGCATTAAGAATTACAAATTAGTAGTTACAAAATAGTCATGGGGATGTAAAGTGAAGCCTAGGGAATATAGTCAATAATATGGTAATAACTACATATACTGCCAGGTGGGTACTTGACTAGTCAGGGGTATTGCTTTGTAAATTGTTAAATATCTAACCACTATATAGTACACCTGAAACAAATAAAAATAATATTGAATATCAAATATAGTTGTAAAAATTTTAAATGTGGGGAAATGTGAAGGGGAATAAGAGGTTTAAAATTTCATGTATAAAACAAATTAGTCATGGGGATGTAATTTACAGCATAGGGAATATAGTCATAATATTGTGATAGCATGGTATGCTGTCAGATGTTTGCTGGACTTATCATGTGATCAGTTTTTTAAGTATACAAATGTTGAGTAACTACGATGTATATGTGAAACTAATATAACATTGTATGTCAGCTATATCTTAATAAAAATCTTTTAAGAAGATAAAAAAATAGTAGGGATGAGACTGGGATTCAAGAAAGAGATTTTGTTTGTAGAATAAGAGGGACTGGAACATGTTAATTGTTGCTTGTAATCTCTTTCAAGGTCACCATTGTGATGGTAGCACTATTGGAAATGGGCAAGTCAGATACCCTGTAGTGGATCATAGGAAAGAAGCCTAGCTCCCCAATGTTCTAATGAAATTTAGTAACGTGATTCTGAAATAAGAAGTTGATAAAGAGTTGTTATTTAAGAATAAGACAAATCAAGTGGCAATCCACTTACTGGTATTTTTGGATTGTTAATAAATGTTTAACAAAAAGGGGTTCAATAATTCAACAGCACATTAAGCCAAAAAAAAATTTAAAGTGGTCTGTAACTGCCCATAAATCAAGTTGTGCAGCATGTGATTTACTTCCTGCCAAAAACATTTGCTTGCTCCAATTTAGTCTGCTTTATCTAGATACAGTAATTATTTCACTTTGGCAAAGATACTTGTTTGAAATTAGCACTTACAGACCCCTACATTTTTCCCCTTCTGAGATCTTCTCACCTCCTGTATTATGCCTGATAAGTCTGTTTATCACAAGGTCTCTACAGTAAAGGCCTTCCAGAAAACCTTTATCTCCAGATAGACATTCACTACAAGGGAGCCACAGTACTTGTAACACTGGGTCTGGCACCCAGTAAGCAAATAGCCATTCAGCCAAGCATTTGATCCTCCTGCAAGCAATCTCTGAGCAGATGATTGCTGCCCTTTCGAACTCCACTCAAGATTCTGGACCTAATCACATCAGGTCATATAAATGGGGCAGGCAGTGTTAGAGGGTGCTTAGCAAGCTGTAACAGTTGATTTATTCCTCATAATATGTTGTCACAAGTTTGCCATCACTTCTCCCTCCATATCATGATCTCCTTGGAGGAACTTGATGCTCATTGCTTCCTCAGAGGACTATTTCTTAGCATTCACATACCTGCAAATCCGCTAAGATGCCAAATGGCACCTGCTGGCACCAAACCCCCTTTCCTTAGCTGTGTATTGTATTTGGTCACCTGGGCCCAAAACAATGCTACTGGTGCTCAATCTCACAAAGACATTTCTAAAAACAACTTCTTCAGCTTCTTTCTGTTGTCTCCAGGTCTTCAGGGGCTAGGAAAATCAGTCCATGGGGTCCATAAGAGCAATAGATACCATAATAGCATTAGCTACCCTTTTTTGAGGCACTGCATGTCAGGCACTCTTTTAAATGCTTTATACGTATTTGCAGTTTTAATCTTGTCATTCTACAACTCAGTGAAGCTAGTACTTATTATTATTTCTATTTTACATGTGAGGCAACAGGCACAGAAAGATTAAGTAAATTTTCCAAAGTCACTCAGCAAGTAAGTGGTGGAGCCAGCATTTGAATCCAGGTAGCTTGACTCCAGAGTTCATGCTCTTAGCCACAGTACTCTACTGCCTTTCTGGGCATTAACCCTTCTGTGTCTCCGACTCTAGGCACCTAAACACAAAACCTTATTTTTCTTAGGTTCCCTTCCTTCTATGCAGTTCAGATAATGCAGTTTGATATCATGTGGGCCACTGATTCACCATATGACCAGATTATGAACCAAAAATCATGCTGAGGATACCCTGCTCAGATACCCTGCTCTACCTAATTGAGGTCATGTACCCAAAGAAATGTTTTGAACCCAAATAAAGCACCCAAAAGAAATGTTTTGTTCATATCAGCCACTCAAAAATATTTATCTGCTAGATTGTTAATAACAAAAAGAACCTTCTAGTTTCCAAATAGACCAAAAGAGTAAATAGCTCATTGGCGTGGAATAAATGCTTCAAGAATGTGGGTGTAAGTGGACAATGAGGTCACTGTAGGTACCCCCTCTTATTCCTCTTTAAACTCTTCCCTACTCTATCCACACACAGACAGTGCTATGAAAAAGGACCATCTTAGCCTCTCCCAGACTTGAATTCCCATCTACATTCCCTTAGGAAGCTTTAACAGAACAACAACAAATGTGAACATGGAAAGAAGGTGGGAAGTGGAAAGGAAATGACATAATCAGTAACATGAATTGTTCTGTTATACAAAACAAGCCTCCACTACTACCCTCTTACAGAGTAAAAATATTTATGCTTCAGCTTTATTAATCATGTGTATCTTAGTACAAATGATCCTTTCCAAAAGGAGGGCTAGCTGCTGGTTGTTTTCCCTGAAAAGTGGGAGATAATTGAGGGACCTCACGATCTAAGGTTGGAAGAGAGAGTAAGAAAAGCAGTCATCACAGGCTTCATAATCTTGTATCATGCTTGATAAACAATTACCTCCTGTCACAGGCAGGGCTGAGTTCTCCATTAGGCACAATAGGCACAGTGCCCGGGGCACTCAAAAATGTTTTGCTTTATTTAAAAATCAAAAGAAATAAATGAACTTTTAGGTAAAAGAAAAAATGTTAACATATAATATTAATATATTCCTCTTTATACCAATATAGTAATAGAATATATTTTAAATTTTATTTTATGGAGGACAAGGCCCATGAAGGCAAAAGTGACTCAGGCCCTCAAAAGTCCAAAGCTGTGTTCCTAAGGAAGCAGACATGGAGGAAGAGTTTAGCATCCAGGATGTTTTTTAAAGATGTGTTTGTGTTAGCAACACTTGTAGAAGAGAAGGAAGGAAGCTTAAAAAAAGAAGGGAAAAGCTGAAATGCAAGGTAGTCTCAAGGACAGATTCAACCAACTCCACTGGGAGCAGTGGAGTTAGAATGCCCCTTCAGAGTTGTTCCAAGTTGGGCTGAGATGACAGGCCTTTTATTTCCATACCCATCATTGGATATGGGATGCTCAGAGAAGGAGTTTGGCCTGGGGTGAGGTGACCCTATGCAGCTAAAGCAAACAATGAAGGGACTGACAGCTGGAAGCTGTCGGCTAACCTCACTGTGAGTAGGTAGTTGAACAGTGAGTCCTTATTTTTTTTTTTATTAAATTTATTGGGGTGACAATTGTTAGTAAAATTACATAGATTTCAGGTGTACAATTCTGTATTACATCATCTATAAATCCCATTGTGTGTTCATCACCCAGAGTCAGTTCTCCTTCCATCACCATATATTCGATCTCCCTTACCCTCATCTCTCACCTCCCACTCCCCACCCCCCTTACCCTCTGGCAAACGGTGGCCAAGACATGGAAACAACCAAAATGTCCTTCGATAGATGAATGGATAAAGAAGTTGTGGTATATATACACAATGGAGTCCTTATTTTTTAAAATTTGTTTTTTAGTTACCGTTGATATACAATATTATATTAGCTTCAGGTGTACAACATAGTGATCAGATGTTTACATACCTTATGATGTGATCACATCAGTAAGTCTAGTACCCATCTGAAACCATACATAATTATTACAATACAGAGGATGCCAAAAAATGTATATACATGGTAAGAAAGGAAAACTATTAAAATTGCAATACTCAATATATACTGATAACAAAAGATGAATACAAATCACGTTTGACTTCTGCAATTACAAGAAGTGCTCAAAGTGGTTACCGTCAGCGTCCAGACACTTCTTTTTAAAAATGAATTAATGAATTTTTTTCCTTAGGCAAATTTGTTTTCTTTTTTTTTTTTAATTAAATTTATTGAGGTGACAATTGTTAGTAAAATTACATAGATTTCAGGTGTACAATTCTGTATTACATCATCTATAAATCCCATTGTGTGTTCAATTAAAGTTTATTGGGGTGACAATTGTTAGTAAAATTACATAGATGTCGGATGTACAATTCTGTAATATATCATCTATATATCACATTGTGTATAAACAATGCATCCGATAAGGGGCTAATACACAAAATATATAAGGAACTCATACAACTCAACAACAAAAAATCAAAAAATCCAATTAAAAAATGGGAAGAGCACTTGAATAGATATTTCTCCAAAGAGGACATAGAAATGGGCAATAGACATATGAAAAAAATGTTCAACAATCATCAGAGAAATGCAAATAAAAACTACAATGAGGTGTCACTTTACACCAGTTAAAATGGCTATCATCAACAGACACGTCTGACTATGGTGAACTACTGCTTGAGCAATGTTGATCAAACTGTCCACTTGTATACACTTTTTGACACCTCTGGTGTTATTGACTATATTTCCTATACTGTACTTTACATCTTGTCACTCTTTACATGAAGGAGGATCTGGGAGGTGCTTCACAGCTTCCACCACACCTCTTACTCTCACCTTGGAGGAAGAGCCTTTTGTGTAAGGAATCAACACTATCTCTGCTGGCTGAAAGCAAGGCCTAGTGGCAATATAACCCCACTTCCTTCCAGCCTGGTAAGAATAGCCACAAGAAAGGCACTATAAATTAAATCAAATATATTATGTAGTGCATTTATTTTTATCTCAGGCCATAGCCCTTAGGTTATTTTTATTACCTTTTTTTAAAATAAAATTTGGCAATACCTGTCCATCCCATCAATTTGTCAAGTTTGAATTCTGAAATCTATATATCCATACAAAATTTACACCCCCCTCCAAGAATATTTTTATCCTCATATAAAATTTATGTCAGTAGTGTTTTGCCAATATGGCTACCATAAACATTTTGTTTAGACTGAGAGAGTGAGTTCTATATGTTGCAGATAACAATTTCCTTGGTACAGGACAGCCAATCACATAAGTTAGAGGATAGAGTGACTGGCTATCTTCTGCACAAATTTATTAGTGTAACTGTATTCATCTTCTGATTAGATAAGAAACAGATCATGTATGATCCTAACTAAAATGCTTTTCTCACATCTATGTTGCACAGGTAGCAAAACCCAGGGACAAGAAGAAAATCAGCATCAACCTAAATAAAGAGTTAGTTGAATTAAAACTGTTTGAGGAAGAAAGAAGACAGAAAGGGAAGAGTGTTGCATTTGGAAATGTGGACAAAGGTGGAAGTTTTAAGAAAAATTACCTATTGATCTCTCACTTGCAAATTTTGGAAATCTCTTGCTAGATTGTTTAAAATTATTATTATCATCACCACCATTGCACAGAAGAAACAATAAGATAGAAATGCCTATTTTCTTCTGTAGTGAAGCACCTGTCACTTCCTACTCGCTCCTCTCCACCCTAGATAACTTATGAAAAGCAATTTCAAAGTCTGTACACTATCACACGCATTTTCCCAAATATTCCTTTTAATGGATTTTGCATATCCTGGGTTTCCAATTATGCAATCATAGGCAAAATCCATGATCTGAATCTAGCAATTGACAAAGATTTCCTTATACAATACTGAATCGCTAGGGGAAGCTTTTATTGTTCTTGCACATCCACAATTACCTGAGCTTTCCTTTACACCTGCCTGCCTCTTGGCAATCCACTTAGGTGTCAGTTTGCAGACTACTAACTCCTAATCACAAACTCCAGTTTTTGTGATGGGGAAAATATCCATTCAGCACTACAACAAAACACAAGGACCATCTTTTCCTGTCATAAAAATGGTCCAAATACCAAGTCATTTTTCTACCTCATGAAGGTTCCTATCTGAGTTTGCATGGCCCATGTGTTCTATATTTTTTAAAATGTGGAGTAGAGCATAGGGAAGATAGTCAAATGTATTGTAACAGCTATATACAATGTCAGAGGGGTAGTAGATTGGGGAGTTATCACTTTGTGAGGGTTGTAAATGTCTAACTAGTCTGTTGCTTTGTACACCTGGAACTAATAAAAAATGAATCAGAGACTTAGATTAAAGTCCTGATTCATTCAATTTAAAAAAAAAATCCACTGTAAGAAAATGTAAATTTATAAAGCACTGTGGGTAGATGATATGGATGGAGATAGGTGAGAAGATAGGAGCCGACAAGAAATGTAAAATAATGTATTTGCTTTAAATAAAGGTTTACATAATAACTCTCGTGAACACTAACACTCTCCAACACTCATACCTGTTACATTTAAATGCACCCACACTTCTTGATAAGTTGTCTTGTAACCTTCTTCTTGAGCCTTTCATTTCTTTTACACCTCTTTAGTTTTGCCAATAAAATCCCCATCCTGTATATAATTGGTTCTCAATATGAATATATTACTTACTGAAAAAAATAAGTAAATGAATGTGTATTGAACACTGTAAAATGAAAGTGTATTTAATGCTGTAAAATGGAGCATAAATGGAGTCACCAATAGCTAAAAGTGAGAGAATATATGTGAAAATACTTAACACAGGTCTTGGCACTCAATACATATTGTTTTTACAAAGCTTATTTTTTAGTGCAAAATGTATTAGAAACATACTTGATGGAAGAGAAGATGCAATCAGAAACTCAAATTTGATTCATAAGATGCTGAATATTTTCTCCAAAATATTCCCAGACTAATCACTAAAACCAGGGAGCTCACCATATGAACATGAATGATCTATTTGTCCAGTACCTCAATTAATTTGCAGAATATGAAATGATCAAATTAAGAACACTTTAGTGACTGAGAATAATACTTGTGTACAGAGAAAGAGAGAGAGAGAGAGAGAGAGAGAGAGAGAGAGAGGAATAAAAGGGATACGATTACCAACATAAATTTGGATTTTGAATGCAATAAATAATTTTAAACAAGGAAAATAAAGATCTTAATCTAACTCTTACATATACGAATCAGTTACCCATATTATCTTAGGAGACATTCTGAATATGCAGTGCAAGCAGTGAACAGAAACTGCCTAATGGAAGGAGAAAATCTCCATGAAAATTCTAAGTGGGAGACGTAATTTTCTTTTTTGTCCAATTAGTAGTGGTTTTTGGGAAGAACAGAGATTATAAAGAAAGTGGAGCAAGGTGCAGCCAGCTCACTGTTCAAACTATGAGACATCACTGACATCTTACTAATAAGAATAATTTTCTGATATTTGGGGTTTCTCAGACTGTGGAAATCTGTGTAAGTTCCCCCAATGACTCTGGGTTTTTTACAATATTTTTTAAAATTGCAAGATAATATAACAGTATTCAGACACCACAGCTATGTTCAGGTACTAAAATATTATATCAAACAAGAGATAAATGTTCATGTCTGCAGATTCACTAAACTAATATTTTCATGACCCTAAGAGAATGTTAGCTAATTATTTCCCTAACTGCAAAATTACAAAGATTGATGAGATAAATTTTATGCTCAACCTTGATATTTGTAAGAGTAAGTTAAATTTGAAGCTTGTCAAAAGACTGAGTTCCTCTCTAAAAATAAATTGTCCAGAATATCAAATGATGGTTTAGGTACAGGCACATTCAATTCTAATTAATTTTTGCAATATCATAGAAATTAACAAGCATGATATTGGAGTTTTTAGGGAAAACAAAAACAAAACAACAACTACAAAAAAACCTTTCAAACTTTATTCTGAAGGTGGATTCTGAACCCCCAACGATGGCTTCTTTTGAAAATCTTTCCATTTATAACGGTTTCAAAGGCTTCATTAAATAACTCTGGTTTGAAAGCATAAAACACCTTTCTCTAGCCTTTGAATTTAGTAAGCTCTAAAAAAAATCTATTAAAATATGCTGTGACTTTGTCTCCTTTTGGAGATTCATTATATGGGGAAACAGGGACCTCTTGGCTCAGAAAATTAGAGATCCAATAATAAGCTTTGACATAGCTTTCCTATTGCACAGTTCAGTGAAAGAAGGAAGCTCACCATGGAAGAAACAGTACCAGAGCTGACAATTTGTAGCATCAGTGCCAGTGTTGGTGAACCAGATGATTCTCGATGGTAGCACTCCAGACCGTAGACCTAAAACAAAATGGAAGTAAGGAATATAGGTATCTGGGATGGGGGATGGGAGAGCTCTGACCCAATCTAATGTTTACCTGGCTGTGATCCTTAGAGCACTGCATCAAAATCACCTGAGGAGTTGTTACTGAGATTAAAAAGCAGATTCCTGTGTCCCACCCCAAATCTAAAAAACAAGATTCTCAATTGGGGAAATACCTAGGAAGCTACAGTTATAGCAATTATCCCCAGGTGATTATTATGAATAGTAAAGTTTGGGAATCACTAAACTAATGCTTCTGAAACTGGGCTAACATTCCAAGGTATATATCTTCCAACGACTCTGCATTTGAAAAGGACTTTACTCTCTCATAAAGCAAAACCTGAAATGACATCCAAGACTGTAGATATACATTTAAGTAGATACATAGGAGTTTGGGAAGAAACTTCAGCATCACATGTTTTCATCTCCCCATCAACAGAACTTATTACTCAGTATATTCGCAAAAACTTCTGCCCATTTCAGCAGAGAAGCTCAGTACTGTGACTGAACGTAGACAGCACTATAGTCCTAGCCCCAATGTGGGGACAGAGCCAGGAGTGCAGTTTCTAGGCTCTCGGCCTCACATGGAAAGGTGCTGGCTCAGGTAGTAGATGGCCGTCAGCTGTGGCTAGTTGGCCGTCAGCTGTAACCCTTGAGCTGTTGACCACTAATATAACTGCCACAGCTATATTGGAGAGTGGAGTCGAGTGGAGTCGAGGAGATTCGAGTCGGTCAGTTGGCAGAAAAGCGAACAACAGGTCGCACGTTGTGTGAATCCAGCCTCCAATGAGACTATAGTGGTATGACTCCCCTACCTATGGCTCAATGGGTGCTCCTTTTTGGCCTGGCCACATCCTGTGTTCTTATGTGGGGAGCGGAAGCTGAGACCTCGCAGGCCACCCTGCGTGACACATGGCGCAGCGAGCAGGGTATGGTGCCGGCCAAAGCTCTCCCAAGGGCAGCGGAGCAGTTTGTGCGTATGAACACTCAGTCTCAGGAAGACCAGGAGGAGCACCTGCCGGAGAGCTGGAGCCCCGTGGAGGGGTGGGAAGATGTGGACGGTTCCCCAAGCAGCATAGGCCGGAGAAAGTGAAGGTCATTGCGGCCCTGTGGGCTGGGAAGGGCTTGCTGAGGTCCTCAACCCCAGGTTGGGGAGGACTTGGAGCCCTCACCCTGCAGAGAGGGCACACATTGTGAGGATAACGCACGGCCCTGGCAAATGACTGTGGAATGTGGGGAATGGACTCCATCCCTAATTTAATGGACAGCTTGACTGTTTGCTTGGGAACATACCACAATGTAGTGGAACAGGCTGATGTTTGCTTTTGTGTCTCGGCCAGCCACCGTGGAGAATATGTGAGGAAGTCTGTCTGTGCCCAGAGAGAGTGGCAGTGCCCTGAGAGCCCTGGCTGAGTCCAGGAAGTCTGGCCGTGCCCAGAGAGAGTGGCAATGCCCTGAGAGCCCTGGCTGACTCCAGGAAGCCTGGCTGTGCCCAGAGAGAGTGGCAGTACCCTGAGAGCCCTGGCTGAGTCCAGGAAGTCTGGCTGTGCCCAGAAGTCCTGGTGGTGCCCTGAGAAACCCTGGCTGTGTCCAGAGAGCCTGGCTGTGTCTAGGATATTGCATTCATCTCCAGGCTCCTCGCACAGGGACTCTCGTGGAAGACACTTGTTGTGTACATTGTGAGGCGAGACCCTGTAGGGATGGAGTATGGGGACAGAGCCAGGAGTGCAGACTCCAGGCTCTCAGCCTCATGTGGAAAGGTGCTGGCTTGGGTAGTAGATGGCCGTCAGCTGTGGCTAGTTGGCCATCAGCTATAACCCTTGAGACATTGGCCACTAGTATAAATGCCGCAGCTATGTTGGAGAGTGGAGTTGAGTGGAGTTGAGGAGACTCGAGTCGCTCGGTTGGCAGAAAAGCAGACAACAGGTCGCACGTTGTGTGAATCCAGCCTCCAGTGAGACTATAGAGGTATGACTACCATACCTATGGCTCAATGGGTGTTCCTTTTTGGCCTAGCCACATCCTGTGTTCTTATGTGGATGCTGAGACCCCTCAGGGCACACTGCATGACACCCACATAATCAGTGGTCACTTTTGAAAGCTTCATGGAATATATTTTGAAAAGGGAGAGCTTACGGTCTGTAGGGACAGAGCCAGGAGTGCAGTTTCCAGGCTCTCGCCCTCATGTGGAAAGGTGCTCACTCAGGTAGTAAATGGTCATCAACTGTGATTGGATGGCCATCAGCTGTGGCTAGTTGGCCGTCAGCTGTAACCAGTGAGCCATTGGCCACTAATATAACTGTTGTGGCTATGCTAGCAGAAAATGGGGACTAGCAAGAAGATGGTGGCTGAGCTAGCAAGCGCGGATTGCATTTAGCATGGCAGATTGCAGCTAGCAAGTGGGGTTGGATTGGAGTAGTGGCAGAAAAGCGGATGGCGGGTTGCAGATCATGTGGCTCATGCTTCCTATGTCTCCAACCCAGCCAACAGTGAGACTATAGTGATGTGACTCCCCTATCTTTGGCTCCGTAGGTGTTCCTTTTTGCCCTCACTGTATCCTGCATTCTTATGTGGGGAGCGGGACTGGAGATCCTGCCTGACACCTTGCATGACAGGGTCATTTATAATTTCTACACATTAAGCAGAATTTAGATTCAACTTCCAATTTAGAAATGTGATTCTGTTTTTGTATCTGAAAAACGTTTAGGGATGTCATCAAAATGGCAGCATAACGTAAGCCTCTGTAAATCTCCCCTGGAATTTACAACTAATTGAACAACTATAACTCCGCAAAGGACTCAATACACAGCAGACAGGAAAGAAGAAGAGGCGCAGTACTGAATTCACCTAAAGGTGGGTGAATCACATGAGAAGGGAGGAGAGGGAAGGGAGAAGTTCAGAGATGGAGCCGTGCAGGAGCAGAAAAAAGACCTAGCTCAGTTCTCTGAGCTCGCTGCACCCGGAACTATGACAGATGTAGGAGAAGGAAGAATTCGGACTGCTAGGGCTCCGCTTATGGCAAACAGGGCTGAGGGAACAGCATATAACACGGCTGAATGCAACGCTCAAGGCAGAGACCTCGGAGAAAAGATTGAGGAAAGAAGGCTGAAAACGGTGGTTTAAGCCCTCACTGCCAAGCAGAGAATAGAAGCCGTAGGCACTGACACTAGCCGCCATCTCCCTACCCTCAAAGAGCTAGCACTGCCCCCACCTGCCCTGTGCTAGCGCAGAACAGTAGGTGTGTCAGATCAAAAGAACAGAATATATGCTGTTCTGAGAACTGTGGACTGCAGACACCAATTCACAGACCAACTAGTTCCAGCAAAGTGGAGGGAGCTATGAAAACAGAAATGGTTGTGGTGCTCACCACCATTGCTCTGGGCCACCTCTCATACTTCACACCACCCCTGGCCCCACCTATCAGGGAGGATCCCTGCAGGAATAAACAGAACTGCTGAAACATACGGGCTCTGAATGTGGTGCAGGAAGAGTTTTGGAACTTCAAAATCTCTCTGTGCAGGCACACGGACACTGCGCCCTGTGACCAAGGCAAACTATTAACAGAGGAGAAGCCCATCTCCCAGGGAATCCCCCCCAATCTGTGAGAAGCTGGAGTAGTGCAGAGAGAACATAGCACAACCATGTGAGAGAGAAAAAAAACGCTGCAGTGGGAGAGAAAATTAAACATTCTACCAACAAGTACTGTAAAAAAAAAAGACCTCTTCCTATTATCCTGTTACAGAAAATACTCCTGTAGATGTCTAGGGAGAGAAATAATAAATCACTAATTGCCATGAATAACCAAGGCAAAAAGACACCTCAGAAAGAAAGTGAAAAGTCAACAGAAAAGGAACTCAAAGATATGGAAATATGTGACTAAAATGACAGAAAAATCAAAATTGCAGTTCTGAAAACATTCAACACGATTCAAGAAAACACAGAAAGGCAGGTTAATGAACTCAGAAACACAATCAAAGAACACCAGGAGCATTTTACGAAACAGACTGAAATTTTAAAAAAGAACCAAATAGAATTTCTGGAGATTAAGAACTGAATAGAAGAAATTAAGAATGAAATAATCAGCTTAGGTAGTAGAGTTGACCAGATGGAGGAAAGAAGCAATGACATTGAAGATAGAAACCTGGAATGACACGGATGGAAAAAGAAAGAGATTTGAGACTGAAAAGAAATGAAAGAACTCTACATGAACTTTCTGATTCCATCAGAAAGAGCAATATACCAATAATGGGCATACCAGAAGGAGAAGAAAGAGAGAAGGGAAAAGAGAATATATTCAAACAAATTATTTATAAGAACTTCCCAAACTTGTGGACAGAACTGGATCCCGAAATCCAAGAAGCAAATAGAACACTTAATTCCCTCAATCCAAACAGGCCTTCTCCAAGGCACATTGTATTGAAGCTGTCTAAAATCAATGGCAAAGAAAGAATCCTCAAGGGAGCCAGGGAAAAGAAGATGGTAACCTACAAAGGAAAGCTCAATAGATTATCATCAGATTTTCAGCAGAAACTCTACAAGCCAGGAGGGATTGTAACCAAATATTCAAACTATTGAAAGAGAGAAATTATGAGCGAAGAATAATATACCCAGCAAAGATATCCTATAGATGTGAAGGAGGAATAAAGACCTTTCAAAAGATACAGAAGCTGAGGAATTTTCTTCTTTTTTTATTTTTTTATTTTTATTATATTTATTGGGGTGACAATTCTTAGTAAAATTACATAGATTTCAGGTGTACAATTCTGTAATACATCATCTATAAATCCCATTGTGTGTTCACCACCCAGAGCCAGTTCTCCTTCCATCTCCATATATTTGATCCCTCTTACGCTCTTCTCCCACCCCCCACCCCCCCTTACCCTCTGGTAACCACTAAACTATTGTCTGTGTCTATGAGTTTTTGTTTCTCATTTGTTTGTCTTGTTCTTTTGTTGTTTTTGGTTTATATACCACATATCAGTGAAATCACATGGTTCTCTGCTTTTTCTGTCTGACTTATTTCACTCAGCATTACACTCTCAAGATCCATCCATGTTGTCACAAATGTTCCTATATCATCTTTTCTTACTGCCGAATAGTATTCCATTGTGTATATATACCACAACTTCTTTATCCATTCATCTATCGAAGGACATTTTGGTTGTTTCCATGTCTTGGCCACTGTAAACAAAGCTGCAATGAACATTGGAGCACACGTGTCTTTATCTCTAAATGTTTTCAGATTTTTGGGTAGATACCCAGGAGAGGGATTGCTGGGTCATATGGCAATTCTATTCGTAATTTTTGAGGAACCTCCACACTGCCTTCCATAACGGCTGCACCAGTCTGCATTCCCACCAACAGTGTATGAGGGTTCCTTTTTCTCCACAGCCTCTCCAACATTTGTTACTATTTGTCTTGTTGATGATAGCCATTCTGACTGGGGTGAGGTGATATCTCATTGTGGTTTTGATTTGCATTTCTCTGATGATTAGTGATGTTGAGCATTTTTTCATATGTCTATTTGCCATTTGTATGTCCTCTTTGGAGAAATGTCTCTTCAAGTCCTCTGCCCATTTTTCAATTGGGTTGTTTGTTTTTTGTTGTTGAGTTGCATGAGTTCCTTGTATATTCTGGATACTAGCCCTTATCGGAGGCACTGTTTGCAAAAATCTTCTCCCATTCAGTTGGTGGCCTCTTTATTTTGTCAATGGTTTCTTTTGCTGTGCAGAAGCTTTTAAGTTTCATATAGTCCCATTCGTTTATTTTAGCTTTTACTTCCATTGCCTTTGGAGTCAAGTTCATAAAATGCTCTTTGAACCCAAGGTCCATAAGTTTAGTACCTATGTTTTCTTCTATGCAGTTTATTGTGTCAGGTCTTATGCTTAAGTCTTTGATCCATTTTGAATTAACTTTGGTACATGGTGACAAATAGCAGTCCAGTTTCATTCTTTTGCACGTGGCTATCCAATTCTCCCAGCACCATTTATTGAAGAGGCTGTCTTTGCTCCATTGTATGTTTTTAGCTTCTTTGTCAAAAATTATCTGTCCATATTTATGTGGTTTTATTTCTGGGTTCTCAATTCTATTCCATTGGTCTATGTGTCTGTTTTTCTGCCAATACCATGCTGTTTTGATTATTGTAGCCCTGTAGTACAAGCCAAAGTCAGGAAGTGTGATACCTCCATTATTGTTCTTTTTCTTAAGATTGCTTTGGCTATTCGGGGTCTTTTGTGGTTCCAAACAAATCTGATGATTTTTGTTCTATTTCTTTAAAATATGCCATTGGGATTTTGATGGGGATTGCATTGAATCTGTATATTGCTTTGGGTAATATGGCCATTTTAACTATGTTGATTCTTCCAATCCATGAGCACGGAATGTCTTTCCATTTCTTTGTGTCTTCTTCAATTTCTTTCAAAAATGTCTTATAGTTTTCAGCATATAGGTCTTTCACATCCTTGGTTAAGTTTATTCCTAGGTATTTTATTCTTATTGCTGCAACTGCAAAAGGAATTGTTTTTGTATTTCTTTTTCTGAGATTTCATTGTTAGTATATAGGAAGGCAATGGACTTTTGTGCGTTGATTTTGTAGCCAGCAACTTTACTGTATTCACTGATTGTTTCTAATAGCTTTTTGGTGGAGTCTTTAGGGTTTTGTATATATAGCATCATGTCATCTGCAAAGAGTGATAATTTAACTTCTTCATTCCCAATTTGGATGCCTTTTATTTCTTTCTCTTGCCTGATTGCTCTGGCAAGGACTTCCAACACTATGTTGAAAAGCAGAGGTGATAGGGGACATCCCTGTCGTGTTCCTGAACGTAGAGCAAAGGGCTTCAGTTTTTCTCCATTAATTATGAGATTAGCAGAGGGTTTGTCATATATGGCCTTTATTATGTTAAGGTATTTTCCTTCTATACCCATTTTATTAAGTGTTTTAATCATAAATGGATGTTGTATCTTGTCAAATGCTTTTTCTGCATCAATTGATATAATCATATGATTTTTGTCCTTTATTTTGTTTATGTGATGTATCACATTGATGGATTTGTGGATGTTGAACCATCCTTGTGCCCCGGGGATGAACCCCACTTGGTCATGGTGAATAATTTTTTAATGCATTGTTGTATTCGATTTGCTGGAATTTTATTTAGGATTTTTGTATCAGTATTCATCAGAGATATTGATCTGTAGTTTTCTTTTTTTGTGCTGTCCTTACCAGGTTTTGGTATCAGGGTAATGTTGACCTCGTAAAATGAGTTAGGGAGTACTGTCTTTTCTTCAAATTTTTGGAAGAGTTTGTGCAGGATTGGTATTAGATCCTCTTTGAAGGTTTGGTAGAATTCACTAGTGAAGCCATCTGGTCCCGGACTTTTGCTTTTGGGAAGGTTTTGGATGACTGATTCAATTTCGTTACTGGTGATCGGTCTGTTTAGATTTTCCAGTTCTTCATGGTTCAGCCTTGGAAGGCTATATGTTTCTAAGAACTTGTCCATTTCTTCTAGGTTGTTGAATTTGGTGGCATATAGTCCTTCATAGTATTCTTGGATGATCCTTTGTATTTCTGTGGTGTCCGTGATAACTTCCCTTTTACGTTTCTGATTTTGTTAATCAGTGTCTTCTCTTTTATCTTAGTAAGTCTAGCCAAGGGTTTGTCAATTTTGTTAATCTTTTCAAAGAACCAGCTCTTTGTCACATTAATTTTTTCTATTGTCTTTTGTTCTCTATTTCATTTAGTTCTGCTCTAATTTTTGTTATTTCCTTTCTTCTGCTGACCTTGGGTTTTACTTGTTCTTCTTTTTCTAGTTCTTTAAGGTGTAACATGAGGTTATTTATTTGGGAGTTTTCTTGTTTCTTGAGATAGGCCTGTAATGAGATAAATTTCCTCTTAAAACTGCTTTCGCTGCATCCCAAAAATTTTGGTAGGATGTATTTTCATTGTCATTTGTTTCTATGTATCTTTTGATCTCTCCTCTAATTTCTTCTTTGACCCAGTCCTTCTTTAAAAGTATGTTGTTTAATCTCCATGTATTTGTGTTTTTCCGCTTTCTTTTTGCAGTTGATATCCAATTTCAAAGCCTTGTGATCAGAGAATATGCATGGTATGATTTCAATCTTCTTAAATTTGTTGAGACTGATTTTATGTCCCAATATATGGTCTATCCTTGAGAATGTTCCATGTACACTAGAAAAGAATGTATAGTCTGATGTTTTAGGATGAAGTGCTCTATAAATGTCAATTATGTCCATTTCATCTAATGTGTCATTTAGGGCTACTATTTCGTTATTTATTTTCTGTTTGGATGATCTATCCATAGCTGTCAATGATGTATTTAAGTCCCCTAGTGTAATTGTGTTGTAGTCAATTTTTCCCTCTGGTTCTGTTAGTAGTTGCTAGGTATATTTTGGTGCTCCTGTTTGGGGGCATAAATAATGATGACTGTTATGTCTTCTTGTTGCATAGTCACAATTACCATTACGAAATGTCGATCTTTGTCTCCTGTTGCTTTTTCACCCTGAAGTCTGTTTCATCTGATATCATTATGGCTACACCTGATTTTCTCTGGATACCATTTGCGTGGAGGTCAATTTCCACCCTTTCACTTTGAGTCTATGTTTGTCCTTGTAGCTGAGATGTGTCTCTTGGAGACAGCATATGGTTGGGTTTAGTTTTTTGATCCAATCTGCTACTCTGTGCCTTTTTATTGGTGAGTTCAGTCCATTTACATTTAGGGTGATTATTGATATGTGAGGATTTCCTGTCATTCTATCTTTAGTTTTCTGGTAAGGCTGTGTCTCCATTGTTTCTTTGCCTTTTTGTTGTTGTCTATTATTTCTGTGTGGTGGTATTCTATGATGTTTCCCTCTGTTTCTTCTTTTATTTCAGTATATATTTCAGTTCTGGATTTTTTTGAGTGGTTACCCTTAAGTTTATGTAAAAGAAAGTTTGATATTTAGAGTATTCCATTTTCTTCAGCACGCTTACTTTCTCCATTCCCATATTCCGGTTCAGGCCTTTACTCTCACCCTTTTTGAGTTTTGGTTGCCACAAATTGTCCCTGTTGATGGTGGTCGAATAGCCTCCTTTAGTATTTCTTGTAGTGCAGGTCATGTATTAGAAAATTCCCTCAGCTTCTGTATGTCTGGAAAGGTCTTTATTCCTCCTTCATATCTAAAGGATATCTTTGCTGGATATATTATTCTTGGCTCATGATTTCTCTCTTTCAATAGTTTGAATATTTGGTTCCACTCCCTCCTGGCTTGTAGAGTTTCTGCTGAAAAATCTGATGATAATCTAATGGGCTTTCCTTTGTAAGTTACCGTCTTCTTTTCCCTGGCTGCCTTGAGGATTCTTTCTTTGTCGTTGATTTTAGACAGCTTCAATACAATGTGCCTTGGAGAAGGCCTGTTGGGATTGAGGTAACTAGGTGTTCTATTTGCTTCTTGGATTCGAGGGTCCAGTTCTGTCCACAAATTTGGGAAGTTCTCATCGACAATTTGTTTGAATATATTCTCTGTTCCTTCTCTCTTTCTTCTCCTTCTGGTATGCCCATTATTCTTATATTGCTCTTTCTGATGGAGTCAGAAAGTTCTTGTAGAGTTCTTTCATTTCTTTTAAGTCTCAAGTCTCTTTCTTCTTCTATCTGTGTCATTTCCAGGTTTCTATCTTCGATGTCACTGATTCTTTCCTCCATCTGGTCAACTCTACTACCTAAGCTGGTTATTTCATTCTTAATTTCTTCTATTGAGTTCTTAATCTCCAGAAATTCTATTTGGTTCTTTTTAAAATTTCAATCTCTTTCGTAAAATGCTCATGCTGTTCTTTGATTGAGTTTCTGAGTTCATTTAACTGCCTATCTGTGTTTTCTTGTATCTCGTTGAGTTTTTCAGAACTGCAATCTTGAATTCTCTGTCATTTAAGTCACATATTTCTGTATCTTTAAGTGCCTTTTCTGGAGATTTTTCACTTTCTTTCTGAGCTATCTTGTTGTGTTGGTTATTCATGGCAATTACTGGTTTACTATTTCTCTTCCTAGACATCTACAGGAGTGACTTCTGCAACAGGTTGATAGGAAGCGGTCTTTCTTTTGTTTTCCAGTACTTGTTGGTAGAATGTTTTACTTTTTCTCCAACTGCAGCTTATTTTTCTTCTCCCACACGGTAGTGCTATGTTTTCTCTGCACTATTCCTGCTTCTCACACAATGGGGGGATTCCCTGGGAGACGGGCTTCTCCTCTGTTAATAGTTCGTCTAGGTCACAGGGTGCAGTGTTCCGGTGGGTATGCGGAGAGCTTTTGATGTTCCAAAGCTCTTCCAGCTCCTGATTGAAAGCCCGTATGTTTCAGCAGTTCTGTTTACTCCTGCAGGCATCCGCCCAGATAGGTGGGGTTAGGGGCGGGGTGAGTTCTGAGAGGTGGCCCAGAGCAATGGCAGCGACCACCACCACAGCTGGTCCTGCTTCCACAGCTCCCTCCTCTGTGCCAGAACTAGTTGGGCTGTGAATTTGTGTCTGCAGTCAAGAGTTCTCAAAACAGCAAATGTTTTGTTGTTTTGATCTGACACTGCTACTCTTCCGCTTCTAGCACCAGGCAGTTGGGGGTGGGGCAAGCTCTGGAAGGGTAGGGAGGGGGCAGCTAGTCTCAGTGCCCAAGATTTCCGTTCTCTGCTCGGCAGTGAGCGCTTAAACCACCATTTTCAGCCTTGTTCCCTGTTCTTTTCTCCGAGGTCTCTGCCGTGAACGTCGGTTCTGCCGTGTTATATGCTGACCCCTCAGCCCTGTGGGACATAAGAGGAGACCTAAAAGTCCAAGTTCTTCCCTCTCTCACAGCTGTGGTAGTTCCAGGAAGTAGCGAGCTCGGAGTACTGTACTAGGTCTGCGTCCTGTGCCCACGGGGCTCTGTCTCTGCACTTCTCCCTTCCCTCCTCCCCGGCTCGCACGAATCACCCACCTGTAGGTGATTTCGGTAGTCGACCTCTTCGTTTTGCCTGCCTGCTGTGCAGGGAGTCCTTTGTGGAGTTTTTGTTGTTTGATTCATTGTAAATTCCTGAAAAGCTTTACAGAGGCTCACCTCACACCACCATTTTTCGTTCGAGGAATTTTCTAATAAACAACTTGCACTACAAGAAATACTAAGGAGGCTATTCGACCACCATTAACAGGGATAATTTGTGGCAACCAAGACATAATTAGGGGGAGAGAAATGCCTGAAATGGAATACAGCAATGGAGAAAGTAAGCGTGAGGAAGAAAACGGGTTGATATTCAAGCATTTGCCCTTGCAATGGCACCACAGTTAGAAATATCTCCAGAAGAATTCAAAGCATTACAATACTGGCTGAATGTCTTCCTTCAGCAACATGAACTGTCTCTAAGAAGATTGACAACACTGTTCAGATATTGAAGTTATTAAACATGCACTTGCATTCAAGTCCTTTGTTGATGGCAATGACTTTTCTAAATACCAACTCTCCAACATGATTGCTATGGATGAAACTGTAGTGTTTATGGGCCAAGGATCTCAAATGACAATTGATCAGAGGGGTGCCTCGTCAATCTACAAACCCTCTACTCATTACGAAATTGCACATGGTACCTGTATTTTGTCAATTCGTCTGGATGAAAAAAAGCCCCACCTCTAATCATCATGAAGGACAAGAAAGATATGGTTGAACGTATTTCAGGCATTTACATTATTGAAACTGAAAAAGCCTGGTGCACACAAGCAGTTATAAGGAAGTGGCTTGATTTAATGCTGCCACTTGTTTTGCAAGGTGGCCAAAGAGGTCTGCTAGTCTGGTATTCAGCCAGCACTCACCGCACTAAAGACATGAAGAACTTCCTTGCAGAAAGAAGAATAGATCAAATAATGATTCCCGCAGGAATGACTGCCTATCTCCAGACTCTTGATATTCAGTAAACAAGCCATTCAAGGAACATTTGCGCATGGAAATCAATTACCTCATTGAGAATAGGATGGAGAGAAATCAGCGTAGAAACTTTGTGAAACCTAGCCTGCAAGAGGTCGTGACTTGGGTGAAGAATTTGTGGGATAAAATCACTGACATCTGTGTTGCCAATGCACTACGAGCAGGCTACATGGACAAGAAGTGCTCATTTAAGGAGAGCTCTATTGCTGGACATGAGAGATTGGGGCCAATGGTTCTACAGGAAATGGAGTTGCCAGAAATTCAAGTCGGAATTCGGGATTTGGAGAGTTATGACGGTGTTACAGAAGAAGATGACATGACTGTATTTGAATAAATATAGATTTTTGTACATGAATAAATGAATAAATGTAGACTGTTGTACATGAAAAAATAAGACATATCCTGAAAATAAGCCCTAATGCGTCTTTTGGAGCAAAAATTAATATAAGACCTGGTCTTTTTTCAGGGAAATACATTACCACCTCACACTTGTCAAAATGGCTACCATCAATAATTCTACAAACAACAAGTGTGGTGAGGATTCTGAGAAAAGAGAACCCTCATACACTGTTGGTGGGATTGAAAATTGGTGCAACCACTATGGAAAACAATTTGGAGTTTCCTCCGAGTATTAAAAATGGAACTAACTTATGGCCTTGCAACTTCACTTCTGGGTATTTATTTGAAGAAATCTAAAACACAGATTCAAAAAGTATATGCGCCCCTATGTTCATTGTAGCACTATTTACAATAGCCAAGATATGGAAGCAACCCAAGTATTCATCAATAGATGATTAGTTAAAGAAGATATGGTACATATGTAAAATGGAATATTACTCTGCCATAAGAAAGAATGAAATCTTACCATTTGCAACAACATGACTGGACCTAGAGGGTATTATGCTAAGTGAAATAAGTCAAACTGAGAATGACAAATGCCATATGATCTCACTTATATGTGGAATCTAAAGAACAAAATAAACAAAAGAGAAAACAGAAACAGACTCTTAGATAGAGAGAACAAACTGATGGTTGCCCAGAGAGGAGGAAATGTTGCCTTTTTTTATTAGTTACAATATATGCTGTTAGAACTAAAAGACAAGAAGACAACTGGAAAGTATTAGCAGCAATATCAAATACATGGCTTACTGTTTTTACATCTATTTTTAAATCTATAGCAAACCAACAAGTACATGGTTTACTATAATTTACCATGCATGAACATAAATATTACATTGAACCTTACCTACAAGACTTGTTCTGCTACAAAATGTGTAAGAAACAGAAAAAAAAGTTAGCTATGTATACAAATTTTAAAAACATGGTAATTTTCCTATAAATTATTAGTGATTCTAAGGAAATCAAGGAGGGCTTAGTTCAAGTTAATAACTAGAATTGGTAATAGAAGTATAAACAAATTACCTTAATAACACTTTAAAAAGCAGTGTTAGTAATAATACCTTAACTTAATGAAAAGCACACGTTTTTGTTGATTTAGACACTTTAGTATAAGGATTTCAGAATTCTTTGTTTTGTTCCTTAATCTTTTCATAGACAAATTTTATCCTGAAAGGGAAGGGGAACATATGGAATAGACAAAGTTTTACAATGAGGTCTCTATAAAAATTGAATTTGGGTACTAAGAAGAGGAAGAAGAAAGGTTCTGAAGTAGGATGCAACTTCAGCAATTTAGTGCTCTGAAGAGCTGGACCATAACTATTAGCAATGCCCAACATATGAGTGGGCTATCTGGGTTAGGTTTTCCATGCTCTATAATTTAATAACTTGGTATGACTATTATGCTAAGGAGATGACCTCTTTGGGGTCCATTTATAGTAGCACAATATACAAGCACTAAAGTTGAATTGAAGTATTCTTTCTTATGAGATCTATTTTTTCAGTATATTGTCCCAAGTCTCAGTGGATCTTGGTTTGAATTCTACCTCTGCCACTTAAAGCTGTGTGGGCTTGGTCAATTAATTTAAAATTACTTCCCTTCATTTTCTTTATCCGTAAAATGCAAATAATTGCATTACCTACCTCATTGTAATTGTTTTGAGGATCCAATGAAACATAGTATGTCAAGGTCATACATAGCACAAGAGCCTGGAACATGGTAAGCACTCGATTCATGTTAACTTTTATATGATCACCTGTGATGTCTGTCATTTCTCTTTTCAGGCAGGTTTGTTTATGTATTCCAGTGACTAAATCACTAGTTTTAAATTTCAGGCTGTCCGGAGACCTCCATGAGGCAAGACAAAACCATAATTATTAGCAACCAGAAACCTAGGGCTTGAGAAAGAATCTCTAGCTTGGAACAACGTGAACTCAAATTGGGAGCATTTAGCCCAGGGCTTAAAAGAAGTTTGTCACATCACCTGGTGGGATTGGATTTAAAAAAATGCCACAAGATTCTCAAGACTTGCCTTTTCCCAGCATTTCATAGGTGCATTCTCAGTCATCCCTTTATTTTGCTACCCATACCACCACCCACTACATCTACTTCATCAGCCTGTAAATAGCCTCACCCTTCCTTCAGCAATGATAATCTCTAACAGTGGGTAACAAGAAAATGGTGGGGGAATACAACTGAAGTTGTTATAGACTGTGGTAACAATTGGCCACACCATGCCTATAGAAACTGATTTTGGTTACATAGCACTCTCCTGTCATCCTCTCAATCCTGTCAGCAGACACATTCATTGACAGTTACCATTTGGGAAACTGTTTTAGCAAAGCAAACCTGGTCCTCTAGCTTTCCCTGACTGAAAAGTTTTCAAGATCTCATTTATGCCCTCTTTTTTTCTCTCACTCTCTTAAAATAACAACACTATATTTGACTGCTACTAAAGTTCGCTACTCAAGAGACATATTCAAAGGTCACCCAAAATTAGTGCCTGGCATTGCTGTCACAAAAAAGTGGCTTTCATGTGGAAACACACAGAGTTTTGAAGGCTGGCACTGTCCGTACTCTGTAAAACTTCTTCACTCCACTCATTATCTGCCAAATATACCTTCACTTATTTATTTTTCTCATGAGGCGTTTTCTTCTGGGAGTTACCTACATCATTAAATTCTTCCAACTTCAATCCCACTCATTCTTTAAAGCTCAGCTCAAATATTACCTTCTCTGTAAAATAGCCTCTAAACATCCCAACTGAAAGCAATCTCTTGTCAAATATTTATTAGCATTCTTGCATTATAACTAAAATACATTAAAATACGATACCACACAGTGATTGCAGTTGGATGGGTTTAGCTTCATAACCATGCTCTACAATTTTCTACAATTTCTGCCAACCTGGGTAAGTAGCCTATCTCTATGGATCTTATTTTTCTTGTGTTTAAAAGGTGGATAATAAGAGTAATTATCTTGCAAAGTGTTAAGTATTAAATAGGATAATTCACAGAAAACACTAGCCCAGTGCTTGAACTAATAATAGCTATTATGGTATGCATGCCCTCACAAAAACTCTATGAGGACCCTGGACTATGAGGTCTGACAAGTTTGCAACTCATCCTAGAAAAAGTGCTACATACCTCATTGTTGAATATCACTATGGTCACCTTCGAAGTACACCCCTTGGGAATCTATGCATATATGCCAGTGTCTAGTCGACCCTTCAAAGCAATTTTGGAACTCTTTTTCTTGAATGGCTATCAGAGCTGCCATCGTATTACACTTGATGTCCTGAATGTCATCAAAATGTCTTCCTTTCAGTATTTCCTTTATCTTTGAGTAAAGAAAGAAGTCATTGGGGGCCAAATCAGGTGAGTAGGTAGGGTGTTCCAATACAGTTATTTGTTTACTGGCTAAAAACTCCCAAACAGACAGTACCATGTGAGCTGGTACATTGCTGTGATGCAAGAGCCATGAATCGTTGGTGAAAAGTTCAGGTCGTTTTTGTCTAAGTTTTTCATGCAGCCTTTTCAGCACTTCCAAATACTAAACTTGGTTAACTGTTTGTCCAGTTGGTACAAATACATAATGAATAATCCCTTTGATATCAAAAAATGTTAGCAACATTGTTTTGAATCTTGATTTGGACTGACAGAACACTTCTGGTCGTGGAGAATTGGCTGACTTCCATTGTGCACTTTGATGCTTTGTTACAGGGTTGTATTGGTACACCCATGTTTCATCACCAGTGATAACATGGCCCAAAACATCATCTTGGCTCTCCAAAGGGTTTTGGTAAACTTCAACTCCCCATTGCTTTTGTTCATCGGTGAGCTCCTTTTGGACCATTTTTGTAAATACCTTTCTCACGTTAAGATTTTCAGTCAAGATTTGCCTAACTGTTTATTGATATGTACTTGGTCTGCTACACTTCTGACAGTAAGATGATGATTTTGATGCACAATTCAATATTTTTTCTGCAATGTTTTTGTCAGTTCTTCTCGTTACTGGCCGCCCTGATCTCTTTTCATCAGTGACACATTATCTCCTCTCAGAATAATGCTTAATCCATTTGTACACTACCGTTTTCTTCATGGCATTATCCCCATAAACGTGTCCCTGATTTCACTTCCACTCTTGCCAAGTTTAACAAGAATTATGCATGTATTTATTTATTTATTTATTTATTTATTGGGGTGACAATTGTTAATAAAATTACATAGATTTCAGGTGTAGAATTCTGTATTACATCATCTATAAATCCCATTGTGTGTATGTTTGTTAATTGCTCTAATTCAAGCTCAGACATTTTTGTGACAGCACAAAAAAAACACGCAACAACAATAATGAATGCCACTGAGCAATACAGTGCCACATGTTGACACGAACACAGCTGTGAGACACTGACATACCAAGGTTATCAAACGTTATCATGCTGTTTGTACAGTGCTGCCAATGTAAGTGCACAATGGCAAGTTCACAAACCTAATTGTCAGACCTTGTATCCATCAAGGTCTCTTTCTCTATGCTTTATCTACTGCCTCCTTATGTCTTCCATTTTGCTTGCCTGACTTGAACCATCAAAATATGTTACATATTATTAGCTATCTACCAAAATCTGTTCTCTTCTTTCAGGGTACATGGAAAGAATATATTTTCTAATGTCTCTTGCAGTTAGGTGTGGCTAAGTGACTACACATGTAAGAGACTTATGTTCTAGTTTCATCTTTCTCAGTAAATTTCTACCGAGAAATTTCGGCAAAAGCCACTTTACTTCCCTTCACCTAAATTTTCTCATTTGGGAAATAGGGATCATTATAATGATTACAGTATGTGAAATAATCTTTCCACATTACTCAGGCCCCAAATTCAGGGCCTGGGTGTCCCAAATATATAGAAATATTCCATAATCATTAGGGCTTTTATAAACTTGGCCAAACAACCAAAAAGTTCCTAGATGACATGCATTACCTCAGGTAACCAGGAAAGAAAGTCAAGAATACTTCTGTCTTTACCTTTAAAAGCCTACATAAAGTCTGCTGTATTGTATCACAATGAATATTACAAAGGTCAACACTAATTATAACTAAAATAAATCCTATTTTAACTGAATTATTTTTCTTCACTGACTCAATAAAATATCTAATTTCCATTATTCTAAAAGCACTCAAGGTAAAGAAAAGAGAGAATAACTATTAAATTTATTAATAAAGAATAAAAGAAGCTCCCATGGATTTATCAGTTAAATATAACTTGTCACTTATATTTATAAGTTATAGTTATTTATTTGATAAGTTATAATTTACTATTTATAAATTGTTTCCCATGGAGGTATCATTTAACAATCTGACACTACTCTGCATGTCTAAAGTAATTGAAAAATTAAATAAATGGATAGAGGATGGTGGGAGTCAGGTTTCTCACTGTTGGAGGGGGAGGTTACAGATAACCAATGGGGGAGGCGAAAATGATCCATGTAGTTATGGATTAGTGCTGTAGACATCATTATGAAACTCAAGCCAAGACTGATGTAGATGTTGATGGATACATAAAGAAATACTTATAGATATGTGTATGTACATGGGTTAGTACACACACATATTTCCTGCTCTGTCAGCTGGGAGGGCCTCAGAAGCAATGGTACGACAGTAGCAGAAAGTACACCTAGTGCTCATACCTTGGTTTTTAATACCATTTTCCAACAAAAGGAACTAGAGCTCCTTGGAGAATTGGCCTATTGTAGGCCTAAGGCAGGAGATATATAAGAGGAGCCTGGAGAATCTTGCCATGCCAGAGAGTATGGAAATACTAAAACAAACACCCCAAGCCCCACTCATCACAATATATGGATATGTCAAAGGATCACAGGAAGCAAATGAAAAAGTTCCCAATGGCTAAAATTGAACAATTTGCACAACAAAATGAATAGTTTTTTTTATCGTAACCCAAAGTATAAAATAAATACCTATACATCTATACTGACATAAATATAAGATTAAATAAATAAGTAAATAGAAGAAGAATAGGTAAATTCCCAGTTTTGAAGAATTTAAAATAATTTAGGTATATACTCTGTCTTCAGGGAGTTAGCACCTAACTCCCTACTGTTTGTTGCCCACAGTGACTTCATTCCAAAGACTACAGTATAGAAAGGGGGAAAAACAGTAACTTCATACAGAGATGTATTCAACTTATGAAGATTCATCAAGCTGTACACTTACTCTTAAATTTATAAAAGCTTAAAAAAATATGTTGAACACTTCAACATTATATCTGTCTTTTTCTGTGGAAGCCTTCTTGCAAATGATTCCAGGAAAATTTATTGACCATACAAACTGAATTTATCAAATGTTCTGAGGTCCAAGTCTCAGAGAAAAAAAAGAATAAAAGAAAGGACACCTGAACTGAATTTTCTGTACTGAATTTACAGAAATAAAAAGGATTATAAAAGAATACTATTAACAACTGTATGCCAACATATTCAATAACCTACATAAATGTGACAAATTCCTAGAAAGATACAAAACACTAAAAATGACTCAAGAGGGGAATTTCCAGTCAAGATGATGAAGTAGGTAAACACTGTGCTCAACTCCTCTCAGGACCATATCAATTACAACTAAAACCAATATTGAGAATCACCTGAAGTCTAGGTGAACTGAAGCCCTACAACTATGGACATACACATGAAGTCATCTGGAGGAGCAGAGACACGGAACAGGCTGGTCCCACACCTGCCTGTGACCATTATAAATCAGGAGGGATATCTTGGCTGCAAAGGACCCCCTGAGGAGTGAGGGAACCCAGCTCCACCCCAGGCCAAGATTTCAGTGCTGGGGAAAGAAGTCTCTATAATTTCTGGCTGTGAAAACCAGCAGAGATTGTGACTTAGTGAGATGGAGGGTGGCTGCACTCCTCTTAAAGGGTCTGCATACAGACTTACTCACTGATGGACTCACTTACTCTGAACTCCAGTGCTGAGGTAGCAGCTCAAAAGGCATCAGGGACATATGGGGAGGAATTAAGTTGTCTAGATTCAGGGTGAAGGCTGGAGGTGCAGCTTTCTCCTGGACAGTGTTGGTGGATACCATTGTTTCTTTGTTGATCCCTCCTCCTCCCTGCATGCAGACGCAGGCAGACACCATATTTGAGTTTCCATCAAACTGGCTATCACTTTGTCTGCTCTACGTTAGTAATTCTCTGAGACCATGCTCCACCCAACTTTTGGGTAAACCCAAGCTGCTTCCAGTGGCTTTTCCATATAAATGGCCTGCCTTGGCTCATGCTGTGGACTTTCCTAAAGTCACTCAAAGGTTCATAAAACCCAAACAAGTGCATCTGGCTTCGGCATGCCGTGTATCTCTGGCTGAGCATCCCTAAGTCTTGCATTAGTGACAGACAGCCTCAGTTCATGGATTGGCCTCTCAAGGCACCTCTAAGCACAATGTTGGAGGCAGGCATCTCTGGATTGCTTTGTGGTTCATGCAAGGTGGCCCCAGGCAGCGTACAAACTGCAGCTGAACTTGGCCTGTAACAGGTACCATCCCAGGATGCCACAGGGATGGCAAGGCCAATGGCCAGATTTGAACTGGGTCAGAGAATCACATGGCCATCTCTAAGAAGAACACACCCAAAAGCAGACTGGGCAGGAACCAGATCCCTGCTAAAATGAACTCTGCTCTTTAGAGTCAGCCCCTGCACAACAGTACCTCCATTTTAGTCACAGCCAGTCTTCACAAGAATCAGCCTGAGGGACAATCCTACCAATGATGTACAAACAGCAATCAAGTCTCAAGTACAACAGGAGAGCACACACAACCCACACAAAGGACACACCTGGAGCACCCAGCTCTGGTGACCAGGAATAACGTACTACTGTGCCCCACAGGATACCTAATTCAAAAGGCCACTCTACTAAAACCAGAAGGAATAGCATCCCTACATAAAACCAAACAAAGGGAGGCAGCCAAAATGGAGAGACAAAGAGACATGTCCCAAATAAAAGAATAAAATAAAGTTCCAGAAAAAACAAACAAACAAACAAACAAACAAAAACATCACTAAACAAAATGGAGACAAGCAATATACCAGCCATAGAGTTCCAAACACTGGTTATTAAAATGCTCATTGATATCAGGGAGAACTTCAACAAAGAGATAGGAAACACAAAAATGGAGATAGGAAACATAAAAAAGAACCAGTCAGAATCAAAGAATACAATAACTAAAATGAAAACTGCATTACAGGGAATAAACAGTAGATTAGATGAAGTAGAGGATTAAATCAGCAATTTGGAAGATAACATAGCAGAAAATACCCAATCAGAACAGCAAAAAGAAAAAAAAATCTTTAAAAATGAGAAGAGCTTAAGGGCCATCTGGGACAACATTAACTATACCAACATTCGCATTATAGGGGTACAGGAAGGAGGAGAGAGAGAGAGCAACAGTAAGGAATTAAAAATCTATTTGAAGAAATAATGACTGAAAACTTCCTGAACCTGGCAAAGGAAATAGATATACAAGCCCAGGAAGTGCAGAGAGACCCAAACAAGATGAACCCAAAGAGGTCCACACAACGACTCATCATAATTAAAATGCCAAAGGTTAAAGACAAAGAGAGAATCTTAAAAGCAGCAAGAGAAAAGCAATTGGTTACCTACAAGGGAGCTTCCATAACCCTATCAGCTGACTTCTGAACAGAAACTTTGCAGGCCAGAAAGGATTGGCATGGAATATTCAAAGTGATAAAAAGCAAGGATCTACAACCAAGATTACTCTAATGAACAAAGCTATCATGTAGAATCAAAGGACGGATAAAGAGCTTCCCAAACAAGAAAAAAGTTAAAGGAGTATTACACCACTAAACCAGTAGTACAAGAAATGTTAGAGGGACTTTTATAAGACACAAAAAGAGATATAAAATATGAATGATAAAATTGTAATAACTACATATCTATTAACAATTACTTTAAGTGCTCCAATAAAAAGATAGAGTGCCTGAATGGATAAGAAAACAAGACCCCTATATATGCTGCCTACAAGAGGATCACTTCAGGTCCAAGGACACACATACAGATTTAATGTAAAGGAATTGAGAAAAGATATTTCATGGAAATAGAAACAAACAAACAAACAAAAGCTGTTATAGCAATACTTATACCAGACAAAATAGACTTTAAAACAAAAGCTAAAACAAGTGACAAAGAAGGACCTACTAATCCCACTTCTGGGTATTTATCTGAAGAAATCCAAAACACTACTTCAAGAAGACATGTGCATCCATATGTTCTTTACAACATTGTTTACCATGGCCAAGATGTGGAAGCAGCCTGGGTATCCATTGGTGGATGAATGGATAAAGGGTAGGTGGTACTTATATACAATGAAATATTTCTCAGCCATGGAAGGGAATGGGTTCTCAGTATCTGCGGTGGCATGGATGGACCTGAAGTATATTGTGCTGAATCGAGTGTCAGACAGAGAAAGACAGATGCAATGTAGTTTCACTTATATGTGGAATCTAAAGAGCAAGAAAATAAACAAACAAAACAAAACAAACTCATAGGTACAGAGAACATTTTAAAGATTGACAGATACAAAGGGGATTGGGGTGGAGGAAAAGGGAGAAGGGATTAAGAAGTACAAATTGATTGTTACAAAGTAGTCATGTGTATGTAGGTTATAGCATAAGGAATATAGTCAATAATATTGTAATAACTATGTATGGTGTCAGATGGGTACTAGATGTACTGGTGTGATAGATGGGAGGTGTTTAGGGAGCAAGGTGAAAAAGGTGAATGGATTAAGAAATACAAATTGGTAGTTACAAAATACTCATGATTATGTAAAGTATAGGGAATATAATCCATAATAGGGTAATAACTATATATAGTGTGACATGGTACTCATCAGGGGGATTACTTCCTAAATTATATAAATGTCTAACCACTGTGGTATACACTTGAAATTAATATAAAATAATACTGAATGTCAACTCTAATTGAAAACTTTAAAAAGAGCTGAATGATCAATAATATTGTGATAGCATAGTACAGGGTCAGATCATTGCTGGACTTATCATGGTGATCCTTTTAGGATAGGGAACAAAATCGATAATGTGGTAGTAACTCTGTATAGTGTCAGGTGAGTACTGTTGAATAACTATGATGTACACCTGAAACTAATATAATATTGTATGTTAGCTATATTTTAATAAAAATATTTTAAAAATTGGACAAAGATATCACAGAACTGGAGAAGCACATAACAATATCCCTTATGAAAATAGACATACAAATCTTCAACAAAATACTAGCACAGCAAATTCAGGAACATATAAAAAGGATTATGCATTGTGATCAAATGAGATTTATCGCAGGAATATGTTTTGTTTGACATATGAAAATCAATATAATATATTATATTAATAAAGGACAAAACCCACATGATCACAATAGATGCAGAAAACCATTTGATGAATCCAATACCCCTTCATGAGAGAGAGAAAAAAAAAAAAAACAAGAGTAGAAAAAATTGCCAAAAGCTGATAAAGGGGGTCTATATAAAACACACAGCTAGGATAATAATTAATGATAAAAGACTGAATACCTTTCCACCAAGTTCAGGAAAAACACAAGAATGCCTGCTCTTCTCACACTATCCAACACTTTACTAGAGGTTCAACCCAAAATAATTAGGTAATAAGAAAAAGAAATTAAAAGAATCCGAATAAAGAAAAAAGGAAAATTTTCTGTTTGCAGGTGACATGAGTAGATTTCATGTTAACTGTTCTTACTACACACTCACACACACATACACACACACACACAAAAACAACAACAACAACAACAACAACAAAAAAAAAAAAAAACCTCTGAGTTGGATTACCCTATTACTTTGATTATGGTGATGATATCACAGGTGTGTGTGTATATCCCAATTCATCAAATTGTACACATTAAATATGTGCAGTATATCTATTATAGTTCAATAAAGTTGTTAAAAAGAGTATGGTTCTTGAAAGGATCAACATGTAGATCAATGAAATAGAATCGACAGTCCAAAAAGTAACTCTTACATTTATTATTGATTTTACTCAAGGGTGCCAAGACAATTCATGGGGGAAAAGATAGTGTCTTCAACAATATTGCTTGGTAAGCTAGATATGCACATGCAAACAAAGAAAATTAAGTTAGACCACTACTTCATACCATATACAAAAATTAATTCAAAATTAAACAATGACCTGAATGTAAGGGCAAATCAAATAAAATTGTCAGAGAAAACATAGGGGTAAAACTCATTACCTTGGATTTGGCAATAGAATCTTAGATATGACACCAAAATCATAAACAAGAAAAGAAAAAAAATAGATAAATTGTAATTTATCAAAAATAAATTTTTTGTACTGACATCAGAGGAATGGCAGCAGCGAGGTGGGCTTCTTGAGTTCTCCTCCAGACCTTACCACAAATTAAACATCTACAACCCATCAAAGAACTCTCTGCTCATCACACAAAACAGGTAAGAGACTCGCATGAGGATTACCTGAAGGTGGGCAAACCAGGTGAGCAGGGGAAAAAGGAAGGGAGTGGTGCAGAGATGTGGCTAGCATCTGCAACTGCGGGGATGCAGAGGGCCCCAGAACACAGAACAGAAATCACAAGAGACAGGCAGTGCGCTCTTTCTCTGCATCCCACAGCTGTTCTCTCCTGCCGAGAGAGCAGGGTTTCCAGCTTTGAGGCAGAACCTCAGCTGAGATTTCCAGCTGGGCCCTAGGGTGGGAAAAAAAAGACAAAAAGCAAACGCCATGCCTGGGCCCCTCCCAGTGTGGGTATAGTCAATTCTCACAACTAGTTAGCCTAGGAGTCAATCCCACCTACTGACAAGCCAAAAACAATTTCAGCTCAAATTTAAAAGAATACAGACAACACAAGGGTTACCTTTGGAGCACACATACAGGAGAATAGGGAAGTGGTACAAGTCAAATATGAAGGACACATACTACATAAGATCACCCAGGAAAGACTGAGAACCCTAGGGGATCTATCTAATACATCAAAGCAAACACAAAGTATCAGCCAGAATGGGGAAACAAACAAACAAGTCGCAAATAAAAGGAGTAACCTTCAGAATTGGAAGCAAATGAAATTGAGGTAAACAACCTACCAGAGACAGAGTTTAGAACACTGATGATAAGAATGTTTAAGAAGCTTAGTGATGACATAAAGAAGGATAGACAAATAAATCATAAAGAACAACTAGTTACAACTAAAGAATACAATAACTGAAATAAAGAACACACTTGAAGGTATAACCAGGAGTTTCCATGAGGCAGAGGATCGAATCAGTGATTTAGAAGACAAGTTAGCAGAGCTCAAACAAGCAGAACAGCAAAAAGAAAAAGAATAAAAAACAATGAAAACGTTTAAGAGCTTGCTGGGATAACATCAAGTACAACAACATGCACATCATAGGAATACAAAAAGGTTGAAGAGAGGGAGCAAGGCATTGAGAATATATTTGAAGTCATAATGACCAAAAACTCTCCCTATCCTGGTGAAGGAAATTGACATACAAGCCCAAGAAGTGCAAGAGTTCCAACCAAGATGAATCCAAAGAGGCCCACACCAAGACACATTATAGTTAAAATGGCAACAATTGAAGACAAAGAGAGAATCCTGAAAGCAGTAAGAGAAAGATAGTGGGTTACATACAAGGGGACTCCTATAAGACTATCAAATGACTTTTCTACAGAAACTTTACAGGCCAGAAGGGACTAGCAGAAGGTATTTAAAGTGATGAAAAACAAAGTCCTACAATCTAGATCACTTTATCCAGCAAGGTTATCATTTAAAATTGAAAAATAGATAAAGAGCTTCCCAGAAAAGAATAACCTAAAGTTATTCATTACCACCAAGCCAGCAATGCAGGAAATGTAAAAAGAGCTTCTGTAAACAGAAGAAAGAGGAAAGCAGTCTAACTAATGAAGACCAGAAATACAAATAACAAAATGGCAATAACTATGTGTCTATCAATAATCACTTTAAATGCAAATGAATTAAAAGCTCCAATCAAAAGACATAGGGTGGCTAAGTGGATAAGAAAACAAGACCCTTGCATACGCTGTATACAAGAGACTCACCTCAGACCAAAAGACATACACGGGCTGAAGGTGAAGGGTTGGAGTAAGATATTTCATGCAAATGGAAATGAGAAAAAACTGCAGTAGTAATACTTATACCTGACAAAATAGACTTTAAAATGAAGAATATATTAAAAGACAAAGATGGGCACTACATAATAATAAAGGGATCAATCCAACAAGAGTACATAACCCTAGTAAACATCTATGCACCCAACATAGGAGCACCTAAATATATAAAACAGATATTGACTGACATAAAGACAGAGATCAACAGTAACACTATCATAGTAGGAGACTTCAACACACCACTGACAACAAGGGACAGATCCTCCAGACGGAAAATCAACATGGAAACAGTGGCCTTAAATGACACATTAGACCAGTTGGATTTAATCAATATTTTTAGAGCATTTCACCCCAAAGCTGCAGAGTATACATTCTTCTCAAGCTCACATGGAACATTCTCCAAGATAGATCACATTTTAGGCCACAAAACAAGTCTCAATAAATTAAAGAAAGCTGACAGTATACCAAGTGTCTTCTCTGCCCACAGTGCTATGAAATTAGAAATCAATTACAAGACAAAAACTGGAAGACACACAAATACATGGAGGATGAATAACATGCTACTAAATAATGAATGGGTCAACAATGAGATCAAGGAAGTAATCAAATATACCTCAAAACAAACGAAAATGAAAACAAAAAGGTGCAAAATCTATGGAATGCAGCAAAAGCAGTCCTAAGAGGGAAATTCATAACAATGCAAGACTACCTAAAGAAACAAGAAAAATCACGAATCAACAGTTTATCCTTACACTTAAGGGATCTGGAAAAAAAAAAGCTAAATTAGCCCAAAGGAAGTACAAGGAAGGAGGTAATAAAGATCAGAGCAGAAATAAATGAAATAGAGACAAAAAAAAAAATCAATGAAACCAGGAGCTGGTTTTTCGAGCAGATAAACAAAATAGACAAAACTTAAGCCAGACTCATTAAAAAAAGAGAGCGAGAGAGAGAGGACCCCAATTTAATAAAATCAGAAATGAAGGAGAAGTGACAACAGACACCACAAAAATACAAAAAAATTCTTAAGAAATTACTATGAGCAACTATATGCCAACAAATTAGACAATCTGGAAGAAATGGACAATTTTCTAGAAGCATACAACCTTCCAAGGCTAACTGAAGAAGAAACGGAAAACCTGAATAGACTGATTAACACCAGGGAAATTGAATCAGTAATCAACAAGCTCCCAACAAACAAAAGCCCTGGACCAGATGGCTTTACAGGTGAATTTTACAAAACATTCAAAAAAGAATTATCACCTATTCTCCTCAAACTATTCCAAGAAGTCCAGAAGGAGAGACCACTCCCAAACACTTTTTATGGGGCCATTATCACCCTGATCCCAAAATCAGACAAAGACATTACAATAAACGAAACTAATATAAATTACATTATGCTAAGTGAAAGAAGTCAGATTGAGAAAGACAAATACCATATGATCTCACTTATATGCGGAATCTAAAGAAAAGAATAAATGAACAAACTAATCAGAAACAGTCTCAGTGACATAGAGGAAAAACTGAGGGTTGCTAGATGGGAGGGGGGTGGGGATGAGGGAGAAGGTGAGGGGATTAGAAAGCACAATCGGTAAAAATTATAATACACTAAAGAGAGAAATTAAAGAAGATACAAATAGATGGAAACACATACCATGCTCATGGATAGGAATAATTAATAGAGTTAAAATGTCCATACGTTCTAAGGCAAAATAAAGTTCCACGGAATTCCTATCAAACTGCCAAGGACGTTTTTTAGAGAAATAGAACATATAATCCAAAGAAGATATACGAATGACCAAAAAGCACATGAAAAGAGGTTTAACATTCTTCTTCTGAGTCTGCATGGGCTGCCATAACACATAGACTGGGTGGCTTAAACAACAGAATTTTATTTCTCATAGTTCTGGAGGTTAGGAAGTCCAAGATCAAGATGCTAGCTAGCATGGTTGGATTCTGATGAGAGTTCATGGGATCACTGTGAGGATTAAATGAAATAATACAAGCAAAATTCCTAGAATTATGCATAATAAAGACTCAATTAATGACCATTGTTATTATTTTGTGCATGTTAAATCTATTTCAACGGCAACATTATTCCTTGCAATACTAATGCAAGGCATTTCAATGTTTTTTAAATTAGACACAATATTAATTCAACAGATATTAGTGCCTGTGAGGCTTAATAAGGTAATTAACACAGCCTCAGACTTTTAAGAAAATTTACTAGAGTTGAGGGAAACAGAACCTACCAGAAACAATGTTAAATAACCGCAAAAGAAGGGTTTATAGGAGAAATCAAAAAGCAACTGGATAAGTAGCAAAGGAATGGTCCAAATAATAAGTCAAGAGAAATGGGGTAAGTTAAACAGGTAAGAAGATAGAGAGTTTTTTTGAAATAGAGATTGTAGATGACTATCAAAAAAAAAAAGGTATAACTACAAAAGAGGCTCTGATAAATATGGAAGAATTTCCATTTAAATTAAATAATCCAACACAATATTCAAATGAAACTACCACAGTCAGGCTCCTGACTACCTATTTAAGAAGCAAGTAAGGGTCTGACTTAAAGGTCCAGGGTTCGTCTTGTACATTTTAACTGCTGTGACTTTCAAACCTTGACTTCAAGGAAGGAAAACTGCATTTTTCATTATGCTGATTACTCCCAGGCCCCATAATGACATATATGTAATTAAGTTGCATAATGATACATGTATATATTGTTAAGTGATTGCTATAATAAGGTTAGTTAACACCTCTAGCACCTCACATAATTAACCTTTTTTTATCATTTTGTGAGGGGTATAAATGTTAAATGTCTAACTATTGCATTGTTTTGTACACCTGAAACTACAGGCCGATATCCTTAATGAACATAGATGCAAAAATCCTCAACAAAATATTAGCAAACAGAATTCAGCAATACATTAAAAAGATCATACACCATAATGAAGTGGGATTCATTTGTGGTATGCAAGGGTGGTTCAACATTTGCAAATCAATTAATGTGATACACCACATTAACAAAATGAGAAATAAAAATCGTATGATCATATCAACAGATGCAGAAAAATCATTTGACAAAATCCAGCAGTGAATATTATAAAAACTTAAGAAAGTGGAATAGAGAGACCATACCTCAAATTAATAAAGGCCATATATAATTTTTTTTCAGGGAGAACATTTAAAATCTGTCAGCAACTTTCAACTACATAATACAGTATTATTAACTACAATCACCATGCTATATAATCGACCCCCTATGTACTCGAACTTAAGAATCTTATAACTGGTAGATTGTGCCCTTTGACCAAAATCTTCTTGTTTCCTTCACTCCCAGCCACTGGCAACCATCATTCTACTCTCTATTTCTACGAGTTTGCCACTTTTACATTCCATATATAAGTGTGAACATGCAGTATTTGTCTTTCTCTAACATATTTCACTTAACATAATGCCCTAAAGGTCAATCCATGTTGTTGCAAATGGCAGGATTTCCTTCTTTTTATGTCTGAATAATGTTCTATTGTGCATGTGTATATACCGTGTTTCCCCGTAAATAAGACCTAGTCGAACCATCAACTTTAATGCATCTTTTGGAGGAAAAATTAATATAAGACCCGGTATTATATTATATTATATTATATTATATTATATTATATTATATTATATTATATTCCATTATTTTATTTATACTATACTGCATTACATTACATTATATTATACAATGTTATGTTATGTTATATTATATTAGACCCGGTTTTACATTATATTAAAATAAGACTAAGTCTAATATTAATTTTTGCTACAAAAGATGCATTAGAGCTGATGGTCCAGCTAGGTCTTATTTTTGGGGAAACATGATATCAGACTTTTTTTTAATTAAAATTTATTGGGGTCAAAATTGTTAGTAAAGTTACATAGATTGCAGGTGAACTATTCTGTAATATATTATCTATATCTTACATTGTGTATTAACCACCCAGAGACAGTTCATTTTCCATCACTGTATATTAGACACCGTTCACCCTCTTCTAGAGCCCTCTCCCCCCTTACCCTCTGGTAATCCCTAAACTATTGTCTATTTCTATGAGTTTTTATTCCTTCATTTGTTTGTCTTGTTTTTTTTGTTGTTTTCAGGTTTATATACAACATATTAGTAATACCATATGGTTCTCTATTTTTTCTGTCTGACTTATTTCGCTTATCATTATAATCTCAAGATCCATCCATGTTGTCACAAATGGTCCTATTTCATCTTTTCTTAATACTGAATACTATTCCATTGCGTATATATACCACAACTTCTTTATCCATTCATCTATCAAAGGACATTTTGGTTGTTTCCATGTCTTGGACACTATAAATAAAGCTGCAATGAACATTGTCTTTCTTTATAAATGTTTTCAGATATTTTTGGTAGATACCCAGGAGAGGGATTGCTGGGTCATATGGTAATTCCATTCGCAATTTTTTTTTAAATTTTATTTTATTAAATTTATTGGGGTGACAATTGTTAGTAAAATTACATAGATTTCAGGTGTACAATTCTGTATTACATCATCTATAAATCCCATTGTGTGTTCATCACCCAGAGTCAGTTCTCCTTACATCACCATATATTCGATCCCCCTTACCCTCACCTGCCCCCCCACCCCCCTTACCCTCTGGCAACCACTAAACTATTATCTGTGTCTATAAGTTTCTGTTTCTCATTTGTTTGTCTTGTTCTTTTGTTGTTTTTGGTTTATATACCACATATCAGTGAAATCACATGGTTCTCTGCTTTTTCTGTCTGACTTATTTCGCTCAGCATTACTCTCTCAAGATCCATCCATGTTGTCACAAATGTTCCTATATCATCTTTTCTTACCGCCGAATAGTATTCCATTGTGTATATATACCACAACTTCTTTATCCATTCATCTATCGAAGGACATTTTGGTTGTTTCCATGTCTTGGCCACCGTAAACAAAGCTGCAATGAACATTGGAGCACACGTGTCTTTATCTCTAAATGTTTTCAGATTTTTTGGGTAGATACCCAGGAGAGGGATTGCTGGGTCATATGGCAATTCTATTCGCAATTTTTTGAGAAACATCCACAGTGCCTTCCATAACAGCTGCACCAGTCTGCATTCCCACCAACAGTGTGAGGGTTCCTTTTTCTCCACAGCCTCTCCAACACTTGTTACTATTTGTCTTGTTGATGATAGCCATTCTAACCGGGTAAGGTGATACCTCCTTGAGGTTTTTATTTGCATTTCTGATGATTAGTAACGTTAAGCATTTTTTCATATGTCTATTTGCCATTTGTATGTCCTCTTTGGAGGACCTATTCAGGTCCTCTGCCCATGTTTCAATTGGGTTGTTTTTTTGGTATTTTTTTGTTGTTTAGTTGTATGAGTTCCTTGTGTATTTTGGACATTATCCCATTATTGGAGGCGCTGTTTGCAAAAATCTTCTCCCATTCAGTTCATTGCCTCTTTATTTTGTCGATGGTTTCTTTTGCTGTGCAGAAGCTTTTAAGTTTGATATAGTTCCATTGATTTATTTCAGCTTTGCTCCCCTTGACTTGGACTCAAACTCGTAAAATGCTCTTTGAACCCAAGGTCCATAAGTTTAGTACCTATGTTTTCTTCTATGCTGCTTATTGTTTCAGGTAGTATGCTTAGGCCTTTGTTCCATTCTGAAATGATTTCCGCACATGGTGACACATAGCAGTCCAGTTTCGTTTTTTTGCATGTGGCTCCGATTCCCCCAGCACCATTTATTGAAGAGGCTGTCTTTTCTCCATTGAATGTTTTTTGTTTCTTCATCAAAAATTATCTGTCCATACCTTTATGGGTTTATTTCTGAGTTCTCAATTCTATTCCATTGGTCTGTGTGTCTCTTTTTCTGCCAATAACATCTTTTTTTCATTATTGTTGCCCAGTAGTACAAGCTGAAGTCAGGGACTGTGATACGTCCAGCATTGTTCTTTTTCCTTAGGATTGCTTTGGCTATCCGGGCTCTTTTGTGGTTCCATAGAAATCTGATGATTTTTTTATTTATTTCTTTAAAAAATGCCATTGAGATTTGATGGGGATTGCATGAAATCTGTATATTGCTTTGGGTAATATGGCCATTTTAACTATGTTGATTCTTCCCATCCATGAGCACAAAATGTCTTTCAACTACTTTGTGTCTTCCTCAATTTCTTTTAAAAATCTCTTATACTTTTCAGCGTATAGGTCTTTCACATCCTTCATTAAGTTTCTTTCTTGGTATTTTTGTTGTTGTTGTTGCAATTGCAAAAGGAATTTCTTTTTAATTTCTTTCTCTGATATTTCATTGTTAGTATATAGCAATGTAATTGGCTTTTGTAAATTGATTTTGTAGTAGGCAACATTACTGTATTCGTCTATTGTTTCTAACAGCTTTTTGTTGGAGTTTCTAGGGTTTTCTATATATACCATCATGTAACAAAGAGGGACAACTTAACTTCTTCATTCCCAATTTGGATGCCTTTTATTTCTTTCTCTTGCCTGACTTCTCTGGTGAGGACTTCCAACACTATGTTGAAAAGCCGAGGTGATAGGGGACAGCCCTGTCGTGTTCCTGAACATAGAGCAAAGGGCTTCAGTTTTTCACCATTAATTATGAGGTAAGCTGAGGGCTTGTCATATATGGCCTTTATTATGTTAAGGTATTTTCCTTCTATACCTATTTTATTAAGTGTTTTAATCATAAATGGATGTTGTATCTCGTCAAATGCTTTTTCTGCATCAATTGATATAATCATATGATTTTTGTCATTTATTTTGTTTATGTGATGTATCACGTTGATGGATTTGCATATGTTGAATCATCCGTGTGCCCCAGGGTTGAACCATACTTGGTAGTGATTAATAATCTTTTTAATGCATTGCTGCATTAGATATTCCAGAATTTTGTTTAGGATTTTTGCACCTGTATTCATCAGAGATATTGGTCTGTATTTTTCTTTTTTGTGTTATCCTTACCAGGTTTTGGTATCAGGGTAATGTTGGCCTCATAAAATTAGTTAGGGAGTATTGTCTCTTCTTCAATTTTTTGGAAGAGTTTGCGTAGGACAGGTATTAGATCCTCTTTGAAGGTTTGGTAGAATTCACTAGTGAAGCCATCTGGTACCAGACTTTTGCTTTTGAGAAGGGTTCCCATGACTGGTTCAATTTCCTTACTGGTGATCGGTCTAATTAGATTTTCCAATTCTTCGTGATTCAGCCTAGGAAGGCTATGTTTCTAAGAACTTGTGCATTTCTGTTAGGTTATTGAATTTGGTGACATATAGTCATTTATAGTATTCTTGGTTGGTCCTTTGTATTTCTGTGGCATCTGTGATAACTTCCCCTCTTTCAATTCTTGTTTTATTTATTAGTGTCTTTTCCATTTTTATCTTAGTGAATCTAGCCAAGGGTTTGTCAATTTTGTTAATCTTTTCAAAGATCTAACCTTTTGTCACATTAATTTTTTCGGTTGTATTTTTGTTCTCTATTTCATTTAGTTCTGCTCTTATTTTTATTATTTCCTTTCTTCTGCGCACCTTGAGTTTCATTTGTTCTGCTTTTTCTAGTTCTTTAAGTTGTAATGTGAAATTATTCATCTTAGATTTTTCTTGTTTCTTCAGACTGGCCTGTATTGATATAAATTTTCCTCTTAAAATGCTTTCACTGCATCCCAAAAATTTTGGTAGCATGTATTTTCATTCTCATTTCTTTCTATGTATCTTTTCATCGATCCTCTTAGTTCTTCTTTGACTCAGTCGTTCTTTAAAAGTATGTTGTTTAATCTCCACATATTTGTGTTTCTTCCTGCTTTCTTTTTGCAGTTGATATCCAATTTCAAAGCCGTCTGATCAGAGAATTTTCTTTGTATGATTTCAATCTTCTTAGATTTGCTTAGGCTACTTTTATTACCTAATATATGATCTATCCTTTAGAATGTTCCATGTACACTAGAAATAAATGTATACTCTGATGTTCAAGGTGAAGTGCCCTATAAATGTCAATTATGTCCATTTCATCTAATGTGTCATTTAGGGTTGCTATTTATTTTCTGTTGGGATGATCTATCCATAGCTGTCAATGGTGTATTTAAGTCCCCTAGTATAATTGTGTTTTGGTCAATTTCTCCCTTTAGTTCTGTTAATAGTGGCTTGGTATGTTTCAATGCTCCCTGATTGGGGGCATAAATATTGATGGCTGTTATGTCTTTTTTTTAATAGTTCCGTTCATGATTTTGAAATGTCCTTCTTTGTGCCTTGTTACATTTTTTATCTTGATGTCTGTTTCATCTGATATCAGTATGGCTACAACTGAATTTCTCTGGAAACCATTTGCTTGGAGTGCCCATTTCCACCCTTTGACATTGAGTCTATGTTTGTCCTTGTAGCTGAAATATGTCTCTTGGAAGCAGCATATGGTTGGGTTTAGTTTTTTGATCCAATCTGCTACTCTCTGCCTTTTTATTGGTGAGTTCAGTCTATTTACATTTAGAGTGATTATTGATGTGTGAGGATTTCCTGTCATTCTACCTTTAGTTTTCTGGTAAGACCGTGTCTCCATTGTTTCTTTGACTTTGAGGTTGTCTGTTATTTCTGTGTGGTGGTATTCCATGATTTTCCCTCTGTTTAGTTTTATTATTACATTATGTATTTCAGTTCTGAATTTTTTTCAGTGGTTACCATTCAGTTTATGGAAAAGAAAATTTCATATTTAGAGTATTCCATTTTCTTCAGCATGCTTACTTTCTCCATTCCCATATTCTGGTTCAGGACTTTACTCTCCCCCCTTTTATGTTTTGGTTGTCACAAATTATCCCTGTTTATGCTGGTTGAATAGCCTCCTTCAGTATTTCTTGTAGTGCCAGTCGTGTGTTAGAAAATTCCCTCAACTTCTTTATGTCTGGAAAAGTCTTATTCCTCCTTCATATCTAAAGGATATCTTTGCTGTATGTATTATTCTTGGCTCATAATTTCTCTCTTTTAATAGTTTGAATATTTGATTCCACTCCCTCCTGGCTTGGAGAGTTTCTGCTGAAAAATCTGATGATATTCTAATGGGCTTTCCTTTGAAGGTTACCGTCTTCTTTTCCCTGGCTGCCTTGTGGATTCTTTCTTTGTTGTTGATTTTTGACAACTTCAATACAATGTGACTTGGAGAAGGCCTCTTGGGTTTGAGGGAATTAGCTGTTCTATTTGCTTCTTGGATTCGAGGATACAGTTCTGTCCACAAGTTTGGGAAGTTCTTGTAGACTATTTGTTTGAATATACTCTCTGTTCCCTTCTCTCTTTCTTCTCCTTCTGGTATGGCCGTTATTCTTATATTGCTCTTTCTGATGGAGTCAGAAATTTCTTGTAGAGTTCTTTCATTTCTTTTAAGTCTCAGGTCTCTGTCTTCTTCCATCTCTCTCATTTCCCAATTTCTATCTTTGATGTCACTGATTCGTTCCTCCATCTGGTGAACTGTACTCTCTAAGCTGGGTATTTCATTCTTCATTTCTTTTATTGAGTTCTTAATCTCCAGAAATTCTATTTTGTTCTTTTCGAAAACTTCTATCTCTTTGGTAAAATGTTCATTTTGTTTTTTTTATTGTGTTTTTGAGTTCATTAAACTGCCTGTCTGTGTTTCCTTGTATCTTGTTGAGTTTTTTAACAACTGTAATCTTGAATTCTCTGTCATTTAAGTCACATATTTCCATGTCTTTAGTTTCATTTTCTGGAGACTTTCATTTTCTTCCTGAGCTGTCTTGTTAACTTGGTTATTCATTCCAATTAATGATTTATTATTTCTCTTCCTAGACATCTACAGGAGTGTGTTCTGCAACAGGTTGATAGAAAGTGGTCTTTCTTTTGTTTTCTTGTAGGTCTGGTGGAATGTTTCATTTTCTCTCTGATGCAGCCTTTTATTCTCTCTCACTCTGTAGTGTTATATTTTCTCTGCAGTATCCTGGCTTCTCACAGGGGGGATTCCCTGGAAGGTGAACTTCTCTTCTATGAACAGTTTTCCTGGGTCATAGGGAGCCGCCTCCATGGGAGGATGTGGAGAGCTTCTGAAGTTCCAAACCTCTTCCTGCACTGAATTTGAAGCCCGTATATTTCAGCAGCTCTGTTTACTCCTGCAGGGTTCCACCCAGATAGGTGGGTACAGGGATGGGGTGGGTTGTGAGAGGTGGCCCAGAGCAAAGGCAACAACCACCACCACAGCCAGTCCTGCTTCCACGGCTCCCTCCCTTTGCCAGAACTAGTTGGGCTGAGAGTCCATGTCTGCAGACCACAGTTCTCACAACTGTAAATATTCTGTTTTTTTGATCTGACACTGCTACTGTCCGCTTGTAGCACTGGGCAAGTAGGAGAGGGGCGAGCTCTGGGAGTGTTGGGATGGAGCGGTTAGGCTCAGTGCCTAAGTCTTCCGGTCTCTGCTAGGCTGTGAGAGCTTAAACCACCATTTTCAGCCTTCTTCCCTCAGTCTTTGTTCCGAGGTCTCTCCTGTGAGCATTGGGTTGTGGTGTATTATATGTTGTACCCTCAGCCCTGTGGGCCATAAGCAGAGCCCTAGCAGTCTGAATTCTTCCCTCTCCTGCAGCTTCGGTAGTTTGGGAGTGCAATGAGCTCGGAGCACCGAGTTAGGTTGCGTCCTATGCCCATGCGACCCCTTCTCCGTACTTCTCCATTCCCTCCTCCCCCACTCACGGAATTTGCCCAACTTTAGTTGAATTCAGTAGTGGGCCTCTTATTCTTGCCTGCTATGCGTGGAGTCCTTTGTGGAGTTATAGTTGTTCAATTTGTTGTAAATTAAAGCGGAGATTTCAAGAGGTCACCTTACACTGCCATTTTTATGACGTCTTGGTATCACACTTTCGTTATCTATTCATCTGTAAATGGATACTTAGGTTTTAAAATGTCTTAGGTATTGTAAATAATGCTGCAATGAACATGGGACTGTAGATACCTCTTGAACATAGTGATTTCATTTCCTTTGGATAATGGATGTGAGATAGCTAGATCATATGGTAGTTCTATTTTTTTTTTTTTTGGAGGAAACTGGATACTGTTTTCCACAGTGATTGTTCCAATTTATATTCCCATCAACAGTATGCAAGTATTACCTTTTCTCCGCATCCTCACTATTTCTTGTTATCCCTTGTCTTTTTGTTAATAGCCATTTTAACAGGTGTGAGGTGACATCTCATTATGGGTTTGATTTGCATTTCTCTGATTAGTGATGTTGAGAACCTTTTTATATACCTATTGTACATCTGTATATGTTCTTTGTAAAAATGTCTATTTAAGTCCACTGTCCATTTTTAAATTGGATTATTATTTTTATGCTATTATGTTGTATGAGTTCGTTATATATTTTGGATATTAATCTCCTAAAATATATGTGGTTTCCAAGTATTTTCTTTGATTACATAGATTTCCTTTTCATTTTGTTGATTGCTTCTTTTGGTGTGCAGAGCTTTTCAGTTTAATATAGTCCCATTTGTTTATTTTTGGTTTTGTTGCTTGTACTTTTGGTGTCATAGCCAAAAAGTCAATGACAAGAACAATGTCAAGGGAACTTTCTCCCATGTTTTCTTCCAGGAATTTAATGGCTTGGGGTCTTACATTTAAATCTTTAATCCACTTTGAGCTCATTTTTGTGAGTGGTGTAAGATAGGGGTCCAGGTTCATTCTTTTGCATGTGAATATTCAGTTTTCCCAAAAATGTTAATTGGAAAAACTATCTTTTCCTCATTGAGTTGTCTTGTCTTCCTTGTCAAATATTAGTTGAGTTTAAATAAACTCATGAATATGCATGAGTTTATTTTTGGGCTTTTTGTTCTTGTTCCATTGGTCTATGTGTTATAAACATCCAGTTTTACTGGGTTGCCACCAATGTCTGTTCACTGAGCTGTCATAATTAGCTATTTGTGTTGGTAATTTATTAAACAGATGTGACTGAATCTTTCCTCTTTATTGTCTGAAAATTCAAATCAACATGAATGAAGTCTTTTTCTGGATCAGTTAGCATCAGAGCGTTAAAGTAGCCAATTTAATTAAGGTTACCAATGCCTAGCTTCTGAGCCTTAATGCATTGTCAAATATTGAGTGAACTTGGGTGCATTTCCTCCATCCTCTGTTCCATTTACAAAACAACGTTCACATTTTTTTCTTTTTAATTAAATTCATTTGGATAACATAGGTTAATAACATTATAAAAATTTCAGGTGTGCAACTTAATAATGCATCATCTATATATGCCATTGCGTTCTCACCATCCAAAGTCTAGTGTCCTGAGCATCACTTTCAAACAATTCTTGCTTTTTTATTTCTATATTACCATCTTAATACAAGCCCCATTTTATTCCAAGATTCTTACCAAAGACTTCTAATATGCCTCCCTTTTTATATACTAGTTAATTTTTTAAATTATTGCTACTACAGTTTTATATTTTTTGTATTTTAATAGCCATTTATCATTTATATCCCTCACACAGTGATAACCCCCTTCCCCCCATCTACTACGCCTCTGACATCTCATGCAGCCATTACATTTCCACTGTCTCTATTACTTATGTTGCACTCAATTTCATATATATATATATATATATATATATATATATATATATTCATATATATATATATATATATATATATATATATATGAAATTGAGTGCAAGATAAGTTTTATATTTATATTGGGCTTTTTGAGTACCAAATATCTATATCTATATCTATATCTATATCTATATCTATATCTATATCTATATCTATATCTATATCTATATCTATAGTACTTGACATTCATTATTGTTCAGCTTCAGCTTCAGGTGTATAGTGCAGTGATCAGGCATCTATATCATCCCTGAGCTAGTCTCCCTAATGAGACAGGTATCCATCGGATACCCTATAAAATCTTTGCAACATTATTCATTATATTCCCCAAATTGACTTTCGTGTCCCTGTGGCAATCTTGTGGTTACCTATTGTGCTTTCCAATCCCCTCACCTTCCCCCTTTATTCCCGCCCCCTCCCATCTAGCAACCCTCATGTTTTGCTCTATGTCTCTGAGACTGTTTCTGATTAGTTCACTCATTTTTTCTTTTCTTTAGATTCCACATATAAGTGAGATCATATGGTATTTGTCTTTCTCTGTCTGACTTGTTTCACTTAGCATAATGTTCTCTAGGTCCTTGCAAATGGTAAGATTTCATTCTTCTTTATGGCTGCGTAATACTCCATTGTATAAATGTACCAGAGTTTCTTGATCCAGTCGTCTACTGATGGGCATTTCGGTTGTTTCAATGTCTTGGCTGTTGTGTATAGTGCTGCAATAAACATAGGGGTACATTAATTTTTTTGAACTAGGGTTTTGGATTTCTCTGGATAGACACCTAGGAGTGGAATTGCTGGGTCATAAGGTAATTTGATTCTGAGTTTTTTGAGATACCTCCATACTGTTTTCCATAGTGCCTGCACCAATCTGCAATCCCACTAACAGTGTAGAAAGGTTCCCTTTTCTCCACATCCTCTGCAGCACTTGTTGTTTGTTGATTTATTGATGACAGCCATTTGACTGGGGTGAGGTGATATTTCATGATTTTTATTTGCATTTCTCTAATGATTAGTGAGGCTGAGCGTTTTTTCCATGACTGTTTCCTATCTGTATGTCCTCTTTAGAAAAATGTCTCTTCACGTCCTCTGCCCATTTTTTAATTGGGTTGTTTGGTTTTTTTTGGAGTTGAGTGAGTTTTTTTTTTTTTTTTTTAATTTATTGGGGTGACAATTGTTAGTAAAATTACATAGATTTCAGGTGTACAATTCTGTATTACATCATCTATAAATCCCATTGTGTGTTCATCACCCAGAGTCAGTTCTCCTTCCATCACCATATATTCGATCCCCCTTACCCTCATCTCCCACCCCCCACCCCCCACGGGCTATTAACCCTTTATTGGATATATCATTGGCAAACATGTTCTCTCATTCAGTAGGGCCCCTTTTTGTTATATTAATGGTTTCCTTTGCTGTGAAAAAAAAAAAAAAAAAAACCCAGCTTTTTTCAGTTTGATGTAATCCTACATGTTTATTTTTTCCCTTACTTCCCTTGCCCAAGGGGATATATCAGTAAAAATCTTACTCCGGGTAATATCTGTAAAGTTTCTTCCTATATTTTCTACAAGGAGTTTTATGGTTTCAGATGTTACATTTAAGTCTTCAATCCATTTTGAATTTATCCTTGTATATGGTGTAAGGAGGTGGTCCAAATTCATTTTTTTGCATGTCTCCCTCCAGGTTTCCCAGCACCATTTATTGAATAGACTGTCTTTACCCCACCGTAAATTCTTGCTTCCATTGTCGTAGATTAAATGACCATATAGGCATGGATTTATTTCTGGGCTCTCTATTCTGTTCCATTGATCTATGTGTCTGTTTTTATGTCAGTACCATGGTGTTTTGATTACTGTAGCCTTGGAGTAGTATTTGATGTCAGGTATCGTTATACCTCCTACTTTGTTCTCATTTCTCAAGATTGCTGAGGCTATCCGGGGTCTTTTATGGTTTCATACAAATTTTAGGATTATATGTTCTATTTCTGTGAAAATGTCCTTGGTAATTCGACAAGAATTGCGTTGAATCTGTATATTGCCTTAGGCAGTATGGACATTTTAACTATATTAATTCTTCCTATCCATGAACATGGTATGTGTTTCCATCTATTTGTATCTTCTTTAATTTCTCTCTTCAGTGTCTTATAATTTTCTGAGTACAGATCTTTTACTTCTTTGGTTAAATTTATTCCCAGGTATTTTATAGTCTTTGAAGCAATTGTAAATGGGATTGTTTTCTTAATTTCTCCTTCTGATATTTTATTATTGGTATATACAAATGCAACTGATTTCTGAATATTAATTTTGTATCCTGCTACTTTACTAAATTCATTTATCAGTTCTAATAGATTTTTGGTGGAGTCTTTAGGGTTCTGTATATATAGTACCATGTCATCTGCATCTTACCAATTTGTATGTCTTTTATTTCTTTTTCTTGTGTGATTGCTGTGGCTAGAACTTCCAGCACTATGTTGAATTGAAGTAGAGAAAGTGGGAAACCATGCCTTGCTCCTGATCTTAAGTTGAATGATTTTAGGTTTCCCACATTTAGTATGATATTAGCTGTGGGTTTATCATATATGGCCTTTATTATGTTGAGGTATGGTCCCTCCATTCCCACTTTCTTAAGAGTTTTTATCATAAATGGCTGCTGGATTTTGTCAGAAGTTTTTTTTTTGCATCTGTTGATATGATCATATGATTTTTATTTTTCATTTTGTTAATGTGGTGTATCACATTATTGATTTGCAGATGGTGAACCACTCTTGCATATCAGGAGTGAATCCCACTTGATCATGGTGTATGATCTTTTGAATGTATTGCTGAATTCTGTTTGCTGATATTTTGTTGAAGATTTTTGCATCTATGTTCATTAGGGATATTGGCCTGTAGTTTTCTTTTCTTGTAATGTCTGTCTGATTTGGGGATCAGGATTATAGTGGCCTTGTAAAAAGTGTTTGGGAGACTTCCCTCCTTCTGGATTTTTTGGAATAGCTTGAGGAGAATAGGTGATAATTCTTTTTTGAATGTTTTGTAAAATTCACCTGTAAAGCCATCTGTTCCAGGGCTTTTGTTTGTTGGGAGATTGTTGATTACTGATTCAATTTCCCTGGTGGTAATCAGTCTATTCAGGTTTTCTGTTTCTTCTTGAGTTAGCTTTGGAAGGTTATATGCTTCTAGAAAATTGTCCATTTCTTCCAGATTGTCTAATTTGTTGGCATATAGTTGCTCATAGTAATTTCTTAATTTTTTTTTTTTGTATTTCTGTGGTGTCTGTTGTCACTTCTCCTCTTTCATTTCTGATTTTATTAATTTGGGTCCTCTCTCTCTTTTTATTGATGAGTCTGGCTAAAGGTTTGTCAATTTTGTTTATCTTCTCTAAAAACCAACTTTTGTATTGTTTTTGTGTTCTCTATTTCATTTATTCCTGCTCTGATCTTTATTATCTCCTTCCTTGTACTCCCTTTGGGCTTATTTTGCTATTGTTTTTCCAGATCCCTTAAGTGTGAAGATAAATTGTGATTAGTGATTTTTCTTGTTTCTTTAGGTAGGCCTGCATTGCTATGAATTTCCCTCTTAGGACTGCTTTCACTGCATCCCATAGATATTGGGTCATCATGTTTTCATTTTAGTTTCTCTTGAGATATCTTTTGGTTTATTCCTTGATCTCCTGGTTGACCCATTCATTATTTGTAACATGTTTTTCAGCCTCCATTAATTTCTGTGTCTTCCAGTTTTTTATTTCATAGCACTGTGGTCAGAGAAAACAATTGGTATTTCAATATTCTTAAATTCATCAAGACTTGTTTTATGGCCTGACATGTGGTCAAAGTTGCAAAATGTTCCATGTGCACTTGAGAAGAACGTGTATTCTGCAGCTTTGGGGTGAAATGCTCTGAAAATATCAATTAAATTCAACTGGTCCAGTATGTCCTTTACGGCCATTGTTTCCATTTTGATTTTCTGTCTGGAAGACCTGTCCCTTTTTGTCAGTAGTATGTTGAAGTCCCCTACTATGACAGTGTTACTGTTGATCTCTGTCTTTAGGTCAGTCAATATCTGTTTTATGTATTTAGGTGCTGCTATGTTGGGTGCATAGATGTTTACTAGGGTTATGTCCTGTTGTCGAATCGATCCCTTTATTATTATACAGTGTCCATCTTTGTCTTTTAATATGGTCTTCATTTTAAAGTTAATTTTGTCACATATAAGTATTGCAACTCCAGCTTTTTTCTCATTTCCATTTGCATGAAATATCTTACTCCAACCATTCACTTTCAGCCTGTGTGTGTCTTTTGGTTTGAGGTGAGTCTCTTGTATACAGCATATACAAGGGCCTTGCATTCTTATACACTCAGCCACCATATGTCTTTTGATTGGAGCATTTAATCCATTTACATTTAAAGTGATTATTGATAGGTACATAGTTATTGCCATTTTTATTTTTTTTTTGTAGTTAGATTGTTTTAATCTTTCTTGTGTTTACTGAACCCTTTAATATTTCCTGCAATGCTGGCTTGGTGGTAATAAATTCCTTTATCTTATTATTTTCTGGGAAGCTCTTTATGTCTCCTTCAATTTTAAATGATAGCCTTGCTGGATAAAGCAATCTTGTTAGTAGGCCTTTGTTTTCCATCACTTTGAGTACCTCCTGCCAAAGTTTCTGTAGAAAAGAATTTGATAGTCTTATGGGAGTTCCCTTGTATGTAACCCTCTGTCTTTCGCTTGCTGCTTTAAGGATTCTCTCTTTGTCTTTAACCTTTGAAATTTTAACTATAATATGTCTTTGTGTGGACCTGTATGGGTTTATTCTGGTGGAACTCTCTGCACTTCCTGGGCTTGTATGTCGGTTTCCTTCATCAGATTAGGGAAGTTTTTGGACATTATTACTTCAAATATGTTCTCGATCCCTTGCTCCCTCTCTTCACCTTTTGGTATTCCTGTGATGTGCACGTTGTTGTGCTTGATGTTATCCCAGAGAGCTCTTAAACCATTTTCGTTGTTTTTTTGTTCTTTTTCTTTTTGTTGTTCTGTTTGGGTGAGCTATGCTTACTTGTCTTCTAAGTCACTGATTCGATCCTCTGCCTCATCTAACCTGCTGGTGATTCCTCCAAGTGTCTTCTTTATTTCAGTTATTGTATTCTTTAGTTCTAAATTGTTGTTCATTGTGATTTCTATATCCTTCTTTATGTCGTCACTAAGCTCCTTAAACATTCTTAACATCAGTGTTCTGAACTCTGTCTCTAATAGGTTGGTTACCTCTATTTCATTTGGTTCCAATTCTGTAGGTTTCTTCTGTTCTTTTATTTGGGACACGTTTCTTTGTTTCCCCATTCTGGCTGACTCTCTGTGTTTGCTTTGATGTATTAGGTAGATCCTCTAGGATTCTTGGTTTTTTCTGGGTTATCTTATGTAGTATGTCTCCTTTACATTTTATTTGTACCACTTCCCTATTTTTCTGTGTGTGTGCTCCAAAGTTGACCCTTGTGTTGTGTATTTTGTCCTGTTAAAGTTCATCTTTAATTGCTTTTGGCTAGTCAGTAAGTGAGATTGACTCCTAGGCTGACTAGTGTGAGATCTGGCTCTGCCCACAGTGGATGATCCACTGAGTGAGGGTTGACAGCTTAAATGAGGCTTGGCCCCTATGAGCTCTTGTGCCTGTAGAGAATTCCCTTTGCGTGTGTCACTTGTGGGTCAAACCCGGTAACACTCTGCTTTGGTCTGGAGTTGGCCTCTGGGTATGTTGAATCTTATGCCTCTTGAGCTGGACCCTGGTGTAGGGCAATTTCAGAACAAAGCAAATCACCAAGCACAGCAACAACAACAAGGATAAACCAAATACACTCACATGTAAAAACAACCGATAACCCACTCTCAACACAGGTAAAAATATCAAAAATACAAAAACAAAACAAAACAAAAAAAGCAGCAGCAGTCTTGGCTTAAACCCACCAGGTAATCTCCAGTTTGTCCTCTGCTATACCAAAGAGTCCTCTGCATCTTGTGAAGAGGACTCTTCAGAAGTAGGCCAAATGGTGCCCAGAGTGACCTTGGGACTGCAGTTTTAGATGAGTGGGGCTATGGGGTCTGGATGGTAGTTTTTACAAAGTCAGTGCAGTTTCTGCTCTTGCCTGCACATATGCGCACTGAGCGTAACACAGCCATCCCTGTGTGCAGGTCTCCTGAGTCTTAGGGCACTTCTTCAGTGTGTGTGTGTGTGTGTGAAGGCTGGGAGATTTCTGAGCTGCTGAAAACCCAGAGCTGTATTTGCTGCCTGCTACTGACACCTGGGTGTGTCTCTGCAGTTGTAATTTCCCTGCCCTAGGCAGGCCAGAAAAGGTGTGGGCTGAGGATTGAGGAGCCTTCTCTCTTACAGCCCAGCAGTGTCATACTCTTCTCAGCCTCTTCCCTGGGTCAGAGCTGCAAGCAGGGTCTTCCCAGATCCTGAGCATCATGGCTCCTCTGTAATCTGACACTAATTCTCAATTCAGGGGCCAGCTTGAGTCTCTGGAAGGGTGGGGGTAGGATTGGGAGAGTGGAGTTAGGGACCCAGGTATGGTGTTTATGTCCTTTATCTGACCTAGGGCACAGCTGGAGGTCTCAGCTGATTTTATTGCTTCAAATGCTGGATATGCTGGTCTCTCAGCAGGAGAGCTCAGCTGTGAAATGCAAGGAAAGAGCCCACTTCCTGGCTCTTGTGGTCTCTGTTCTGTCCTGGGACCCCCAGCATCTCAGCAGCAGAGGATGAGGGCCTCGCCTCTACTCTGCTCCCTTCCCTCTTCCCCTGCTCGCCCAGTTTGCCCACCTTCAAGTAATCGTCGTATGAACCTCTTAGCTGTTCTGTGTGATGAGCAGAGAGTCCTTTGATGGGTTATAGATGTTCAACTTGTAGTAAATTCCAGAGGAGAACTCAAGGATACCACCTTGCTGCCTCCATTCCTGTGACGTCACCCCACATTTTAAAATAAAGACAAAACTTTAAAACAGGAAGTTCAAATGACACACAATTTATATATGAGTATGACCTTATTGCCACACATGGTCCATCTTGGGAACAGCTGTGGTGTGCAGAGCTTTTCAGTTTGATATAGTCCCACTTGTTTATTTTTTGTTTTGCTGCTTGTACTTTTGTTGTCATAGTCAAAAAGTCAATGCCAAGGATAATGTCGAGGAAATTTTCCCCTACATTTTCTTCCAGGAATTTAATGATTTGGAGTCTTACATTTAATTCTTTTTTTTCCTTTTCTTTTTCTTTTTTTTTTTTAATTTATTGGGTGACAATTGTTAGTAAAGTTACATAGATTTCAGGTGCAAAATTCTGTATTACATCATCTATGATTTCACTGATATGTGGTATATAAACCAAAAACAACAAAAGAACAAGACAAACAAATGAGAAACATAAACTCATAGACACAGACATTTAATTCTTTAATCCATTTTTGAGCTCATGTTTGTGAGTGGTGTATGAAAGGGTCCAGGTTCATTCTTTTGCTTGTGAATAAGTTTCTGTTAAATATTAAGTATTATATCTGAGCAAGGGAGCATACCAACTCATACCCATCCATTGTTACATCAGTGAAATTAGTATATCAAATTATCTACTTCTTTATTTCAAGACATCCCATCCATTCATTCAGTTAATAAACATTTAATGAATACCCACTATATTCAAATTCTATGTAAGTACTACTTATCAAGCACTCAGGGTGGAGAGTGGAGGTAGCTGGGGTGGAGTCCACAGCTTGAGAAAGACAAGCACAAGCAGAACACCTCAATGAAGGCAAGAATAACCTCTAGGTTACCAGGTGTTGAGGTTCTTGTAGCAAATTGTCATAGTTATCACTCTATAGCCCACTGTTCTACCCAAATTAGTCAAGCGAATAGGATCCAAAGTTCTGCTAGACCACAGTGATAACAATGGCATAGAACCTTGCATAAAACATAGTAGGCACAGAGTAGGTACTCAAAAGAATCTGGTGTTGATATGTTTTCCAGTAGGTAAATATATCTAAGGTTTGTGGAAAACATGAAAACTTGCACTCATGGAGGAGACATATTTCAATGGAAAGTCACAATATATAGGAGATGAAAACTGTAACTATTTTCCAAAAGAGCAGGTACATATATACAATGGAGTATTACTCAGCCAAAAGAAAAGTTGAAGTATTGCCATTTGCAACAACATGGATGGATCTTGATATTATCATGCTAAGTGAAATAAGTTAGACAAAGAAAGTTGTGAACCATATGACTTCACTCATATGTGGCATATAAAACTGAAAGTAATAAATGAACAAGACAAACAAAAAAATTAGACACAGACAACTGTTTAGTGGTTACCAGAAAGTAAAGAGGAAGGGGGTGACAGAAGAGGGAACAGGGGTTCAAATATATGGTGATGGAAGGAGTACTGACTCTGGGTGGTGAACACACAATGTGATATATTGATTATGTATCATAGAAATGTACACTTTAAATCTATATACGTTTACTAACCAATGTCACCCCAATAAATTTAATAAAGATTTTAAAAAGTTACATAAGATGCACAAAAAGTCCTGAAAAAAAGAAAAATACATGATCAACCAACTTGGAGGAGAGGCATAAATCATGAATCAAGCCCAAATGTCTATTTTTTCACTGTAAACTGTGCAAAAAGGGAAATGTGAAACTTCAATGAATCAAGCCTTAAATGTTACTCCTACAGGAGTTTCAACAATTTACTGGTAATATATCAAGCCAAATAGCTAATGGAAAATATAAAGCCAGGGTACAGTCATTCTTGTAAGGAAAAATGTAATGGAACCAAATTTATGAACCAACTTGTTCTTTAAAGCTGAATGAACTTCAGCCTTAAATATTGGTATCTCCCTAACTAGCAAAAACCCTCACCTGCTGTTAATTGTGCTTCTTGTCAAAATAAGATCCTGCCAGGTTTCCCGCCAGCAATGCACATACTCTGGCCACTACATTTAGAAAAAAATGTGGCTTGTTCTACAACTGCTTCTAATCATTACCTCCAGAATTTGTATTCTGTAAGCATCCACACTTTGCTTCTAAACAAATCATTTAATGATAAGCTAGTTCTCAGTAAAAACTACAGTAAGTTTTCACAATATATTATGGGAGCTCTGGCTGTTCAGTTCTAAATAATGCCTCTTATTTGCTGGACAAGTAAATTGAAATTGATTTGTTTCAGCTGCCTGTGCTAGAACACACAATGCCTGCTTCCAACAAGCCTATTGACTTCTGCAAACAGTACTCCAGCCTGCTTCCTCAAGTACTCCTGGCAGGATTTTTAAATCATCCCACCTTGTCTCCCTTAACCCCAAGAACAAAGCATCCATTTAAATAGGGAGTCTTCGCAATGTATTCAATAAAGGGACTGTGAGGGTGCTTCCTTTGCAATCAACTGAGCAGAGGGCAAGGTGAGGAGTGAGCTCTTATCTGAAAGAAGAGAGACACAAAGAGGAGACTGATTAAAAGTTAAATCAGCTGCTCTTTGTGAATCACAATCTGAGGAGACACGCATGCACACACACACACACACACACACACATATATGTATGTGTATATATATTTATATATACTGTTTTTCCCCCAAAATAAGACCAGGTCTTATATTAAGTTTTGCTCCAAAAGATGCATTAGGGCTTATGTTCAGGGTATGTCATCCTGAAAAATCATACTAGGGCTTGCTTTCTGGTTAGGTCTTATTTTAGGGGAAGCACGGTATATATATATATATATATATATATATATATATATATATATATATATATATATCGAGAGAGAGAGAGAGAGAGAGAGAGAACCCCATTCGTCCCCTCACACATTTCCACCCTCCGCTTGGTACAATGCCATCATGGAGACAGTTTAGGATACAGAAAAAAATGTCCTGATAGAACTGTCTTCTCTGAAAAGATGACTATGACTATCAGAGTAGACAGTGCAGGCCTCTTGTCAATGATTTTTTTTTCCACCTAAAATTCACATTTATTAAATTTGTAACATCTTGTATGTAATTAGGTTATATCAGCTCTTTCAGAGTTTTCTCTTTCATCTGTTTAGGGGGTCTGTCTTTGTTTCTCTTAATTTTAATATCTAAGGAAATCATCTCAGAATATGATTGCCTAAAGTTTATATGTCTAAGAATTATTAAATTTGATGGATTTTATTTAGCTATACATGAGTTCAACCCTTCGAAATCTGTTTGAATCCTTTGAGATGTATATTTATAGACATCTCAAGATTCTTTTAGCCAGAACCATCCCCACCTTCTCAATTGGTAATTAATTTCTTAGAGTAAATTTTAAAAATAGTTGAATATATTCCCATTTAGCAAATTTATATAGCATTATTCCAAAAATTTCACAAGTATGACTCATTTCGTCCTTATAATGATCCAAGAATGTAGGTACTATCATTATTATTTGCGTCTTAGAGGTGAGGAAACTGAGGCATGTTGATTTAAATCACCTCACTTTACACAGTTGGTAAGTGGTGAAACCAGTATTTGAATCCAGATAATTGGACTCAAAGGTGTGTATTATTAAAGAGATCTTATGTTAAAACGAATGAACATTTTTAAAGCTTTTCGTACATATTTCCAAACTGCTTTACAACCAAGAATGGAGTACCATTTAATGAGCACTAATATTATATATTTTTTTAATTTTATTAGTTTCAGGTGCACAAGACAAAGCAAAACAGACGTTTATCATTTATATCCCTCACACTGTGTGAACCCCCCTCCCCCCATCCGCTATCACTCTGACATCGCACAGACATTACATGATTTATAAAAGTATTGCATACAAAGTCCATGATGCTTCCTGAGCTCCCTGTCATTAGGAAGTCATGCCAGCCAGGCAGAACATGAATCTGATTTTTACACTAATTGCTCAGAATTATGGTATTGCATTTTGGACAGCACAAAGTTTTTTGTTTGTTTGTTTGTTTTTTGTAGGATACATCTGGTGGCAGAGGCCAGTCATAGTGACCCTCCATTATGAGCTCCAGAGACACCTTTATCCAGAGACACTCTCGTGCGGGAGACCCTGCTCACTGTGCCATTTTTCAGGCGGGGCGGCCTGTGGGGTCTCTGCTCCCACTCCCCACACAAGAATGCAGGATATGGTGAGGCCAAAAAGGAACACCCACGGAGCCATAGGTAGGGGAGTCATACCACTATAGTCTCACTGGAGGCTGGGCCCACCGGTCGCGCGACCTGCTGTCCACTCCTCCGCCAACCGACCGACGACTCTCCTTCACTCTCCTCGACTCTGCTCCTCTACTCTCTTCAGCTCTCCTCGGCTCCTCGGCAATCCTCTGCAGTCCTCAGCAATCCTCAGCTCTCCTCCGTAGCCACAGCAGTTATACCAGCGGCCAATCGGCTAACCGGCCACAGCCGACGGTCTATCAGCCACAGCCGAGGACCATCCACCACCCGAGCCAGCACCCCTCCACGTGAGGCCGAGAGCCTGTAAACTACCCCCTGGGGCCCTGTCCCCACAGACACCAAAATGGTTTTGCTTGGTCAGCCTAGGCTTTCTCTGCATTTTAGAGTTTCCAAAAGGATATTTCTTTTTTATATACTGTTTTTTCCACAATTGTATGAGGGATTCAGGGCAAGTATCATTATTCTCTGTAGGAGCCTGACTCAGAGAAACTATGCTATCCGGCAGCACATGACCTAATTCCTGGAACCGTCAGTTTGCCCTTAGAAGGTCACGTCTCTGATAAGTAAAGCCCCTTCCTCATTCCGCTCTCTCCTTCCTCATTCACTCCCCGCCCAGTTTACCCTAACCCATATAATCTTGTAGCTGCAATAAAAAATTTGAGGCTTGATCAGAACTTTGTCTTGCCTCCATTTCTTCGCGCCTCCTATTTTCTCTTTTCAGGGTGTCTCCCTTCGGTCCCTGTTGAATGCCCCGCTGGTCGGGGCATTTCTGGCACCCAACGTGGGGCCCGAAGATCCCAGACCCCTTGAAAAACTGTCTGCCTTAAGTCCGGCCGGACGCGTTGCTGAGTCTCCGCGCGATTTTACCGCGTGAGCCTGACTCGTTTCCTGATCTCCGCGGATACAAGCCGATCCGTGAGCCTGATCTGATAGAGGTAAGCAGACAGACGAAAATAGATGTTTTGGGATGATTTTAGATTTAATATTACCCCTCGGTCGATTGAATGTGTGAATGAGTGATAGTTCCACGACTTCTCGTCACGGAGCTTGCTTGGGCCCTAATCTGAGGTTCCGGTTCTGTCATACGGCATAACGGCGACTGGACCGAAGCGCCTTAGCTAAGACAGATTTAGTCCCGCGAGGGTCACGGCCAGATGGGCATCTGATTGTTTCGCTTGTTGATTGAAGGGCCGAGAAGGGGACCATGGGTCAGACATTAAGTTCTCATGAACTGTTCATTTCTGGGTTAAAGAGTTCCCTCAAGGTGCGTGGAATTAAGGCTAGAAAAAAGGATCTCCGTGAATTTTTCGAGTTTCTGACAGATATTTGCCCCCTGGTTCCCCCAAGAAGGAACGATTGATATTAGGATTTGGAAGCGCGTTGGCGATGCGTTCCAAGATTTTTATAAAGCCTTTGGGCCTGAAAAGGTCCCCGTTTCTACTTTTACTTACTGGAATCTCATAAATGACGTCCTCAGGGTTCACTCCCATGACCCGGATGTTAGAGAAGTTATAAAAAAGGGGGAGAGCCTCTTAAAGGAATCGTCCCGTCCCCCATCTGAAAATGACTCCGTGTCTATAGATATCCCTATTACTGACCCTAAGCCCAAGCCCTGTCTCGAGGAAGGCCCTACCCAAAATTCGGCTGAACCCCCTAGTCATCCCTCATTAAGACTTTATCCCTGCCTTAAAAACCTTCCCCAAGATTCAGACACAACCCTCCCTCCCGAGGACCAGGCTACCCTTGAGGATGCGGCCGCTCATTACCATCAGAAGGACCCCTCTGTATCGTCTCCTCCACCCTTCCGGCCACCTCCTTATATCATCCCTCAACACCCTCCATTCCTCGCTCCCATCGTCCACGGTCCCCCTTCTACTATTCCTCACTCCAATCCCCCTACTCAAACAGCCGCTTCCCTAACACAACAGATTGCCTCTCTTCGAGAGGCCCTCCAGGAAAAACGCCAACACATTAGTCTTCTCAAAGAACTCCGTGCCCTTGAGGCTGAACTCGCTGCACTCTCTGGGCTGCCCTTTTCCCCCCGTCTACCCCTAAAACGAGCTCCTAAACAAAAACCTGTCCTCGCTTTTCCGGTCACTCGCAGACAGGCTGCAGAGGTAGGCCCCGATACTCAGACCCCTGAGGACCCCCAAGAGGAGGATACCACGGAGGAGTCCGATAATGAGGCTGAGGAACAAGATAACCCCCCCTCAGAGGAAGAAACGGAACCCCCAAGAGACAGACAGCGCTACCGCCCTTTAAACATTAAATATTTAAAAGACTTAAAGGCTGCGGTCCACGCTTATGGCCCTGTGGCTCCCTTCACGGTAGCCTTGCTGGAAAGCCTCACCGACCGTTGGCTAACGCCAAATGATTGGTTCACTTTAGCTTATGCCGCCCTGTCTGGCGGTGATTTTGTTTTATGGCGCACAGAGTATGCGGAGAACGCACGAAAAATGGCTGAACGAAATACTCAGAGCCAGTCCTCCCGCTCCTGGACTAGAGATCGCCTTCTCGGCCGACCGCCCTATAACACCAATGAGACTCAGGCCGCCTTCCCCCCAGGCTTATTAGCTCAAGTCCAAAATGCCGGCCTCAAGGCCTGGCGTAAACTCCCACCCAAAGGGCCCGCCAGCACCTCCTTGGCCAAAATCCATCAAGGGCCTGACGAATCCTATTGTGATTTCATCAGCCGCCTAACTGAGGCTGCCGAGCGCTTAATTGGAAAAGAAGAGTCAGATAGCGCCTTTATTAAACATCTTGCATTTGAAAATGCCAATGCCACATGCCAAAACGCCATCCGCCCCCATCGCAATGGCTCCCTCTCAGACTATATTAAACTTTGTTCTGGTGTCGGGGCGTCTCACGCCATCGGTCTAGCCATTGGAGCCGCACTAAAAAGCTTCACACAGGACAATCAAAAATCCTGTTACAATTGTAAACAGCCTGGTCATTTTGTCTGGGAATGCCCTTGATGTAGGCTTCTTCCCCTTAAACTGCACCGCTATTGTTAATTCCACTGCTCCTGCCTGCCCCGCTCCTAATCATGTTTTCATCTGCGGCAATGGCCTGGCCTTCACGGCCCTCCCCACCAATTGGACTGGCCTCTGTGCACTGGCTTTTCTCTTGCCAGATATAGATATTCTACCCGGAGATCAGTCACTTCCTATACCAGCCCTTGATCTTTTCCCTGGGCGACAAAAATGAGCCCTCGCATTTATTCCCCTTATGGCAGGACTAGGTATAACCGCCGCTATGGCCACAGGTGCTGCCGGGGTAGGCGTGTCCGTAGACACTTATCAACGGCTCTCTCTCCAACTTATTGATGATGTTACCACACTATCAGATACTATTAATGACCTTCAAGACCAGGTCGATTCCTTAGCAGAAGTAGTACTCCAAAACAGACGAGGGCTTGATCTTCTAACAGTGGAACAAGGGGGGATCTGTTTAGCTTTACAGGAACGATGCTGCTTCTATGCCAACAAATCCGGCATAGTGCGAGACAAGGTCAAGAGACTCCAAGAAGATCTTCTTCAACGCAAAAAACAACTTCTTGACAACCCCTTTCTAACCAGTTTTCATGGTCTCTTGCCTGTCCTCCTCCCCATCCTTGGTCCCATTCTAGGATTACTCCTACTTGTCTCCCTCGGACCTTGGGCATTTAATAAACTGACAGGATTCATCAAACAACAAATAGATAACATTCTGGCCAAACCTATCCATATTCATTATCAACGCCTGGCCACGATGGACCATTCGGAAGGTAATCATACGGGCTCCAGCTATATAAACATATAGCAGACACGGTGGCTGAAAACGTGTCGGCCCGATCTAAAGGGCTTGAGCACCAGACGGCTGCAGCGACTGGGTACTGCAAGGGAGGGTCCCGATTGACCCAATTTCAGCTCTCCCTGAACTCATGTCCAGACTACATAGGGGTTGGTGCCTAAGTCAAAACAATTGCCTCACCCCTGGTCCAAAAAAGACACCAGAAGCTACGCCTTGCGCGTTACTCGGGCCGTCTGAGACCCCTGAGTTCCCGTCTTGGTTAAGGCTCACTCTCTTAAAAAGATAAAGAGAGAGGAGATGTAGGAGCCTGACTCAGAGAAACTATGCTATCCGGCAGCACATGACCTAATTCCTGGAACCGTCAGTTTGCCCTTAGAAGGTCACGTCTCTGATAAGTAAAGCCCCTTCCTCATTCCGCTCTCTCCTTCCTCATTCACTCCCCGCCCAGTTTACCCTAACCCATATAATCTTGTAGCTACAATAAAAAATTTGAGGCTTGATCAGAACTTTGTCTTGCCTCCATTTCTTCGCGCCTCCTATTTTCTCTTTTCAGGGTGTCTCCCTTCGGTCCCTGTTGAATGCCCCGCTGGTCGGGGCAATTCTCATTTTAAATAGTAAGAAAATGAGGCCTATAGAGAAAGAGAAAAATTTATCAAATGTCCAACAGCTTGTAAATGGCAGTCAAGAAATTTGAACCCAGACTTAGTGGCTTTATTTATTTAAATTACATATTTATTTTCTTTTGAGTTATAGTTGACATTCAATATTATTTTATATTAGTTTCAGGTGTACAGCACAGTGGTTAAACATTGATATGATTTATGAAGCGATCCTCCCAATTAGTCTAGTCCCCACCTGGCACGGTACATAGGTGTTGCAACATTATTGACTATATTCTCTATGCTGTACTTTACATCCCTGTGACTATTTTATAACTACCAATTTGTATTTCTTAATCCCTTCACCCAGCTCCCCAACCCCCTCCCCTCTGGCAGCCATCAGTTTGCTCTGTGTATCTGAGTCTGTTTTTGTTTTGTTTGTTCATTTATTTCATTCTTTAGATTCCACATATAAGTGAGATCATATGGTATTTGTCTTTCTCTGTCTGACTTCTTTCACTTAGCATAATACCCTCTAGGTCCATCCATGTTGTTGCAAATGTTGATTCCATTCTTTTTATGGCTATAAGAATGAAATAAGACCTTGTGGCTTTAAATTGAGTGCTTTCTTCACAATATTTGTATTTTTTTCATTCGTTCAATCGTTTATTTATTCATTCAATGAACATATATCAAATGCTGACTCTGTGGCTGGTAATGGGAGCACTAACGTTGTTTACAGTCTGAAATTTCCCTTCAGTATCACCTCTAGGTGCTACAAAAGGATGAGGAGGTGTATTTCTCTGCATATATTAATCCCAGCCACAGTACATTTCTTCAGTTAAGGCTGAGCAGGTTATTTTTCACCTCAGCAGAAACATACAAGTATGATATGAATCAATACTCTTTTAACAAAAGTCTAATGCCTGACAAGGAGCCTCTCAAACAGCATATACCAACATCCCCTCAATAGAAAATTGTTACTTACCAGACCATCAGACTTAAGACTTTCTGAAAATTGCTGCTTCTCTTCTGTGGGGCTGCTATTAGTGGATCCAGGAATACCTGTGTAGCGACACAAGTCTCTCATCTTTCTACTCCCAGCAGTGCCCTTTAGCTACTGAGCACATACAACCCACATGCATATTAAGGAGCCTTCTCCCAACACTATCTCATAACCCAGAACTTTCCTGCTTCCCCTTACTACTACTTATCTGCCTTATATCCCCATTCCCCTAAGGCTCTTTATGCTAAAGAGGTAGTAAAATAATCTCTACTGAAGCTACTCCTCTTGGTTTAACATACTTGCCTTTTCACAGGGCCTTGTGCTTTCACAGATCAATTTGTATAGTAGGCATATCAGGTACCATGGCAGACTAATGATGGGAGAAACAGACAGGGGAAGGGGGCTTTTTTCCTTGTTCAATTCACAGCTCAGGAATAGGGGCATATGTCACTTTTCTGAAAAAATGAAATGAAACGGGATGACCGTCATGCTGTGGAGACACAATGTAGTTATTGAAAAAGGCAGAGGAACATCTGACCAATCAGGCATGAGCCTCACAAATCCTGAAAGGATAAAACCAATAATTACTTCTTCCAAAAACCAATAACCCTTCATTTCCACAGCACATCAGGCATTGTCCTCAAATAGCTTCTGAATGAAATCTATATTTATACTTGAGATCTTGTCATTATGGTCTATAATTACATGTACCTCGTAAATAAAATCCAGCCTAAATTGCTTGCTTCATTTCTAACTTCTCCAAGGTCTGTCTATGACCTTGTGATTCAGAGGTAGTTACTATCTCACAAGGCTTATTGGCAAACATTTGTCCCATTCTTTCATAATTTCATATACCATTTCGAACATCACTTTCAGACCCTCTAGCCATATAAGAGAGGGTTGATTCTCCCATAAGTTCACAGCAGCCGTTTCACTTCACAGTCTGATTTTTAGGAGTTTAACGAACACTCCAAAAATGCACTAGTGAGATAAACCTTGGCCGCCACAGCCTCTTAGTCCTTCTGAATAAGGTGATTTGAAGGAGGGGCAGAAAGACACAGGGAGACTTTCAATCAGTTACAAAGTCCTGCTGTTTCCCAGTCTGATGACTTCTTTTCCAAACTCTATATTTACCCTGATCCAGGGCCTCATCCATTCACAGCTGTCTTACTATCATTAACGTTTACCTTCATCCAAGGTTCTCTTCCCTTTGACCCATTCTACGCACTGCTGTAAAATTAGTGCTTTTGAAGACTCAGCATTCAGTGTATTATTCCTGTGCTCAAAATCCTTCATTAACTCTTTATTTATTTACAGTACAAAGCCCAAACTCCTGAGGCCAACATTCAGGACCCCCATGAAATGCCCCAACTCAAGCTACCAAAATCTATCTTCACCTCTTTCCTCAAATGAAACTTCTGTCCTGCAAAGATCAGTTTTTTATTGTCATGGACATAGAGTATACTTACCCCAATCCTCAATGTCTTTATTTCAGACTGCGTCTCCCACCCCCTGCACCACAGAATGTCCCGTAACTCTCTGTCTACCCAAACCTAACCTTATTGTTCAATGCCTTGCTCAAAGTATACCTCTTCCTAACAGACTTACTGAATTATCCCTACCCATATCATGGGCAGTGTTAGGAATGCCTTCCCAGATGTACAGAATCAGAATTTGTATTTTAACAAGATCTTAATATGCATTACAGTTTGAGAAGGACTCTCCTAAACAGCACTATGATTTACATCATTAAAAGAAAAGAGGCAAAGATACCCACAACTTCCAATTATGACCAATAACCAAACTCTCCTTTGCTTTTCACCAAAATCCATCTATTTTCTATCTTTGCTATGTATTCCTTTTAGCCTGTGGAGATACAAAGGAATCAGGAAATTTTTTACCTTCCCAACCATCAATACCCCATAATCTGTCCCTTTCACAACCTTTGTGTAATTTGAGAAGACAAATTCCCTAGTTTTGATTAATCTAGCTTCCCTATTCTGGGTTCACAATTTCATATAATTAATTTTGCTGCCAGCTAATGATAGGTATACTTGTCTACATTGGGTTCCCCTCCCCCAAAGGCAGAGCAAATTATGATTGGGCCTCTGAGCCTTGGCTTAGGGACAGGGAAATAGTCAGCAAGCCAGATTTACTTTACTAAGTAGTCCCCCCTTATCTATGGTTTTGCTTTCTGCAGTTTCACTTACCCATAGTCAACCATAGTCCAATATTGTTAAATGGGAAATTCCAGAAATTGGAAAAAAAAGACATAAATTTTAAATTGTGCACCATTCTGAGTAGCATGTTGAAATCTCGTACCATCACATTTCATCCTGCCTGAGACAACAAATTGAACAGCTGTAATTCAACAAAGGCTAATTTAAGCAACACACAAGCACATCTGAGAGGTCCACACATCAAATTATATGAAGGTGGGCAAAGCGGGTGAGCGAGGGAAGAAGGAAAGGAGATGTGCAGAGATGTGGGCCACAGGACACAGTCCGAAGTTCAATGCAGTCTCAGGAGAGGGAAGAATTCAGGCTGCAGGTGCACTACCTGTGGCCCACATTCCTGCCTGAGGGATCAGCATATAATACAGCTGAGCCCAGCATTCAGGGCAGAGATCTTGGAGTAAACACTGAATACAGAAGGGTGAGAACAGTGGTTTAAGCCCTCCCTGCTAGGCAGAAAACAGAAAACAAAGACACAGAGCTTGGCTGACGCCACCCACTCTCCCAGAGCTCACCCCAGCTTCACCCTCTCAGTATAAGAAGAGGGCTCCAGAAGAAACAGTAAGTTTCAGATTAAAGACAGCACCTCTATAGCCCTGAGTACTGGAGCCTCAGACATACATTACAGTGAGAGCTATAGGGGCAAGACAACTGTGGGCTGTAGTCACCATTGCTCGGAGGCACAAACACATCAGCAGTCTATCACAGCCCACACTGCCACCACTGTCCTGGGCAGATCCCTGCAGTGGCAAACAAAACAGCAGAGACACAGGCTCTGCATCAGAATGCAGGGGCAGCATTGGGATTTCAGAAGCTCAGAAATCTATTAACATCCACATCCTCCCTAGGAGGTAGGGAACTGAGATCAAGATGTTCTGAGCAGAGGAGAAATCCAACTTCCATCATGTGAGAAGCTGGAATAGCACTAGAAAAAAGAAAATGCTACAGCGTTAGAGAAAATAAAAGGCTGAAGCAGGAGAGAAAATAAAACATTCCAGCAACACCTATTGGAAAACAAAAGAAAAACCTCTTCATATCAACCTGCTGTAGAACCCACTCCTGTAAATGCCCAGGAAGATAAATATCAATTCATTAATTGCCATCAATAACCAAGGTAACAAGGCAGTTCAGAAAGAAAATGAAAAGTCTCCAGAACATGAATATAAAGACATGAGAAAACGTGAATTAAATGACAGAGAATTCAAGACTGCAGTTCTGAAAAACCTCAACGAGCTGAAAGAAAATACAGACAGTTTAATGAACTTAGAAACACAATGAAGGAACAAAATGAGTATTTCACCAAAGAGACTGAAACTACAAAAAAGAACCAAATGAAAATTCTAGAGATGAAGAACTCACTAAAAGAAATGAAGAATGAAATAGCCAGCTTAGGTAATAGAGCTGACAGATGGAGGAAAGAATCAGTGATGTCAAAGATAGAAATTGGGAAATGACACAGATGGAAGAAGACAGAGACTTGAGAATTAAAAGAAATGAAAGAACTCTACAAGTACTTTCTTACTCCATTAGAAAGAATAATGGGTATACCAGAAGGAGAAGAGAAGGGGACGGAAACAGAGAGCATATTCAAACAAATAGTCATTGAGAACTTCTGAAACATGTGGAAAGAACTAAAGAACTGGATCTTCGAATCCAAGAAAAACAACACCTAATCACTTCAATCCGAACAGGTCTTCTTTGTCAGCTTCAATACAATCCCAATACAAGGCACATTGTATTGAAGCTGTCAAAAATTAATGACAGCAAAAGAATTCTCAAGGCAGCCAGGAAGATAAAAAGCAGTAATCTATAAGAAAAAGCCCATTAGACTATCATCAGACTTACAGAAGAAACTCTACAACCTGGATTGCGTGCAATCAAATATTCAAAATATTGAATGAGAGAAATTATGAGCCAAAAATAATATACCCAGCAAAAATATCCTTAAATATGAAAGAGGAATGAAGACCTTTCCAGACATACAGAAGCTGAGGAAATATTCTAACACACAACCTGCATTGCAGGAAATAATGAAGAAAGCTATTCAACCTGAAAAAAATCAAAATAACACAAAACTATGGGCAATATTACAAACAGACAGAGAGAAGTAGGAAATGGCAAGCGCTACACAAAATATAACACTACACACTTAAACATAACATAAAGGGTAACGACAATAAAAACACTTTTTAAAAAGGAGAAAGAGAAGAAAAAGACAACATGTTACTGCAACTCACAAATCAACTCACAGCATAAGTAGGGATAACTTGTGGCAACAAAAACATAACAGGGGAAAGAGTAACGGTCTGAACATGCACAGGGGAATGGAGATAAGAAGCATGCTAAAGAAAAAGGACTACTGTATATATGAAATTTCCTTTTACATAAACTTAATGGTAACCACTCAAAACAAACAGACAAACAAAAAACCTCCAGAACTGAGATATCTAACATACAAAAAGAAGAAACAGAGGGAAAAATCATGGAATACAACCACACTAAAATAACAGACAAGAACAGAAAGGCAAAGAAACAATGGAGACACCAAGATACCAGAAAACAAAAGACAAAATGGATATAAGAAATCCTCATTTATCAATGATCACCCGAAATGTAAATCAACTGAACTCACCAATTAAAAATGCACAGAGTAGCAGATTGGATAAAAAAAAAAAAACAACAACAACAACCATGCACTGTCTCCAAGAGACACATCTCAGCTTCAAGGACAAATATATATTCAAAGTGAAAGGGTGGAAATCAATACTCCAAGCAAATGGTATCCAGAGAAAAGTGTGTGTAGCCATATTTATACCAGATGAAACAGACTTCATGATAAAAAATTGTAAAAAGAGACAAAGATAGACATTTCATAGTGGTAAAGGGGACTATACAACAAGAAGATATAACAGTCATCAACATTTATGCCCCCAATCAGGAAGCACGGAAATATGCTAAGCAACTACTAGCATAACTAAAGGAAGAAATTGACCAAAACACAATTATAGTAAGGGACCTATATACATCATTGACAGCTATGGATAGATCATCCCAACAGAAAATAAATAGCATCCCTAAATGACACATTAGATGAAATGGACATAATTGACATTTATAGAACACTTCATCCTAGAACCCCATGTTAAACATTTTTTTCTAGTGTGCATGGAACATTCTCAAGCATAGATCATATGTTGGGATATAAAACTAGCTTCAAAAAATTTAAGAAGATTGAAATTATACTAAGCATATTCTCCAATCACAAGGCTTTGGAATTGGATATCAACAACAAAAACAAAGAAGGAAAACCCACAAATATATGGAGATTAAACAACATGCTTTTAAAGAACGCCTGGATCAAAGAAGAAATCAGACGAGAGATCAAAAGATACATAGAAACAAATGACAATGAAAATGTCACCCCAATAAATTTAATAAAATAAAATTAAAAAAGAAAAAGAAAGAAAATACACCCTATGAAAATAATTGGAATGCAATGAAAGCAGTAATGAGGAAAATTTAAATCATTACAGGCCTATCTCCACAAACAAGAACAATCCCAGATAAGCAATGCAACATCACACCTGAAAGAACTAGAAAAAGAAGAACAAATGAAACCCAATGTCAGCAGAAGGAAAGAATAAAAATCAGAACAGAACTAAATGAAATAGAGAACAAAAAGACAACAGAAAAACTTTAAAGCAACAAAGAGCAGAGTCTTTGAAAAGATTAATAAAATTGACAAATCTTTGACTAGACTCACAAGATAAAAAGAGAAAAGACACAAATAAACAAAATCAGAAATGAAAGAGAAGTTACCATGGTTACCACAGAAATATAGCGGATCATACAAGATCTATATGCTATGCTACCAAATTCAATATGAAGGTCTATATGCCACCAAATTCAATAACCTAGAAGAAATGGATGAGTTCTTAGAAACATATAGCCTTCCTAGACTGAATCACGAAGAACTGGAGAATCAAAATAGGCCAATCAACAGTAAAGAAATTGAAACAGTCATCCGAAGACTTCCCAAAAGCAAAAGTCCAGGACCAGGTGGCTTCACAACTGAAGTCTACCAAACATTCAAAGAGGATCTGATACTTGTTCTACTCAAACTCTTCCAAAAATTCAAGCAGAGAAAACATTCCCTAACTCATATTATGAGACCAACATTACCCTGATACCAAAACCGGCTAAGGACAGCACAAAAAAAGAAAATTACAGACAAATACCTCTAATGAATACAGATGCAAAAATCCTAAACAAAATCACGCAAATCAAATACAACAATGCATTAAAAAGATTATATATCACGACCAAGTGGGGTTCATCCCAGGGGCACAAGGAAGGTTCAACATATGCAAATCGATCAATGTGATACACCACATAAACACACAAACAAAAAAAGATAAAAATCATATGATTATACCAATAGATGCAGAAAAATCATTTGACAAGATACAACATCCATGTATGATTAAAACACTTTATAAAATAGGTATAGAAGGAAAATACCTTAACATAATAAGGGCCATATATGACAAGCCTTCAGCTAATATCATAATTAAATGTGAAAAACTGAAGCCTTTGCTCTACATCTGTAAACAAAACAGGGTTGTCCCCTTTTTCCACTGTGTTTCGACATAATATTGGAAGTCCTAACCAGAGCAATCAACAAGAGAAAGAAATAAAAGGCATCTGAATTAGGAATGAAGAAGTTAAATTGTTACTTTTCACAGATGACATGATTCTTTATACAGAAAATCCTAAAGACTCAACCAAAAAGTTATTAGAAACAAGAAAGGAATACAGTAATGTTGCTGGCTACAAAATCTGCGTACACAAATCCATTGCATTCCTATATACTAACAATAAATTTTCAGAGAAAGAATAAAAAAAAATTATATTTGCAATTGCAACAAAAATAATAAAATACCTAGGGATAAACTTAACAAAGGATGTGAAGGACCTGTACACTGAAAACTATAAGACATTTTTAAACAGAAATTGAAGAAGACATAAAGATATGGAAAGACATTCCCTGTTTGTGGATTGGAAAAATCAACATAGTTAAAATGGCCATATTATAAAAGCAATATACAAATTTAATGCATTCTCAAACAAAATCCCGTCACATTGTTTAAAGAAATAGAACAAAAATCATTGAATTTGCTTGGAATCACAAAAGACCCCAAATAACCAAAGAAATCCTAAGAAAAAATAATAAGTTTGAAGGTATCACACTCCCTGACTTCAGCTTGTACTACAGAGCACTGATAATGAAAACAGCATGGCAATCACAGAAGAACAGACATACAGACCAATAGAATAGAATTGAAAATCCAGAAATAAACCCACATAAATATGGACAGATATTTTTTTAAATTTTATTAAATTTATTGGGGTGACAATTGTTAGTAAAATTACATAGATTTCAGGTGTACAGTTCTGTATTATATCATCTATAAATCCCATTGTGTGTTCATCACCCAGAGTCAGTTCTCCTTCCATCACCATATATTTGATCCCCCTTACCTTCATCTCCCACCCCCCACCCCCACCCCCTTACCCTCTGGTAACCACTAAACTATTGTCTGTGTCTATGAGTTTCTTGGACAGATAATTTTTTACAAAATGCCAAAAAAAAAAAAAAATGGAGAAAAGACAGCTTCTTCAATAAATGATGCTGGGAGAGTTGGAAAGCCATGTGCAAAAGAATGAAACTGGACTGCTATCTGTCACCAAGTACCAAAATTAACTCAAAATGGATCAAAGACATAAACATAAAACCTGAAACAATAAACTGCATACATGAAAGCATTGGTACTAAACTTATGGACGTTGGGTTCAAAGGGGATTTTATGAATTTGATCTCAAAGCAAGTGAAGTAAAAGCTAAAAAAATGAATGGGACTATATCAAACTAAAAAGCTTCTGCACAGCAAAGGAAACCAACATCAAAACAAAGAAGGTACTAATCAAATGGGAGAAGATATTTGCAAACAATGCCTCTGATAAGGAGCTAATATCCAAAATATTAAGAAACTCATACTACTCAACTACCAAAAGACAAACAATCCAATTAAAATATGGGCAGAGGACATGAACAGAAATTTCTCCCAAGAAGACATAGAAATGGCCAACAAATATATGAAAAAAATGCTCAGCTTCACTAGCTATTAGGGGTCTGCAAATCACAACCACAATGAGATATCACCTTACACATATTAGAATGGCTATCATCAACAAGACAAATAATAACTAGTGTTGGAGAGGCTATGGAGAAAAACGGAAACCTTATACACTGCTGGTGCCTTGTAGATTGATGCAGCCACTATAAAAGGCATTGTGAAGGTTCCTCAAAAATTTAAGAACAGAATTACCATATGACACAGCATTCCTTCTCCTGGGTATCTACCCAAAATATCTGAAAACATTCATCCATAAAGATGTATGTACTCTGTTGTTCATTGCAGCTTTATTTACAGTGCCAAGACATGGAAACAACCAAAGTGTCCTTCGATAGATGATAGGATCAAGAAGATGTGGTATATATACACAATGGCATACTACTTTGCCATAAGAAAAGATGAAATAGAACCATTTGTGACAACATGGATGAATCTTGAGATTATTATGCTAAGCGCAACAAGTCAGACAGAGAAAGTTGAGAACCATATGACTTCACTCATATGTGGGATCTAAAACTGAAAGCAACAAAAGAACAAGACAAACAAATAAAGAAACAGACAACAGTTTAGTAGTTACCAGAGGGTAAGGGGGGAGGGGAGATGGTAGAAGATGGTAAAGGGGGTCAAATATATGGCGATGGAAGGAGAACTGACTTAGGGTGATGAAGACACAATGTGATATGTAGGTGATGTGTTGCAGAATTGTACACTTGAAACCCATGCAATTTTACTAACCATCGTCACCCCAATAAATTTTGTTAAAACAAAAATTATTTTTAAAAAATTGTGCTAGTTTTGCTGTTCTACTTCAGACTATAAAATAATGGCCATGGTTCATAAATTGTCAGTTAAAATGGAAAAGGAATTATATTTGTGGGCGGAAGACACCTGCTATAGGAATCATGAACAGAAAATGTGTTCCAATTGACAACAACTTGTGCTAGAAAACATTGAGCCTATACGAAGACTTCAACAAGGGATCCCCTGAAACAAGTGACACCAAGCCATTTATGGCAAATAAGGGATGGTTACACAGACTGAGGAATAGATTTGGACTGAAAATATAAAAATTACTGGAGAAGCTTCTCCTGCCAATAAAGAGCTGCTGCCATATTTCTGGCAAAGTTGAACGAGTTGATTAAGGAGAAAGTATATCACCCAAAGCAAGTCTTCATAAGTATGTATGTATGTATGTATGTATGTATAGGTAAAAAGCATAGGATATTTAGGGTTTGGTACTATCTCTGGTTTCAAGCATCCACTGGGGATCTTGGAAATTATCCCCCATGTATAACAGGGGACTACAATATATGAAAAAGTTAAGCTACAATTAGGATGGTGTAGGAACAGCTTTAGGATGCTGCTGGAGAATGGGCTGTGGACAATTTGCTGGGATTAGGCTGAGTGTTCCTCTATTTTGTAAATCTTCCTATATACTTCACCCTTGCCTGGACTCTAAGAGGAAGTCAGTTTTAGAGAAAATTGACAAAGTCCCCAAGACAGCACCAAAGCAAAAGAAATCTAAAGATCTCAGAAGCTTGTCTAGGCTCTTTATATATACCTTTGACTCTTCCTCCCTTTCTTACTTTCTCACTTCCACTGCTTTTCTCTCATTCCCTCTTTTCTGGATGTTAATGCTTTGGGCTTGATAATAGGATTTTCCTTGGTGTAGGGGAGAACTGGTAGAAATCTCTATACTAAGAAGCACAAAAGTCCTTATTTGAAGTTTATCTTTCTTTTCAATTCAACTACTGTTCTCCCCATTTACACTTCTCACTTCACCCCAAATTAATAACTTAAATAAGCTATAAGGAAATCAATCTAATCAATCTGAATCATGGATTTTTTTTTCACCAGAAATGGATTTTTATTCTGTCATTCAACATTAACCAAAACTTGGAAATGCAAGCATTGTATATGAGAAGCCCTTATGGAATTTCCCACAAATAAAGGAAAAGACTTATCAGAAATGTGCGTAGAGTACTAATTTTTAGTACACAAAGCAATAGTCTAACAGTGCTTGCAAATGCATGATTCTTCTAGAATCAGAGTATTGTCTTATGCAGGTAAAACATTCTCTCATTTTGAACTTGTTTGCAATGTGACAGACCACAAGAGAAGTTACAGCTCAACTCACATCAGAAAAACCACAAAGTCCAATTCAAAGAATTTGAAATAATGAATTGTTACTGCATTAGTTTCCAGCACCAGTAACATCAGAACTATCTGAGGCATTTTTCAAATGCAGAGTCCATGGCCCCTCCCCAGATGGAATGAATCAAAATCTTCACATTTAAGGTCCTGGAAGCCCATGTTTAAAAAATTTTCCAGGTGGTTTTGAGAACCACTGTTCTATTTATTTTTTTAGGAGAGTGTCATATTCAGATTTACATTTATTAAATTTATTGAGGTGACATTGTTTAATAAAATTACATAGGTATCAGGTGTACAATTCTATAACACATCATGTGTATATTGCATTGTGTGCTCACCACTCAAAGTCAAATTTCCTTCCGTCATCATATATTTGACCCCCTTTACCCTTTTCTATCTAACCCCCCATACCCCTTTCCCTCTGGTAACCACTATACTGCTGTCTATGAGTTTTCGTATTGTTAGTTTGTTGCTTTCAGTTTTATATCCCGCATATGAGTGAAATCATATGGTTCTCAACTTTTTCCATCTGACTTATGAGGTCAGATGATTAAGTTCGGGAACTCATCCTAGAAAAAGTTCTACATACCTCATTGCTGAATATCACTACAGTCACCTTCAAAGTACTCCCCTCGGGAAGCTATTCACTGATGCCAACACCTAGTCCACCCTTCAAAGCAATTTTGGAACTCTTTTCTCTGATATGGCCATTGGAGCTGTCATTGTATTACCCTTGACATCCTGCTTATCATCAAAATGTCTTCATTTTAATATTTCCTTTATCTTTGGGTAAACAAAGAAGTCATTGGTGGCCAGATCAGGTGAGCAGAGTGAGTGTTCCAATACAGTTGTTTGTTTACTGGCTAAAAACTCCCTCACAGACAGTGCCATGTGAGCTGGTACATTGTGGTGATGCAAGAGCCATGAATTGTTGGCAAAAAGTTCAGGTCGTCTAACTTTTTCACACAGCCTTTTCAGTACTTTCAAATAGTAAACTTGGTTAACTGTCCAGTTGATACAAATTCATAATGAATAATCCCTCTGATACAAAACAAAAAGGTTAGCAACATCATTGCAACAAGTTCACAAATTTAATTGTCAGATTTTTTCGTATTTCACTTAGTATGACATTCTCAATATCCATCCATGATATTGCAAATGGCAGTATTTCAAGATGAGCAACTTCACTAGCTATTAGGGAATTACAAATCAAAACCACAATGAGATATCACCTCACTTCTGTTAGAATGGGTATTATCAACAAGACAAGTAATAAATGTTGGAGAGGTTATGGATAAGTAGGAATGCTCATACATTGCTGGTGGGAAGGTAAATTGGTACAGACACTGAAAAACAGCACAGAGGTTCCTAAAAGCATAAATAATAGAATTACCATACAGCTGGGCAGTGCCACTTCCGGGTATCTACCCTAAAATTTTGAAAACATTTATTTGTAAATATATACCCCTGTTTTCACTGTAGCACTACATGATGACCAATACATGGAAACAGGAAACAACTGAATTGTCTTTCTTTTTTTTTCTTTTTTTCTCTCCCTTTCTTTTTTTTTTTTTTTAATTTTATTTTATTAAATTTATTGGGGTGACAATTGTTAGTAAAATTACATAGATTTCAGGTGTACAAGTCTGTATTACATCATCTATAAATCCCATTGTGTGTTCATCACCCAGAGTCAGTTCTCCTTCCATCACCATATATTCGATCCCCCTTACCCTCATCTCCCACCCCCACCCCCCGAAACCATTGACAAAATAAAGAGGCCACCAACTGAATGGGAGAAGATTTTTGCAAACAGTGCCTCCGTACATGTACAGAAGGGAAACACTGTTTTAGTGCACTTCTAAGTCACAGTCCTCTTGTATTGCCTGATTCTTCACCAGAGCATTGTTGAACTGGTTCTCATGCAACTGCATTCTAGCCTTTGTCCCCTAGCAGACACCAAGGGCATTTCCTGTCTTCCTTACAAAACTGCACTAAGCATCTGTGGTGACACTAAAATTGAATGCCTTTAGAAGGGATTTCCTCTGAGACCTTTTACCTTCTCTGATTATCACATCCAGCAGCACATTCAGCAGCCAGTGAAAAGACTTGTCCTCTCCAGACAAGATGCCTGGCAGCAGGCCCAGACTTCCACGTTAAACAGCATCCTACATGATCAGAATGGAAATCCTTGCATGCAAAGATCCTGACTACTAATGGGACCAGGAGATTACTCAAGGTGATAACAGTTTAAAAGTAGTTCATGGACTCAAGTGTGGAGCAAAAAACATCACAGCTGTCACTCCATATATGATATTCTAAAATGCCTCCACTTAAAATCCCTCTAGACAGAAGTGCTAGAGTCTATGGAAGGTGTAAAAGGCAAAGTTGTGAAGTATGTGAGGTTTGTTTCCAGTGTTCCTCAGTCTCCATGTTCTTTTACTGCACAATCCATCTGTTACAGCCTGATGCCATTAGGCATCCCACTGTAGCAGCTGACTCATGTGTTTCCCTAGCCTATACATGCTTCTGACCTTCCCTTCCCTCTACCTTTGCCCTCTACCTTCCAGTTTTGGCTCTCTTCCCTCAAGACTGTACTCTCTCTGAGCAGAATGTGGTAGGTGCTGGATCATATACGTAAATTCCCTTTAGGGATTCAGGAAAAGTTCAGTTGGGGCCAGTCTGAATTAACCATTCAACCAAAGGGAACTGATACAGTTATTACCCCTGAAATCTAGCTAACCTTGGCCCCAGACTGAGCCCCTAACACTTACCACATACTGAGCTCTAACCCTAGCAATCTGACAGCTATCTAGAGTAGAGTTGTACACTCAGAGAACCAAAAAAACAGAAAAGAAAAAAAAGTAAGATGGACTCAGAGAAACCCCATGCCCCACCAGTAGAGACACAATTCAAAGGGCACATCCTGTCTAATTGACTATATATCAGCAATGTTACCTTACTATTGGAAAGATAACAAGTTACCAACAGCAATTTATAATCCACCAGTAAAATATGGGAGGGAGTCTCTTATGTAGGTAAACAAATAAAGTGAAGTAAACAGTACCTACTCTACCTAGACCTCAGAGCCTCATGGTCAACAACATCAAGATGTGTTTTTATTGTGTTTACTGACATACCCCTGACCCGGCTCCTATTGGAAAAATAAGAACTGAGCCATGGTGCCAGAATATTCATGGAAATAAATAGTTATAAGTAGAACAGACAATAAATGTCTGAGAGCAAGAACTTTAGGAGTACCCAAATATGAAATATCCAATTATACTTGCCTTTTGTTGTAGCTTTGAGCTGTGCATAACAGTTCTTAAAACAAATTTCAGTGTCCTCCACCTCAGGGAAGATGTAGATGCCTGATCACTGCACTGTACACCTGAAGCTGGAGCTGAACAATAATGAATGTCAACTACAATTATATATATATATATATATATATATATATATATATATATATATACACACACACATATATATATGAAGCGGAGTACAGCATTAGGAATAGAGACAGTGGAAATGTAATGGCTGTGTGCGATGTCACAGGGATAGTGGATGGGGAGAGGGGGATTGACACTGTGTGAGGGATATAAATGATAAATGTCTAACTATTACATTATTTTGTGCACCTGAAACTAATAAAAAAAAAGCTAAGATAACATAGCAACTTAGAAATAGTTCAAAATTTTAACTGCAATGAAGAAATACTACTGATTGGTGCAAAAGTAATTGCGGTTTAAAAATAACTACAAAGACCGCAATTACTTTTGCACCAACCTAATAAAATGCAGACAGAAAAACCTATTCTGGTTAGAGTGAGTGATCTATCATGTGAATGCATTCATTATTCCTTAGGCATTCATAAATTATAAAAACTGGGGGAAAAAATTTCAGTCTCCTAATGGTATTATTTGAAATATGAAAAAATAATCTGAATGTCCTCAAAGCAGTTTACTCTGTAACAACTGTTCAGTTCTGCCTGCTAATAATTGTCGGAAATGCATTCATGTGTCATTTTCTTTTTTTTTTTTTTTTTTTTTTTTATTAAATTAATCGGGGTGACAATTGTTAGAAAAATTACATAGATTTCAGGTGTACAATTCTGTATTACATCATCTATAAATCCCATTGTGTGTTCATCACCCAGAGTCAGTTCTCCTTCCATCACCATATATTCGATCCCCCTTACCCTCATCTCCCACCCCCACCCCCACCCCGTTACCCTCTGGCAACCACTAAACTATTGTCTGTGTCTATGAGTTTCTGTTTCTCATTTGTTTGTCTTGTTCTTTTGTTGTTTTTGGTTTATATACCACATATCAGTGAAATCACATGGTTCTCTGCTTTTCTGTCTGACTTGTTTTGCTCAGCATTACTCTCTCAAGATCCATCCATGTTGTCACAAATGTTCCTATATCATCTTTTCTTACTGCGAATAGTATTCCATTGTGTATATATACCACAACTTCTTTATCCATTCATCTATCGAAGGACATTTTGGTTGTTTCCATGTCTTGGCCACGTAAACAAAGCTGCAATGAACATTGGAGCACACGTGTCTTTATCTCTAAATGTTTTCAGATTTTTGGGTAGATACCCAGGAGAGGATTGCTGGGTCATATGGCAATTCTATTCGTAATTCTTTGAGGAACCTCCACACTGCCTTCCATAACGGCTGCACCAGTCTGCATTCCACCAACAGTGTATGAGGGTTCCTTTTCTCCACAACCTCTCCAACATTTGTTACTATTTGTCTTGTTGATGATAGCCATTCTGACTGGGGTGAGGTGATATCTCATTGTGGTTTTGATTTGCATTTCTCTGATGATTAGTGATGTTGAGCATTTTTCATATGTCTATTTGCCATTTGTATGTCCTCTTTGGAGAAATGTCTCTTCAAGTCCTCTGCCCATTTTCAATTGGGTTGTTTGTTTTTTGTTGTTGAGTTGCATGAGTTCCTTGTATATTCTGGATACTAGCCCCTTATCGGAGGCACTGTTTGCAAAAATCTTCTCCCATTCAGTTGGTGGCCTCTTTATTTTGTCAATGGTTTCTTTTGCTGTGCAGAAGCTTTTAAGTTTCATATAGTCCCATTCGTTTATTTTAGCTTTTACTTCCATTGCCTTTGGAGTCAAGTTCATAAAATGCTCTTTGAACCCAAGGTCCATAAGTTTAGTACCTATGTTTTCTTCTATGCAGTTTATTGTGTCAGGTCTTATGCTTAAGTCTTTGATCCATTTTGAATTAACTTTGGTACATGGTGACAAATAGCAGTCCAGTTTCATTCTTTTGCACGTGGCTATCCAATTCTCCCAGCACCATTTATTGAAGAGGCTGTCTTTGCTCCATTGTAAGTTTTTAGCTTCTTTGTCAAAATTGTCTGTCCATACTTATGTGGTTTGATTTCTGGGTTCTCAATTCTATTCCATTGGTCTATGTGTCTGTTTTTCTGCCAATACCATGCTGTTTTGACTATTGTAGCCATGTAGTACAAGCCAAAGTCAGGAACTCAGGAATACCTCCATTATTGTTCTCTTTTCTTAAGATTGCTTTGGCTATTCAGGGTCTTTTGTGGTTCCAAAGAAATCTAATGATTTATCGTTCTATTTCCTTAAAATATGCCATTGGGATTTTGATGGGGATTGCATTAAATCTGTATATCGCTTTGGGTAATATTGCCATTTTATCTATGTTGATTCTTCCAATCCATGAGCACGGAATGTCTTTCCATTTCTTTGTGCCTTCTTCAATTTCTTTTAAAAATGTCTTGTAGTTTTCAGCATATAGGTCTTTCACATCCTTGGTTAAGTTTATTCCTAGGTATTTTATTCTTTTGGCTGCAATTGCAAAAGGAATTGTTTTTTGTATTTCTTTTCTGAGATTTCATTGTTAGTATATAGGAAGGCAATGGACTTTTGTGCGTTGATTTTGTAGCCAACAACTTTACTGTATTCGTTGATTGTTTCTAATAGCTTTTTGGTGGAGTCTTTAGGGTTTTCTATATATAGCATCATGTCATCTGCAAAGAGTGATAATTTAACTTCTTCATTCCCAATTTGGATGCCTTTTATTTCTTTCTCTTGCCTGATTGCTCTGGCAAGGACTTTAACACTATGTTGAAAAGCAGAGGTGATAGGGACATCCCTGTCGTGTTCCTGAACGTAGAGCAAAGGGCTTCAGTTTTTCTCCATTAATTATGAGATTAGCAGAGGGCTTGTCATATATGGCCTTTATTATGTTAAGGTATTTTCCTTCTATACCCATTTTATTAAGTGTTTTAATCATAAATGGATGTTGTATCTTGTCAAATGCTTTTCTGCATCAATTGATATAATCATATGATTTTTGTCCTTTATTTTGTTTATGTGATGTATCACATTGATGGATTTGTATGTTGAACCATCCTTGTGCCCCGGGATGAACCCCACTTGGTCGTGATGAATAATCTTTTTAATGCATTGTTGTATTCGATTTGCTAGAATTTTATTTAGGATTTTTGCATCGGTATTCATTAGAGATATTGGTCTGTAGTTTTCTTTTTTGTGCTGTCCTTACCAGGTTTTGGTATCAGGGTAATGTTGGCCTCATAAAATGAGTTAGGGAGTACTGTCTCTTCTTCAATTTTTTGGAAGAGTTTGTGCAGAATTGGTATTAGATCCTCTTTGAAGGTTTGGTAGAATTCACTAGTGAAGCCATCTGGTCCCGGACTTTTGCTTTTGGGAAGGTTTTGGATGACTGATTCAATTTAGTTACTGGTGATCGGTCTGTTTAGATTTTCCAGTTCTTCATGGTTCAGCCTTGGAAGGCTATATGTTTCTAAGAACTTGTCCATTTCTTCTAGGTTGTTGAATTTGGTGGCATATAGTCCTTCATAGTATTCTTGGATGATCCTTTGTATTTCTGTGGTGTCCGTGATAACTTCCCTTTTACGTTTCTGATTTTGTTAATCAGTGTCTTCTCTCTTTTATCTTAGTAAGTCTAGCCAAGGGTTTGTCAATTTTGTTAATCTTTTCAAAGAACCAGCTCTTTGTCACATTAATTTTTCTATTGTCTTTTTGTTCTCTATTTCATTTAGTTCTGCTCTAATTTTTGTTATTTCCTTTCTTCTGCTGACCTTGGGTTTTACTTGTTCTTCTTTTCTAGTTCTTTAAGGTGTAACATGAGGTTATTTATTTGGGAGTTTTCTTGTTTCTTGAGATAGGCCTGTAATGAGATAAATTTCCCTCTTAAAACTGCTTTCGCTGCATCCCAAAAATTTTGGTAGGATGTATTTTCATTGTCATTTGTTTCTGTGTATCTTTTGATCTCTCCTCTAATTTCTTCTTTGACCCAGTCCTTCTTTAAAAGTATGTTGTTTAATCTCCATGTATTTGTGTTTTTCCGCTTTCTTTTTACAGTTGATATCAATTTCAAAGCCTTGTGATCAGAGAATATGCATGGTATGATTTCAATCTTCTTAAATTTGTTGAGACTGATTTTATGTCCCAATATATGGTCTATCCTTGAGAATGTTCCATGTACACTAGAAAAGAATGTATAGTCTGATGTTTTAGGATGAAGTGCTCTATAAATGTCAATTATGTCCATTTCATCTAATGTGTCATTTAGGGCTACTATTTCGTTATTTATTTTCTGTTTGGATGATCTATCCATAGCTGTCAATGATGTATTTAAGTCCCCTAGTATAATTGTGTTTTGGTCAATTTCTCCCTTTAGTTCTGTTAGTAGTTGCTTGGTGTATTTGGTGCTCCCTGATTGGGGGCATAAATATTGATGACTGTTATGTCTTCTTGTTGTACAGTCCCTTCACCATTATGAAATGTCCATCTTTGTCTCTTGTTATCTTTTTCACCTTGAAGTCTGTTTCATCTGATATCATTATGGCTACACCTGATTTTCTCTGGGTACCATTTGCTTGGAGTGTCAATTTCCACCCTTTCACTTTGAGTCTATGCTTGTCCTTGTAGCTGAGATGTGTCTCTTGGAGACAGCATATGGTTGGGTTTAGTTTTTTGATCCAATCTGCTACTCTGTGCCTTTTTATTGGTGAGTTCAGTCCATTTACATTTAGGGTGATTATTGATATGTGAGGATTTCCTGTCATTCTATCTTTAGTTTTCTGGTAAGGCTGTGTCTCCATTGTTTCTTTGCCTTTTTGTTGTTGTCTATTATTTCTGTGTGGTGGTATTCTATGATGTTTCCCTCTGTTTCTTCTTTTATTTCAGTATATATTTCAATTCTGGATTTATTTTGAGTGGTTACCCTTAAGTTTATGTAAAAGAAAGTTTGATATTTAGAGTATTCCATTTTCTTCAGCACGCTTACTTTCTCCATTCCCATATTCCGGTTCAGGCCTTTACTCTCCCCCTTTTTGAGTTTTGGTTGCCACAAATTGTCCCTGTTGATGGTGGTCGAATACCCTTGTTTATTATTTCTTGTAGTGCAGGTCATGTATTAGAACATTCCCTCAGCTTCTGTATGTCTGGAAAGGTCTTTAATCCTCCTTCATATCTAAAGGATATCTTTGCTGGATATATTATTCTTGGCTCATGGTTTCTCTCTTTCAATAGTTTGAATATTTGGTTCCACTCCCTCCTGGCTTGTAGAGTTTCTGCTGAAAAATCTGATGATAATCTAATGGGCTTTCCTTTGTAAGTTACCGTCTTCTTTTCCCTGGCTGCCTTGAGGATTCTTTCTTTGTCGTTGATTTTAGACAGCTTCAATACAATGTGCCTTGGAGAAGGCCTGTTGGGATTGAGGTAACTAGGTGTTCTATTTGCTTCTTGGATTCGAGGGTCCAGTTCTGTCCACAAATTTGGGAAGTTCTCATCGACAATTTGTTTGAATATATTCTCTGTTCCTTCTCTCTTTCTTCTCCTTCTGGTATGCCCATTATTCTTATATTGCTCTTTCTGATGGAGTCAGAAAGTTCTTGTAAGTTCTTTCATTTCTTTTAAGTCTCAAGTCTCTTTCTTCTTCTGTGTCATTTCCAGGTTTCTATCTTCGATGTCACTGATTCTTTCCTCCATCTGGTCAACTCTACTACCTAAGCTGGTTATTTCATTCTTAATTTCTTCTATTGAGTTCTTAATCTCCAGAAATTCTATTTGGTTCTTTTTAAGATTTCAATCTCTTTCGTAAAATGCTCATGCTGTTCTTTGATTGAGTTTCTGAGTTCATTTAACTGCCTATCTGTGTTTTCTTGTATCTCGTTGAGTTTTTCAGAACTGCAATCTTGAATTCTCTGTCATTTAAGTCACATATTTCTGTATCTTTAAGTGCCTTCTCTGGAGATTTTTCACTTTCTTTCTGAGCTATCTTGTTGCCTTGGTTATTCATGGTGATTACTGGTTTACTATTTCTCTTCCTAGACATCTACAGGAGTGACTTCTGCAACAGGTTGATAGAAAGCGGTCTTTCTTTTGTTTGCCAGTACTTGTTGGTAGAATGTTTTATTATTTCTCCAACTGCAACTTATTTTTCTTCTCCCACATGGTAATGCTATGTTTTCCCTGCGCTATTCCAACTTCTCACACAATGGGGGGATTCCCTGGGAGACGGGCTTCTCCTCTGTTAATAGTTCGTCTAGGACACAGGGCGCAGTGTCCTGGTGGGTATGCGGAGAGCTTTTGATGTTCCAAAGCTCTTCCAGCTCCTGATTCAGAGCCCGTATGTTTCAGCAGTTCTGTTTACTCCTGCAGGGATCCGCCCAGATAGGTGGGGTCAGGGGCGGGGTGAGTTGTGAGAGGTGGCCCAGAGCAATGGCGGCGACCACCACCACAGCCGGTCCTGCTTCCACAGGTCTCTCCCCTTTGCCGGAACTATTTGGTCTGTGAATTTGTGTCTGCGTCCACAGTTCTCAAAACAGCAAATTTTCTGTTGTTTTGATCTGACACTGCTACTGTTTCGCTTCTAGCACCGGGCAGGTGGGGGCGGGGCGAGCTCTGGGAAGGGAGGGAGGGGGCGGCTAGTCTCAGTGGCTAAGGCTCCGTTCTCTGCTCGGCAGTGCGGGCTTAAACCACCCTTTTCAGCCTTTTTCCCTCAGTCTTTACTCCGAGGTGTCTGCCGTGAGCGTTGGGTTCAGCCGTGTTATATGCTGTCCCCTCAGCCCTGTGGAGCCCTGTCGGAGCCCTAGCCGTCCGAGTTCTTCCCTCACTCGCAGCTGCAGTAGTTTCGGGAAGCAGCGAGCTCGGTGCACTGAGCGATGTCTGCGTCCTGCGCCCGCGCGGCTCTGTCTCCGCACACTTCTCCCTTTCCTCCTCCCTCCACGCGCGAATCTCCCGCCTGTAGGTGATTTCAGTCGGTAGTGGGCCTCTTCGTGTTGCCTGTCTGCTGTGCAGTGAGTCCTTTGTCGAATTTTTGTTGTTCGATTCTTTGTAAATTCCAGGGGAGCTTTACAGAGGCTCACCTCACTCCACCATTTTTCCGGAAGTCCCCATGTGTCATTTTCTAACAATCTCAGAATCCAGTCATTTCTCAATTATTCCCTAGATGCTGATCACTCCTCCTAGCTGATTCCTCCTAGTATCATATAACATGCTGCTGGGAAGCTCCCCCAGGGATCAGGCATCTCCCTGTCTCCAGCAGTGCTGTATGCTGACAACAGAGAAACTCATAGGTAGAACGTGTCAATGATAAATGAGAACACATCATGCTCCAGGATGAGGGCAGCAATTGTAGCCCTCAGCAAAATTAGGAGGGAGGTGAACTTTATCTTCACTGGCTTTACTGTTCTCTTCCCCTCCTTATTCTCTTCCTCTATCACATAGGCCAGCAACACAAGGTCTTCCCAACCCCAACCTCTACCAATTCCTGCACCAGAGTAGGGGGCTTCTAAGTATAACCACAAACATGAACAAAGAAACAGGAGATTTGAGTTATAATCTGGACTCCATCTAGCTATATGACCTCAGGGAAGTCACTTCTCTCTTAGTGTCAGTGTCCTCATTAATAAAATGAAAGGAAGGAGATTGAGGGAAACAAAATGTATAGAGCTCTTACCAAGTGCATGGTAAGAGCTTGAGGCTTGTGCTTCAGGCTGTTTATATCAACCATTCCCTTAATCTTCCCAAGCAATTGTTACAATGCTTATTTACAGATAAGGAATGTTAGGTTTTAAAAGGTTATGTGACTTACTCAAATCTGCAAAGCTTGTGAGTGAGAGAAGAGGGATTTCTATTTGTATTTGCCTGTCAGACTGCACTGCTTCCAGACACTTGGCACAGATGGTCCCTGAAGCCCCTTCCAACTTTGATATCTTAGGAGTCTGTGAAATCCTACTATATATGCAGCTGTCTACTTCACCTTTTTCTTTTTTTTTTTAAATTAAATTTATTGGGGTGACAATTGTTTGTAAAATTACATAGATTTCAGGTGTACAATTCTGTATTACATCATCTATATATCCCATTGTGTGTTCATCACCCAGAGTCAGTTCTCCTTCCATCACCATATATTCGATCCCCCTTACCCTCATCTCCCATCCCCCACCCCCCGCCCCCATTACCCTCTGGCAACCACTGAACTATTGTCTGTGTCTATGAGTTTCTGTTTCTTATTTGTTTGTCTTGTTCTTTTGTTGTTTTTTGTTTATATACCACATTGTGATTTTACTTCACCTTTTTAAGGTGCCAGTTCCATAAACATTTTTGAAAAAAACAAAGTTGGGTGGCATAAATAAGAGATACTTGAGAAAAGGACATGTGGTGCCTAAGTGTAAAGTAAGTAAACCAGAGAGAGGAGACCTGAATAGGTGTTTTAAAAGATAAACTAATGTGTCAGCTAAATTTAAAAGTAGGTGAGACATACGTACCTCTTCCCTGTAAGAGAAAGGGAAATAAGCTATATGGAAGCTAAGATTTTGTAAATCACTACCTGCCACCATATTCAAGAGAAGAAAGGAACTGGTATGTCTCCAAGCAGCTTAGTGAACCAAAAGTGGATGCTATCTTCCCACCAACTGAAACACGATTGCCAAACACTTCACAAAAGAACTTTGTTTACTTTGTTTTCCCTGTGTTCTGGAACTCAGATGGGTTAAGACTCATCTTATGCCACTCTTACCCCTTTCTCTCTGAGCTTTCTAGGCTATAGTGTGGACTGCAGATTGGAGGGAGAGTAATAGGATAATTGCAGTGGCCTGAATCAGGATAGTAACAGTGGAGATAGAGATTTTGGAGGTAGAATCAGCAGAAAAGGCAAACAGATGACAGCACCCCATCATTTTATATATGAGAGATTTGGGTGACTGTTTAATGTTACAGATCTAGTATGTCAGGGTTAGGACTAGAACTCAAGTAACCTGAGTTATTCCAGAATTGTCTCTCCAGTGGCTGAACAAATGTTATGAGAAAGAAAATTATTAAGTAATAGTTTTTTTCAGAACCCCTCCTTCTCCAAATCAATTTATCTGTGCATTCATTTAGCAACCACCTCTGCCACAGAACTTTATGTTAAGACATTTTTTTTAAGGTGTGTTTTTCCAGGACCCGTCAGCTCCAAGTCAAATAGTTGTTTCAATCTAGTTGTGGAAGGCACAGCTCACAGTGTCCTACGAGGGGATCAAACCAATAATCTTGTTGTTAAGAACACCATGCTCTAACCAACTGAGCTAACCGGCCACCCCTGTTTAGACTTTTTGACATTTGGCACAAAGTCAGGTCAGTGTTCCCTGGCCTTGTCCGCACTCCCAGAGCACACAACGCAGGGCTCAGGAGGAACCTCAAATGTTGAAAGGCCCATTGCAAGTCTCATCAGAATTCAAACTCTAAAAATATCCCCCATGATCTATGCATGTAGCCATGGTGTCTGAAAAATTTAATTAAATCTGTCATACATCATTCTTCACAGTGTTGAGAGAGATATAGTAGTGTTGAATTTTAATTATTCAACTTCTATTGATCCCACCATAATCTGGTGAGAATCATTTGCAAAATGACAGTCCCTTCAGGAGACAGCCACTATTAACAAATTATAAATCTCACAGTGTCATTTGATAAAAGGTTAGGATTTTTCTTTCTCACAAATTTAAAAAAAAAAACAACATATTTTGCCATCAAATTCCCATATAGAAACCAAAATAATGTACGCAGTTGTTAACTTAAGCTGAGGTAAGTGGAGGCTAGTTTGTGGCATCACTGCCTCTTTCCACCACTAATCCTACCCTGGTTCGTCAATATCCTCACACTGAGTACTTGGGCACTGCTGTCACACACCTTCCCCACAATTTATGCTGTAGGAGTTCTCTCCCAAGTCCCTTCCTCACCATTATAACCTACTAGTCTAAAACTCATTCCAAAGAGCCTTGTGATCTAGGCTAAGACCCCTTTACCGGAAATAACCAATGGAGACTATTTTTGCATTCTCACAAATTTCCTCCACATAGAGGAATAAAGAATGCTGGGAATTTCAGGTTCCTCACTAATGGCTGTGACCTGAAATAGCCACTTGGAAAAAATACACCAAAGTATGCAGTACACCTGAAAATAATATAAAATAATATTGAATGTCAAGTGTAACTGAAAAAAATTAATAATTAAAAAAATAATAAAGGACTTCAATCCCCAGTTGCTAGGAATGCTGTCTCTGTTAAAAACTGAATAAATAAAGCCACCTCACCTAAGCGCATGACTACTTCTGGAGATAGCCTGCATCCAGTAATTGATGGATTTATACTGAGGTATAAAGCCTGGCCCTTGTACCCAACCTAGGAGTCCTCTGAAGGGCTATACCAGCATCAGAACTCTCCAATTCCTCCATTGTAACCCAACTTTTCTCTCTGCAAATTCTGTTCTTCATCTTTCTTTAGAGAGTTGTTTTTGTTTTGTTTTGTTTTGTGTGTTTTTTTTTTGTCTCAGAAGCATGGTTCAATAAATATCCTGATTGCTAATCTCCAACTCAGAGTCTGCAATAGAAGCTGATATTGGACAGACACACGTTAATATGTTCAGATACTTGAACAGAGAAAGACAAATGTCATATAATTTCACTTATATGTGGAATCTAAAAAACAAAATAAACAAACAAAACAGAAACAAACTCAGAGATACAGAGAACAAATAGATGGTTGCCAGATGGGAAGGGTTTGGGAAGATGGGTGAAAAGGGGGAAGGGATTAAGATGTACAAACTGCCAGTTATAAAAACAGTCATGAGGACGTTAAGTACAGCATAGGGAATATAGTCAATAATACTGTAATAACTATATATAGTGTCACATGGATATTACACTTATCACGGTGATCACCTCCTAAGTTATATAAACGTCTAATCACTATGTTGTATACCTGAAACTAGTATAATATTGTATGTCAACTCTAATTGAAAAAGGAAAAAATAAAACTTCAAGTTACAATTTAATCTGCACCACCAGAGCTCCCTAAGGGAAAAGTCCAAGTTGTATAGTCACCCAGCCATGCAGTAAATCAGTCAATAAATATTTTTTGAAAGCTGAATTGCAAAACAATCAACTTGAAGAACCATCTGAAGCCTCACTGAACATAAGTTTTATAACTAAGAATATAAAGAAGAAACCACATAGAGACTGGTAGGAGGTGGGGAGATGCAGAATGTGTTGCCCCCAAGTGTGGCTTTTGAGAATCAGGAGGGACATCTCGGCTGCTGAGGTCAACCCCCCCAGAGGATCAAGTGACCCCAGCCCCAAACCAGGCTCCCCAGCCTAGAGTATTGATGCCAGGAAGAGGAACCCCCATAACATCATGCTGGGAAAAACTGGCGATTCTGACCATCTGGGTGAGATGGAAAGCTGTGGGAAACAGATATCCTTCTAAAGGGCCTGCTCACAGATTTGCTTGCTCTAGGAGCTCACCCTGAGCTCTAACACAGAGACTGTAACTTAGGAGGCTTCAGAGACATACAGGGAGAGACTGAGCTGTGTGGCTTCAAGGCGAGGGCTGGAGGAATGACTGATATTGTCCCTGTGTAGAATCCTCCCCAGCAAAGCTGGCCATTGGGTGCCATCATTCCTGTATTGAGCCTTCCTTCACATGGACAAATCTGAATCTGCAATAGCCTGGTTAACTCTGCTTGCTCCACCCTCATGAAATGCTGGGAACCTGCCCCACCCAACTAGCACAATGCCAGAGGCACTTTCTCTGCAAGCAGCAAAGCACACCTGCATTGCATCCTTTCTTTGACAACTCTCGAAGGTTCACAGAACCCAGGCAGGTGGTAGCTGGCCTCTGTGTGCTCTGAGACTTTTGTGGAGTAGCTCCAGGCTCAGGACGGACACCAAACCAGAATTCACATTACCTGGTGAACACCACTTGCCCCACCCTGGTGACTCCCTGAGACTCAGCCTCACCCATATCAAACACAACACCAGGCTCTATCAGCAGCTGAGCCTTATGGGAGCCAGAACGTGGCAGCATACCTCAGGGTGCCCTGGGCTTTCTTCAGAGGTACCCCAGAGCCAGTTCTGGGGACAGCCATTCTCAGGTTGCAGCATGGCCTCTCCCACATGCCTCCAGGTCCACCACAGGGAGCAAAAAAAATGAATCCCATTGTAGCTCCTACCTGGTAGTCCCTGGCCAGACACAGGGGCAGTGCCAGTTCTGCACATGAACCAGAGCTCCACCCAACAGGCCTTAGAATCAACATAAAATGAGGTCAACTTTAGACCACAACAGAGCACCACCCAATTAGCCTCATAAGCAACATACCCAGAGGGCACTTTCAACAGGCACCAGAGGCCATTGGGACAAATCCTATTCCACGGGTAAGCTCCCTGCACAGCAGCCTATAAGCTGTGGATTTGGCCAAACCCCACAGCCAGATAGCCTGAGAGTCAATCCCAACAACTCACATGACAATAGCAATCAAGGCTCAATTATAACAGGAGGGCACACACAACCCACAGAACAGACACTACTGGAGTACATGGCATAGGTAACTGAGGAGACTGTGTCACTGGGCACCACAGGGCACCTACTACATAAGGCCATCTGGCCAAGACTGGGAGACATACCAGATCTATCTAATACATAGAAACAAACACAGAGCGACAGACAAAATGAGGAAACAAAGAAATATGTCCCCAAAATAAATTCAAAAGTAAATTCCAGAAAAAGAACTGAACAAAACGGAGGTAAGCAACCTACCAGATACAGAGTTCAAAATAATGATTTTAAGAGTACTCAGGAACTTAGTGAGAACTTCAACTAAAAGATAGCAAGCATGAAAACGGACACAAATCCATGAAAAAGAACTAGTCAGAAATGAAGAACACAATGATTGAAATGAATAATGCACTAGAAGAAATCGCCAGCTGACTAGATGAAGCAGAGGCTCAAATCAGCAATTTGGAAGACAAGGTAACAGAAAACAACCATGGGAACAGCAAAAGATAGTTTAAGAGATCTCTGGATAAACATCAAGCATGCTGACATTTGCGTAATAGAGATACAAGAAGGAGAAGAGGGAAAGCAAGGGATTGATAACCTATTTCAAAAAATAATGGTTGAAAAATGGAAATAGATATACAAGCACAGAGAATCCCAAACAAGACGGACTCAAAGAGGTCCCCACCAAGGCATGTTATAATTAAAATGGCAAAGGTTAAAGTCAAACATGGAATCCTAAAATTGGCAAGAGAAAAGCAGTTAGCAACATAAAAGGGAGCTGCTATAAAGACTGTCAGGTGATTTCACAACAGAAACTTTGCAGGCAAGAAAGGATTGGCTTGAAATATTCAGTGATTTTAAAACAAGGATGTACATCCAAGGATCTACACAGCAAGGCTATCATTGAAAATTGAGGGTGAGATAAAGAGCTTCTCAGACAAGAAAAAGCTAAAGAAGTTTATCACCATGAAACCAGTATTACAAGAAATGTTAAAGCAACTTCTTTAAGAAGATGGGGAGGGGAAGAACATAAATATGAATAATAAAATGGCAATAAATATGTATCTATCAATAATCCATTTAAATGTAATTAGATTAAATGTGTCAATCAAAATACCTGGGGTAGCCCAATGGATAAGAAAATAAGACCCATACATGTGCTGTCTATAAAAGATGCACTTCATTTTGAAAGATACATGCAGACTAAAAGTAAAGGAATGGAAAAACATATTTCATGTGAATGGAAACACAAAAAGCAAGCTGAGATATCAACACTTAATATCAGACAGAATAATAAGAGACAACAGCTATAATAAGAGTCAAAGAGGGATAAAACATAATGGTAAAGGGATCAATCCAACAAAAGATATATTCCTTTAAACAACTATGCACACAACACAGGCGCACCTAAATTTATAAAGCAAATATTGAACGACATAAAGTCAGAGATCGACAGGCATACAATCATGGTAGGGGACTTTAACACCCATCAACACCAATGGACAGATCTTCCAGATAGAAAATCAACAAGAAAAAATGGCCTAAATTACACACTATACCAGATGTAGTTAATTAATATTTTGAGAACATCCACACCAAAGCAGGATAATATGCTTTATTTCAAGTGTACATGAAATATATTCCAAGATAGACCACATGTTAGTCAATAAAACAAGTCTCGGTAAATGTAAGAAGACTGAAATCACATCAAGCATCTTTTCTTTTCTTTATTTTTCTTTTTTTTAAATTGTGGGTTTTTGGGGAACAGTGTGTTTTTCCAGGACCCATCAGCTCCATGTGAATTTATTATTTTCAACCTACCATGTTTCCCCGAAAATAAGACCTAGCTGGACCATCAGCTGTAATGTGTCTTTTGGAACAAAAATTAATATAAGACCCAGTCTATATAATATAATATAATATAATATAATATAATATAATATAATATAATATAATATAATATAATATAATATAATATAATATAATATAATAAACATAATATAATATAATAATACCAGGTCTTATATTAATTTTTGCTCCAAAAGACGCATTACAGCTGATGGTCCAGCCAAGTCTTATTTTTGGGGAAACAGTAGTTGTGGAGGGAGCAGCTCAGCTCCAGGTCAAATCATTTTCAATCTAGTTGTGGAGGGCACAGCTCACTGACCCATGTGGGAATCGAACAGACTACCCTGGTGTTATGAGCACTGCACTCTAACCGCAGAGCTAACCGGCCACCCACTGGTGGCTCAGCTCCAAGTTCAAGCCATTGTTTCTCACTGGCCCATGTAGGAATTGAACCGTTGACCCTGGTGTTATGAGCACAGTGCTGTAACCACTGAGCCAACTGGTCACTCCATCAAGCATCTTTTCTGATCACAATGGTATGAAAACAGAAACCAATTACAAGAAAAGCACTGAAAAACACACAAATACATGAAGGCTAAATAATATGCTACTAAATAATGAATGGGTCAACAATGAGATCAAAGGAGAAATATAAAGATACCTTGAAACAAACAAAAATGAAAACACAATGAGCCAAAATCTATGGTACACAGTGAAAGCAGTTCTAAGAGGGATATTCATAGCAATTGAAGCCTACCTCAAGAAACAAGAAAATTCCCAAATAAACAATTTAAATGTACACTTCAAGGAACTAGAAAAGGAACAGCAAACAAAGCCCAAAGTGAATAGAAAGAAGGAAATACTGAAGATAACAACAAAAATAAATGAAATAGAGGCTAAAAAACAATAAGAAATATCAACAAAACTAAGAGCTGGTTCTCTGAAATGATAAACAAAATTTGTAAAACTTTAACCAGACTCATCAAGAAAAAAGATTTTTTTTTAAAGAGTGGATCAAAATAAATAAAATCATGAATGAAACAGAAGTGACAACAGAAACCATAGAAATGCAAAATATTTTAAGAAAATACTATGAGCCAATATACGCCAACAAATTGGACAATGTGGATGAAATGGATAAATTCCTAAAAGCTTAAAATGTTCCAAAGCTGAATAAAGAAGAAACAGAAAATGTGAACCCACGTATAAGTACTAATGAAATCAAATCAGTAATCAACAAGCTCCCAATAAACAAAACTCCTGGACCAGATGAATTCACAGGTGAATTTCACCAAACATTCAAAAAAGAATGAGCAACTGTTCTCCTAAAATTATTCCAAAAAATCCAAGAGGAGGGAAGGCTACCAAGCTCATTTTACGAGACCACCATTACCCCTTGTCTGATTCCAAAAACAGACAAAGACATTACAAAAAAAAGAAAACTATAGGCTTATATCTCCAGTGAACATCGATACAAAAATTCTCAACAAAATATTAGGAAACCCAATTCAGCAATATATTTTTTAAAAAATCATACAGCATGACAAGTGGGATTCATTCTTGGTATGCAAGATTGGTTGAATATCTGCATATCAGTTAATATGATACACTACACACACAGAGAAAAAAAATAACAAAAAACCAAAAATCATATTGTCATACCAATAGATGCAGAAAAAGCATTTCACAAAATACAGCATACATTTATGATAAAAATCCTCAGCAAAGTGGGAAGATAGAGAACATATCTCAACATAATAAAGGCCATATATGACAAACACACAGCTAATTTCATACTCAGTGGGAAATAGCTAAAAGCATTTTCCTTAAGATCAGGAACAAGACAAAGATGCCCACTTTCACCATTTTGATTCAACATAGTAATGGAAGTTCTGCCATAGCAATCATACAAGGAAAAGAAATAAAAGACATCCAAATGGGAAAGAAAGAGGTAAAATTGTCATTATTTGCAGATGACATAATACTATATAGAGAGAACCTGAAAGATTCCACCAAAAAACTATTAGAACTGATAAATAAATTCAGTAAAGTAGCAGGATACAAAATTTATATTTAGAAATCAGTGTAATTAAAAAAAAAGAAATTAGTGTATTTTTATACACCAATAATGAACAATCAGAAAGATAAATTAAGAACAGAATCCCATTTACAATTCCATTAAAAGAAAATACTTAGGAATAAATTTAACCAAGGAAGTGAAAGTCTATACTCAGAAAAGTATAAGACATTGAAAAGAGAAAGAAGATACAAATAAATGGAAACATATACCATGCTCATGGATAGAAAGAATTAATATAGTTAAAAGGTTTATAATACCCAAAGTAATATATAGATTCAATGTAATCCCTGTCAAAATACCAATGATGTTTTTCACAGAACTAGAATAAAAAATCCTAAAATTTATAAGGAACCATAAAAGACCCTAAATAACCACAGCAATCCTGAGAAATAAGAAAAAAGCAGGAGGTATCATGTTACCTGGGATCAAATTATACTACAAGGCTATAGTAATCAAAACAATATGGCACTGGAATAAAAACAGATACATAGATCAATGGAACAGAATAGAGAGCCCAGAAATAAACCCACGCCTATATAGTCATTTAATCTATGAAAAGGAAGCAAGAATTTACATTGGAGTAAAGATAGTCTATTTAATAAATCGTGCTGGGAAAACTGGACAGATACATGCAAAGAAAAATGAAACTAGACAACGATCTTACACCATATACAAGAATAAATTTAAAATGGATTTAGACTTAAGTGTAAGACCCCAAACCATAAAACTCCAGAAGAAAATATAGAAAATAAACTCTCAGACAGTACCCTTACTAATATTTTTACTGATCTATCTCCTCAGGCAATGGAAACAGTAGAAAAAATGAACAAATTTGACTACATTAAACTAAAATGTTTTTTCACAGCAAAGGAAACAATCAACAAAACAAAAAGACATCCCACTGAATGGGAGAAGATATTTACCAATGCTACATCTGATAATGGGTAAATATCCAAAATTTATTTTAAAAAACTCATGAAATTCAACAACAAAAACAAACAAACAATCCAATTGAAAAATGGACAGAGGACTGAATAGACGTTTCTTCAAAGAGGAAATGCAGATGGCCAATAGTCACATGAAAAGATGCTCAACATCGCTAATCATCAGAGAGATGCAAATAAAAACCACAATGAGACACCACCTCACCCTGTCAGAATGGCTATCATCAAAAAATCAATAAACAACTGCTGGCAGGATGTGGAGAAAAGGGAACACTTGTACACTGCTGGTAAAATTTCAAATTGGTACAGCCACTATGGAAAACAGTATAGAGGCTCCTACAAAAATTAAAAATAGAACTACCTTATGACCTAATGATTCCACTCCTGGATATTTATCCAAAGGAATACAAAACTAATTCCAAAAAATATACATACACCCCTATGTTTATTGCAGAACTATTCACAATAGCCAAGATATGGAAACAACTGAAATGCCCATCAATAGACGACTGGATAAAGAAATTGTCACACATATACACAAGGGAGTATTCCTCCACCATGAAAAAGAATGAAATTTTACCATTTGCAACAACATGGATGGATCTAGATGATATTATGGTACGTTAAATAAGTCAGACTGAGAAAGACAACTACCATATGATCTCATATGCAGAATGTAAAGAACAGAATAAATGAGCAAGCAAAAAAGAAGTAGACTTGTAGATACAGTGAGCAAACTGATAGTTGGAGATGGGAAGGGATTTAGAGAATGGGTGAGAAAGGTGAACAGATTAGGAAGTATGAATTGGTAGTCACAAAACAGTCACAAGAATGTGAAATACAATAGAGGGAATATAATCAATGATGTTGTAAAGACTATATATGGTGTCAGGTGGGTACCAGACTTATTGGGGGCATCACTTCATAGATCATATAAATGCCTAACCACTGTACTATACAACTGAAACTAATACAAAATAATATCGACTATCAGTTATAATTACACACACACACACACACACACACACAGAGAGAGAGAGACACACACACACACAGAGATCTAATAATTAAGTTTGCCATCTCATCCTAGAAAAAGTGCTACACACCTCATTGCTGAGTATCACTATGGTTACTTTCAAAGTACTCTTCTTGGGAAGCTATGCACCTATCCTAGTGCCTAGTCCACCCTTCAAAGCAATTTTGGAACTCTTTTTCTGGAATGGCCAACAGAGCTGTCATTGTATTACCCTTAATGTACTGAATGTCATCAAAATGTCTTCCTTTCAATATTTCCTCTATCTTTGGGTAAAGAAAGAAGTCATTGGGTGCCAGATCAGGTGAGTAGGAAGGGTGTTTCAATACAGTGGTTTACTGGCTAAAAGCCCCCTCACAGACAGTGCCGTGTGAGCTAGTGCATTGTTGTGATGCAAGAGCCATGAATTGTTGGTGAAAAGTTCAGGTTGCTTTTGTCTAAGTTTTTCATGCGGCCTTCTCAGCATTCTCAACTAGTAAACTTGGATAACTGTCCAGTTTGTACAAATTCATAATGAATAATCCCTCTGATATCAAAAAAGTTTAGCAATATCATTTTGATTCTTGATTTGGACTGACAGAACACTTTTGGTGGTGGAGAATTGGCTGAGTTCCATTGTTCACTTTGACACTTTGTTTTAGGGTCATATTGGCACACCCATATTTCATCACCAGTGATAACACAGCCCAAAACCTCATCTTCCCTAGCCAAAAGGTCTTGACAAACTTCAACTCTCTTTTGCTTTTGTTCATTGGTGAGCTCCTTTAGGATCAAATTTGCAAACACCTTTCTCATGCCAAGATTTTCAGTTAAGATTTTCCTATTTCTCTATCAATGTTTACTTGGTCTGCTATGCTTCTCACAGTCAGACGATGATTTTGACACACAATTTTTGCAATGTTTTCATCAGTTCTTCTCCTTACTGGCTGCCCTGACCTCTCTTTATCAGTGACATATTCTCTCCTCTCAGGAAAATGTTCGATCCATTTGTATGCTGCCATCTTCTTTAATGACATTATCCCCATAAACTTGGACTAACAAATCCTGATTTCACGTCTACTCTTGCGAAGTTTAACAAGAAATTTAATGTTTGTTCTTTGCTCTAATTCAAGCTCAGATATTCTCACGACAGCACACAAAAACATGCAACAATGATGAATGCCACTCAACAAGACAATGCCACATGTCGACATGAACGCAACTGTGAGACAATGCTATACAAATGTTATGAAACCTTACCAAGCTATTTTTACAGTGCTGCCAATGTAAGCGCATGCTGGCAAGTTCGCAATCATAATTGTCAGAATATACGTATGTCCATGGGATGTTTGCAGCATAGGAAATATAGTCAATGGTATTATAATAGGTATATATGATGTCAGATGGGTAGTAGACTTGGTGGTGTTATCACTTTTTGAGGGGTGTAAATGTCTAATCATCATGTTGTTTTGTACATCTGAAACTACTACTACTACTACTACTACTACTACTACTACTACTACTACTAAACCTATAGCCAGGCTTATCAAGAAAAAGAGAAATTACCAATATAAGGAATGTGAGTGGTGACATCACTATAGATTCTACAAACATTAAAACTATTTTAAGAAAGTATTGTGAAGAAAACCAGAAAGTAACCAGTGTGTGGAGAGTGTGAATAAACCGGAACGTGGGCTGCTATGGATACCAGCATGGCAGTTCCTCAGAACATTCAAAGTTGAATTGCCATGTGAGTTGAGCAGTTCCACGCTGGGAGCATATACACAAACTAATTAAAAGCAGGGCCTGGAATAGATGTTTGCACACCATGTCCACAGGGCATTGGTCACGACAATCAAAGGTGGAAGCAACCTAACTGTTCATGTACGGAGGAACGGATACAGAAAATGTGGAGCATCCACACAGTGGAATGTCACTCAGACTGTAAAAAAAGAAAAGGACATTCTGATGCCTACTGTGATGTGGATGGACCTGGAGCACACAGTGCTGAGTGACATAAGCCAGTCACAGAAGGACAAATCCTGTGTGACCCCACTCATATGAGGTCCCTAGAGGAGTCAGATTCACAAAGACAGGAAGTAAATAGTGGTGTCAGGGCTGGGGGATGTGGAGGGGGAAGGGAGTGAGTGTTCAACGGGCACAGTGTCAGTTTGGGACAATGGAGAAGTTCTGGAGATGATGGTGGTGATGGCCGCACAACAGTGTGAATGTGAATGTGCTTAACGTCACTGAAATGTACACTTAAAGTAGTTAAGATGGTAAATCTTATGTGTCTTTTACCACCATTAAAAAAGAAAGGATATTAGTGAAACAAATTGGAAAAAAAAGAAAATATTGTGAGGTACATTGGCTAAAATAAGTAAAACTTAGAGAAAGAGACAAATTCCTTGAAAGACATAAACTACTGAAGCTCACTCAACGATAAATAGATAACCTGAATATGACTATCTCTATTAAAGAAATTGAATTTGTGGTTAAAAACATTCCCAGAAACAAAACTTCAGGTACTGATGGTTTCATTAGCGAATTATATCAAACACTTAAAAAAGAAATAATGCCAATTCAACACAAACTCTTCTAGAAAATTGAAGTGGAAGGAATACTTCACAACTCATTCTATGAGGCCAGCATTCCTATTACCAAAACATAACAAAGACATTATATGGCATGAAAACTACATACCAATATCCCTCATTAAAAGATACATTCTTTTTTTAAATTAAAGTTTATTGGGATGACAATTGTTAGTAAAGTTACATAGGTTTCAGGTGTACAGTTCTGTAACATATCATCTATATATCACATTGTGTGTTTACCACACAGTCAGTTCTCCTTCCATCACCATATATTGGATCCTCTATACCCTCATCTACCACCCCTCTCCCCCCTTAACCTCTGGTCACCACTAAACTATTGTCTACGTCTATGAGTTTTTGTTTCTTCATTCATCTTGTTCTTTTGTTGTTTTCAGTTTTATATACAACGTATCAGTGAAATCATATGGTTCTCTACTTTTTCCATCTGACTTATTTCGCCTAGCATTATAATCTCAAGATCCATCCATGTTGTTGCAAATGGTACTATTTAATCTTTTCTTATGGCCAAATAGTATTCTATTGTGTATATACACTACAACTTCTTTATCCATTCATCTACTGAAGGACACTTTGGTTGTTTCCATGTCTTGGCCACAGTAAATAAGCTGCAATGAACATTGGAGCACGTATATTTTTATGGATAAATGTTTTCAGATTTTTGGTGTAGATACCCAGGAGAGGGATTGAGGGGTCATATGGTAATTCTATTCTTATTTTTTAATAGAAAATATACATTCTTAAGTGGTTCAAATATATGGTGATAGAAGGAGAACTGACTCTGGGTGCTGAACACACAATGTGATATATAGTTGATGTATTACAGAATTGTGCACTTGAAATCTATGTACTTTTACTAAACATTGTCACTCCAATAAATTTCAACTAAAAAAATAAAGAAAAGAAAATGTAAAAACCCAAATCCAACCACATTCATGTATAAAAGGAATAATATATCATAACCAAGTGGGTTTTACCTCAGTATTGCAAGGTTGACTTAATATTTGAAAATCAATCAAACTAAGTCACCATATTAAGAGACTAAAAAAGTAAAAACATGACCATCTCAACAGGTGCAGAAAACACATTAGACAAAAATCACCATCCGTTCCTGATAAAAGTCTTAGCAAAGTTGGCAAATAATGGAACATCCTCAACCTGATAAAAAGGCATCTACAAAAACCTACAGCTAACACATTACTGACACATGCCATAATATGGATGAATTCCAAAAAATGTACGTTTAGCTAAAGTCAGATGTAAAAATGCACATGCTGTACTCCATCAACTCCATTGATATTAAACTCAAGAAAAGACTATAGTGACAAAAAGCAGGTAAGTCATTGCCCGGGGCTAGGAGGTGAAGGATTGATTGAGAAGGAGCTACTGACTTGAGGTTTAGAAAATGTTCAATATCATGATTGTGGTGATAGACACACACCATAGGTGTATAAATTTGTCAAAATTCATTAAAGTATGTATTTTATTATATGTGAATTATGCTTCAATAAAATTGAAATTTAAAAGTAAATATGGGTGAGGAAGTTAAGATAGTGAGTTTTCCCTATTTTTTGGTACATTTTGGCTAGGAGAGAGAATAAGAATAAAGAACAATTATTGTCTTGTTTATGTTAAGGCATCAACTTACTTGAGGCTGATTAAAAACTGAGATGAGAGGAAGAGATTGAAGATACAGAAGACAGCATTTTGTAGTGCTACCATCTTTTCTGCCAATCCAAACTTTATGCTTCCTTAATAGATGGGAGTCTCCTTGTAATTAGAAGTGTGAAGATTTGAAAACATGCACTTTGATGTCTGGACATCCAACTAGAAATCTCAAACAGGCCAAAAGCTTGTCTCTGGGAAGCATATGTGAAATACTCTAACTTCCAGCAGACCTCAATTAATTACCTAGGCCTTCATTATTGGTTAGAAGTGGAGAGTCACGCCCCTCTTTCCCTGCCCTTTAGGTATCTAAAATTAGTTTACCCCTATGCTTGTACAAATACTGGAAGTAAGATTCTGGGCGTGCAATAAATATATATTTTTTTAAGTATCAAGTGAGATTTACTCCATTTTAAGTCTTCATTGTCCAGTTTGTTGTTAAAACTCTTGTATACTTTACCCACCAGAGTTTGGCTGGTTGGAATTCTGGAAAGTTCGTTTTGGTTACTCAGGAAGGACTCCTTTCTCAAATGCATTTTAATTCTCAGCATATATATATGTATGTGTGTGTGTGAGTGTGTGTGTATATTTGGGAAGTTTCCAAGTAAGATCCACAATTAAACAGGGGCTGCCAAAGTATAAACCCAAAAGAGTGACTCTAATGTTGCAGTTGTCAGATGCTGAGGGGTAAATTATTCAAGAACAAAAGGGGTTTTCAGTATTAGGTATCATTTTCACAAGCAGGTCTCATGATCATTGGCCTTGTAATTTTAAAGTTAAAAAAATAAAGCAAGATAAACTAACAAAATTTGTTATTTTTCCATTTATAAAATTAAAAAAAATGCCAGATACATTTTCAAAGAGAACTTATCACTTTTATCCTAGCTTCTATCCTCAGAGCTAGGGGCAACACTTCTCATACTGGTACTCTAGTCTTGTGATTTCTAGTATAAAAGCATGTATGTAATATTTGTTATTGTATGAAAGTAGGTCACTCCTGTCCTATTAGCAGGGTAAGTTTGTTGTGTTTGTTGTTGTTGTTTGTTTGTGTGTGTGTTAGTAGAAATAATGAAGATATATTACAATACCCTTACCTTCTTTCCTGGTCCCTTTCATGAACCATAATTCATATATCTGAGGTAGCTGGCCAGGGTTAGGGACTCAGACTATGACAAGGATTAGACTTCAGCCTATGATCAGGGTTAAGGTCTTAGCTTGAGGCTCAGACTGAAGCTACCCTTAGGGTTAAAGTTTATGTCCTGGGTCCACTCTGTAGCTGAGAGGAGAGTAACGCTACCTGGCCCAAATTAGAAGAAACCCACAACCTTCGTTTCATTAGCATAGGACTCTGACCAGCTGAGTAAACCAGGCAGAGTCTGCTCTGGAAGAGCATATGACAAGGCACTCCGGGAGCACCTACTTATGCCTCCTTCAACCTCAGCTGAGAATTAGCTGAGAAAGTCATTTCCTCTCACCATGCTTCTCATTACCCAAACTTCCAAGGGAGGAACATGATCATTATTTCTCACCATGGGATGAGGATGTATGGGGAGTAGAGGGCAGGGAAGGGGCAATGAGCGTGAATTACCATTTGCAGCTTCTTTTTTCCCCCTGACTTGCAATCCTCTGTCTCTAATTGAAAACAAAGTCAAGCTTCCTATTTTAAGCCTCCAAGAATAAACTCCTTTCTGTTGCTTCTACCCATAATTTGAGTACTTACTGGTTTTCTGAAATCTGAATATCTTTCCATTGCCTCCTATACTATACAGCCATAATTGGTTCTCTCTTTTCTTTTCTTTTTTTGTTGCTGTTTTTTTTTTTTAATTAAATTTATTGGGTGACAATTGTTAGTAAAATTACATAGATTTCAGGTGTACAATTCTGTATTACATCATCTATAAATCCCATTGTGTGTTTACCACCCAGAGTCAGTCTCCTTCCATCACCATATATTCGATCCCCCTTACCCTCATCTCCCACCCTCCACCCGCCGCCCCCCTTACCCTCTGGCAACCACTAAACTATTGTCTGTGTCTATGAGTTTTTGTTTCTCATTTGTTTGTCTTGTTCTTTTGTTGTTTTTGGTTTATATACCACATATCAGTGAAATCACATGGTTCTCTGCTTTTTCTGTCTGACTTGTTTCGCTCAGCATTACTCTCTCAACATCCATCCATGTTGTCACAAATGTTCCTATATCATCTTTTCTTACCGAATAGTATTCCATTGTGTATATATACCACAACTTCTTTATCCATTCATCTATCGAAGGACATTTTGGTTGTTTCCATGTCTTGGCCACGTAAACAAAGCTGCAATGAACATTGGAGCACACGTGTCTTTATCTCTAAATGTTTTCAGATTTTTGGGTAGATACCCAGGAGAGGATTGCTGGGTCATATGGCAATTCTATTCGTAATTCTTTGAGGAACCTCCACACTGCCTTCCATAATGGCTGCACCAGTCTGCATTCCCACCAACAGTGTATGAGGGTTCCTTTTTCTCCACAGCCTCTCCAACATTTGTTACTATTTGTCTTGTTGATGATAGCCATTCTGACTGGGGTGAGGTGATATCTCATTGTGGTTTTGATTTGCATTTCTCTGATGATTAGTGATGTTGAGCATTTTTCATATGTCTATTTGCCATTTGTATGTCCTCTTTGGAGAAATGTCTCTTCAAGTCCTCTGCCCATTCTTCAATTGGGTTGTTTGTTTTTTTGTTGTTGAGTTGCATGAGTTCCTTGTATATTCTGGATACTAGCCCCTTATCAGAGGTACTGTTTGCAAAAATCTTCTCCCATTCAGTTGGTGGCCTCTTTATTTTGTCAATGGTTTCTTTTGCTGTGCAGAAGCTTTTAAGTTTCATATAGTCCCATTCGTTTATTTTAGCTTTTACTTCCATTGCCTTTGGAGTCAAGTTCATAAAATGCTCTTTGAACCCAAGGTCCATAAGTTTAGTACCTATGTTTTCTTCTATGCAGTTTATTGTGTCAGGTCTTATGCTTAAGTCTTTGATCCATTTTGAATTAACTTTGGTACATGGTGACAAATAGCAGTCCAGTTTCATTCTTTTGCACGTGGCTATCCAATTCTCCCAGCACCATTTATTGAAGAGGCTGTCTTTGCTCCATTGTATGTTTTAGCTTCTTTGTCAAAAATTATCTGTCCATATTTATGTGGTTTTATTTCTGGGTTCTCAATTCTATTCCATTGGTCTATGTGTCTGTTTTCTGCCAATACCATGCTGTTTTGATTATTGTAGCCCTGTAGTACAAGCCAAAGTCAGGAAGTGTGATACCTCCATTATTGTTCTTTTTCTTAAGATTGCTTTGGCTATTCAGGGTCTTTTGTGGTTCCAAACAAATCTGATGATTTTTGTTCTATTTCTTTAAAATATGCCATTGGGATTTTGATGGGGATTGCATTGAATCTGTATATTGCTTTGGGTAATATGGCCATTTTAACTATGTTGATTCTTCCAATCCATGAGCACGGAATGTCTTTCCATTTCTTTGTGTCTTCTTCAATTTCTTTCAAAAATGTCTTATAGTTTTCAGCATATAGGTCTTTCACATCCTTGGTTAAGTTTATTCCTAGGTATTTTATTCTTTTGCTGCAATTGCAAAAGGAATTGTTTTTATTTCTTTTTCTGAGATTTCATTGTTAGTATATAGGAAGGCAATGGACTTTTGTGCGTTGATTTTGTAGCCAGCAACTTTACTGTATTAGTTGATTGTTTCTAATAGCTTTTTGGTGGAGTCTTTAGGGTTTTCTATATATAGCATCATGTCATCTGCAAGAGTGATAATTTAACTTCTTCATTCCCAATTTGGATGCCTTTTATTTCTTTCTCTTGCCTGATTGCTCTGGCAAGGACTTTAACACTATGTTGAAAAGCAGAGGTGATAGGGACATCCTGTCGTGTTCCTGAACGTAGAGCAAAGGGCTTCAGATTTTCTCCATTAATTATGAGATTAGCAGAGGGCTTGTCATATATGGCCTTTATTATGTTAAGGTATTTTCCTTCTATACCCATTTTATTAAGTGTTTTAATCATAAATGGATGTTGTATCTTGTCAAATGCTTTTTCTGCATCAATTGATATAATCATATGATTTTTGTCCTTTATTTTGTTTATGTGATGTATCACATTGATGGATTTCCGTATGATGAACCATCCTTGTGCCCCGGGGATGAACCCCACTTGGTCGTGATGAATAATCTTTTTAATGCATTGTTGTATTCGATTTGCTAGAATTTTATTTAGGATTTTTGCATCGGTATTCATTAGAGATATTGGTCTGTAGTTTTCTTTTTTTGTGCTGTCCTTACCAGGTTTTGGTATCAGGGTAATGTTGGCCTCATAAAATGAGTTAGGGAGTAGTGTCTCTTCTTCAATTTTTTGGAAGAGTTTGTGCAGGATTGGTATTAGATCCTCTTTGAAGGTTTGGTAGAATTCACTAGTGAAGCCATCTGGTCCCGGACTTTTGCTTTTGGGAAGGTTTTGGATGACTGATTCAATTTCGTTACTGGTGATCGGTCTGTTTAGATTTTCCAGTTCTTCATGGTTCAGCCTTGGAAGGCTATATGTTTCTAAGAACTTGTCCATTTCTTCTAGGTTGTTGAATTTGGTGGCATATAGTCCTTCATAGTATTCTTGGATGATCCTTTGTATTTCTGTGGTGTCCGTGATAACTTCCCCTTTTACGTTTCTGATTTTTTTAATCAGTGTCTTCTCTCTTTTATCTTAGTAAGTCTAGCCAAGGGTTTGTCAATTTTGTTAATCTTTTCAAAGAACCAGCTCTTTGTCACATTAATTTTTCTATTGTCTTTTTGTTCTCTATTTCATTTAGTTCTGCTCTAATTTTTGTTATTTCCTTTCTTCTGCTGACCTTGGGTTTTACCTGTTCTTCTTTTCTAGTTCTTTAAGGTGTAACATGAGGTTATTTATTTGGGAGTTTTCTTGTTTCTTGAGATAGGCCTGTAATGAGATAAATTTCCCTCTTAAAACTGCTTTCGCTGCATCCCAAAAATTTTGGTAGGATGTATTTTCATTGTCATTTGTTTCTATGTATCTTTTGATCTCTCCTCTAATTTCTTCTTTGACCCAGTCCTTCTTTAAAAGTATGTTGTTTAGTCTCCATGTATTTGTGTTTTTTCCCCGCTTTCTTTTTACAGTTGATATCCAATTTCAAAGCCTTGTGATCAGAGAATATGCATGGTATGATTTCAATCTTCTTAAATTTGTTGAGACTGATTTTATGTCCCAATATATGGTCTATCCTTGAGAATGTTCCATGTACACTAGAAAAGAATGTATAGTCTGATGTTTTAGGATGAAGTGCTCTATAAATGTCAATTATGTCCATTTCATCTAATGTGTCATTTAGGGCTACTATTTCGTTATTTATTTTCTGTTTGGATGATCTATCCATAGCTGTCAATGATGTATTTAAGTCCCCTAGTATAATTGTGTTTTGGTCAATTTCTCCCTTTAGTTCTGTTAGTAGTTGCTTGGTGTATTTGTGCTCCCTGATTGGGGGCATAAATATTGATGACTGTTATGTCTTCTTGTTGTACAGTCCCTTCACCATTATGAAATGTCCATCTTTGTCTCTTGTTATCTTTTTCACCTTGAAGTCTGTTTCATCTGATATCATTATGGCTACACCTGATTTTCTCTGGGTACCATTTGCTTGGAGTGTCAATTTCCACCCTTTCACTTTGAGTCTATGCTTGTCCTTGTAGCTGAGATGTGTCTCTTGGAGACAGCATATGGTTGGGTTTAGTTTTTTGATCCAATCTGCTACTCTGTGCCTTTTATTGGTGAGTTCAGTCCATTTACATTTAGGGTGATTATTGATATGTGAGGATTTCCTGTCATTCTATCTTTAGTTTTCTGGTAAGGCTGTGTCTCCATTGTTTCTTTGCCTTTTTGTTGTTGTCTATTATTTCTGTGTGGTGGTATTCTATGATGTTTCCCTCTGTTTCTTCTTTTATTTCAGTATATATTTCAATTCTGGATTTATTTTGAGTGGTTACCCTTAAGTTTATGTAAAAGAAAGTTTGATATTTAGAGTATTCCATTTTCTTCAGCACGCTTACTTTCTCCATTCCCATATTCGGTTCAGGCCTTTACTCTCCCCTTTTTGAGTTTTGGTTGCCACAAATTGTCCCTGTTGATGGTGGTCGAATAGCCTCCTTTAGTATTTCTTGTAGTGCAGGTCGTGTATTAGAAAATTCCCTCAGCTTCTGTATGTCTGGAAAGGTCTTTATTCCTCCTTCATATCTAAAGGATATCTTTGCTGGATATATTATTCTTGGCTCATGATTTCTCTCTTTCAATAGTTTGAATATTTGGTTCCACTCCCTCCTGGCTTGTAGAGTTTCTGCTGAAAAATCTGATGATAATCTAATGGGCTTTCCTTTGTAAGTTACCGTCTTCTTTTCCCTGGCTGCCTTGAGGATTCTTTCTTTGTCGTTGATTTTAGACAGCTTCAATACAATGTGCCTTGGAGAAGGCCTGTTGGGATTGAGGTAACTAGGTGTTCTATTTGCTTCTTGGATTCGAGGGTCCAGTTCTGTCCACAAATTTGGGAAGTTCTCATCGACAATTTGTTTGAATATATTCTCTGTTCCTTCTCTCTTTCTTCTCCTTCTGGTATGCCCATTATTCTTATATTGCTCTTTCTGATGGAGTCAGAAAGTTCTTGTAAGTTCTTTCATTTCTTTTAAGTCTCAAGTCTCTTTCTTCTTCTATCTGTGTCATTTCCAGGTTTCTATCTTCGATGTCACTGATTCTTTCCTCCATCTGGTCAACTCTACTACCTAAGCTGGTTATTTCATTCTTAATTTCTTCTATTGAGTTCTTAATCTCCAGAAATTCTATTTGGTTCTTTTTTAAAATTTCAATCTCTTTCGTAAAATGCTCATGCTGTTCTTTGATTGAGTTTCTGAGTTCATTTAACTGCCTATCTGTGTTTTCTTGTATCTCGTTGAGTTTTTTCAGAACTGTAATCTTGAATTCTCTGTCATTTAAGTCACATATTTCTGTATCTTTAAGTGCCTTTTCTGGAGAGTTTTCACTTTCTTTCTGAGGTATCTTGTTGCCTTGGTTATTCATGGCGATTACTGGTTTACTATTTCTCTTCCTAGACATCTACAGGAGTGACTTCTGCAACAGGTTGATAGGAAGCGGTCTGTCTTTTGTTTGCCAGTACTTGTTGGTAGAATGTTTTATTATTTCTCCAACTGCAACTTATTTTTCTTCTCCCACACGGTAGTGCTATGTTTTCTCTGCACTATTCCAACTTCTCACACAATGGGGGGATTCCCTGTGAGATGGGCTTCTCCTCTGTTAATAGTTCATCTAGGTCACAGGGCGCAGTGTCCCGGTGGGTATGCGGAGAGCTTTTGATGTTCCAAAGCTCTTCCAGCTCCTGATTTAGAGCCCGTATGTTTCAGCAGTTCTGTTTGCTCCTGCAGGGATCCGCCCAGATAGGTGGGTTCAGGGGTGGGGTGAGTTGTGAGAGGTGGCCCAGAGCAATGGTGGCGACCACCACCACAGCCGGTCCTGCTTCCACAGGTCTCTCCCCTTTGCCGGAACCAGTTGGTCTGTGAATTTGTTTCTGCGATCCACGGTTCTCAAAATAGCAAATTTTCTGTTGCCTTGATCTGATACTGCTACTGTTTCGCTTCTAGTACCGGGCAGTTGGTGGCGGGGCGTGCTCTGGGAGGGGAGGGAGGGGGCGGCTAGTCTCAGTGCCTAAGGCTCCGTTCTCTGCTCGGCAGTGAGGGCTTAAACCACCGTTTTCAGCCTTTTTCCCTCAGTCTTTTCTCCGAGGTCTCTGCCGTGAGCGTTGGGTTCAGCCGTGTTATATGCTGTCCCCTCAGCCCTGTGGAGCCCTGGCGGAGCCCTAGCAGTCCGAGTTCTTCCCTCTCCCGCAGCTGCGGTAGTTCCGGGAAGCAGCGAGCTCGGCACACTGAGCGAGGTCTGCGTCCTGCGCCCGTGGGGCTCCGTCTCCGCGCACTTCTCCCTTTCCTCCTCCCTCCACTCGCGCGAATCTCCCACCTGTAGGTGATTTCAGTCAGTAGTGGGCCTCTTCGTCTTGCCTGTCTGCTGTGCAGGGAGTCCTTTGTGGAGTTTTTGTTGTTCGATTCTTTGTAAATTCCAGGGGAGCTTTACAGAGGCTCACCTCACTCCGCCATTTTTCCGGAAGTCCCATAATTGGTTCTTTTCTCTGTGTTGTTTGTGTTCCTTTTTGGCCTTTCTCCCTATGTGGATGCATGCATGTGTACACACACATTTTTCAAGCAGAAGTGTTAAGTCTTGAAAAGATTTGCAACACTATCTGGATTTCCAACTAGAAATCTTAAACATGCCAAGGAGTACACTGCTTCTTCAGGATAGTTAAAGGGTGGTAGTTTAGCCCTTTCAAAAGAGTCCATTAAACAACATTTTTGTGCAGGGCAATAACTTCACTAGACACTAAATTGGGAGTAGATGGGGAGGTATATTTGGCATCATTCAATTGCCTCATGGGCTGCTTGCCTAGTTCCCAGGGCACAGATGGTCCCTGATACTACACCTCAGAATCCCAGCAAATCCTTGGAATAAGAATGGTATGACTAGCTCCAAAAAGTTTAATCTTGGTCCTTTAGAAGTAACTCAAAGTGCACATAACAGATCAAGAGGAGTATTTAGATAACAAAGAATAAATAACAGTCTTGCTGCTGGTGACGTGATGTTTTTAGATCATTCAAGTTTTAGATCAGGATGATATTATTTGTAATCATTTTTCTCCCAGTGGTCCAGTCTCTATACCAATGACCATCACCATTTTCTCAGCTCCATCAGTTCAGCAATTATATGTTTATTTCCTCGGGGATATATATTGCTGAATAAAAGCAGGGGGAAAAAGTCAGTCAGCTTTGCGGTCCAAAAGCTTAGGGTCTGGGGGCACTAGAGAAGACAGAGGATAAAGCCAACATGTTTATTGAGGAGAGAAGTATTTCATATTTCCTCAGATTATAAAAGACTCTTTGATGTGGGAAGGGAAAGACAGGGAAATTGTGAGACTATATATGTGACTGGAACCCAAAGAGGGGTCTTTGCTATCTGCTTCCTGGCCAAACCTTAGGGAATGGAAAGGAAAGAAATTTCTGAGCCTGATCTTAGCCTGGAAGGCGTAGAATAATTTCAAATCCTCAAATAAATCATGACAGTATCAGAGAGATCCATTAGAGCTAAAGGGTACTGGTGGAGGACTGTCAAAGGAGCAACCAGCCCTGTAGATGACATAGAGGAGCTGTACATGATCCTTGGAAAAAAGGAGGTATCCTTGAATAGAATAATAGTGATATATTATACTCCTCAGATATCTGAGGGGTATAAGGACTCAAACAGAAATTAAGTTGTACTCTAAAAACCTAAATAAGTGAACTGAGATTTGAGCCTACCACCCCAATATGTACAACATGACTATGTCCCTTATGTAATCCACTTTATGGGTTTCTTAAAACTAGCTGAAAGTTGATTCTTTAGGGGCTGTTATTAAATGGTGTTAAACCTCAAAATTATATCATGCAGTTGATTAGGAAAACAGAGGGCCTAAATTGGCACCTCACATGTGCGAATATTATCAACTTCTAACTGCACATAAAAATTAGCAAAAATTCAGTGAGGACTGTGATGCATATGGATGGTACAATTCTCCCCAAGAGAAGCTGTCTCTCAAAATGTAGCAGGTGACATCAGATGCTTGTACAGAGTTACTCATTTTCTTATCAAACATTTGATCTTAGACATACAGTAGTATTTAACTTACAATCAAGACACACAGAAACATGCACACACATGCATATGCTCATGTACGCATCACTTGCTCAAAATCATAGCCTCCCGATGAATGCAAATATTTTCTGCTCCAATTCTTAGCTTAAGTAACGACAGGTATGCTTTTAAACTGCTAACTCAAATATCAACTGTAGGTGACTGTTTCTTAAATGTTTGTCTCAGACTCCTTCACCTAACTCTTTAGAGGGGCCTGCTGCTGTCGCTCTCCCTTGTCACATCTAACCTCTATCTCTCTTGAGGTTTTTCACTTACAATACAGAAGTGATTTAAGGCCTGCCTTCTCTAGATCATGACCAGTTTTTTATGAGTTTGCCCTATTTTTCATTTCCTCAATCTTATGTTCAGGCCACTTATTCATACTTTCTCTTCTGTCAATGTATCAGACTTCTCCCTATCAGCACTGGGCATTGTGAAGTTTCACAAGTTTTCTTCATTGGTTTCATATGGCTCTGATTTATTTTTTTTCTAAAATTTATAAGGTTCAACCTGAGAAGGCAGTGATGACAAAATCACTAGACTTGAAGTGCTTACATTAAAAAACTTAAAGTTCGAGTGCTCTTTCTGCCATTTAGTAGCTGGGCACCTTTTGACAAGTCACTGCAGTTCTCAGGCCTTAGTTTCCTCACTGATAAATTTGAAGGTTGAATTAGACCTAGACTCTGTAAGCTGAGACCTGTATGGTAAACTGGGCACATTTATATACTTTGCTTAGCCTACACAGTGTTCATTTTTTTTAATGATTGTAGATGGAGAACATACGTTCTACTTCCCCAAAGTGCCCACCACTCCCTAATGCCTTTTACCCACCAGCTTCACTTATCAGCATTTGCATTTAAAACCACTGGATCAGGTACTTTGCACCTAATGTTCACCTAACGCTAATGGCTCTTTATGCCTTTTGGGTTCTTTTACTCTTCCAATAGGCACCATGCACTCCACATGCCCTTGCCAAAGTAACATTTAAGTTTAGCAACTTCTCTGTGTCCAACATTGTGTTTTTTGTGTTTTTTTTTTAATTTATTGGGGTGACAATTGTTAGTAAAATTACATAGATTTCGGGTGTACAATTCTGTATTACATCATCTATAAATCCCATTGTGTGTTCATCACCCAGAGTCAGTTCTCCTTCCATCACCATATATTCGATCTCCCTTACCCTCATCTCCCACCCCCCACCCCCCACCCCCCTTATTAGATGTAACTCAAATGGAAGCACGTAGATTCAATAGGTCCTTAAAATGTGCCCAGGCTTAAAAAATGAAGAAAATATCTTAGTGTAGTGTCTGGGGATACTTGCTACTTGTAAAATATTGGAGGGTAAGATGATTTCTGATATTCCATAGACTCTCAACTATGATGAGGCTTCTGTACCGAATCTGCTCCCATCACTTTTCCTGCCCTCTCACACCAGTTCAGCCCAATAATAATACCAAGTCACTTGCAATATATAATGCCAAGTGATTAATCAGTAATAAAAAGGAGGATGAGGATGGCATCTGTATCTCTGGGGAGACCTCAAGCTCAGTGGGGGAGACTATGTATCCATCTTTCAGATAGCCCCATGTCTTATGATAGACCCTCCAGTCAAGCTGGTAAGACATTAGTCTCTTCCATAGCAAGTTTTTAATTTGATGGAGAGAAATTCCTGTTTCCAGAGAAATCCGTACCAGCCAGTACAACAGAAATAACATCCAGAACATATTGAATAAGATCACATAGATTAAGGTCCTGGAGCTGGCACTAATAGACAAAATATAAACGTGATTCAGATTGTCCTTAGATTCATTCTTTGTGACTTAGAACAATATATTTTGTGCCTGTTAATAATAACAATAATGATACCACTGCCTGTACTGCTACTACTACTGTTATTACTACTATTATTATTAATAATAATAATAAATAAGGTCTTTCATTTATTAGTGCCCTTATGTGATAGGCATTTTATATCCAAGTATATAAATTTTGCTATTTAATCTACCCAACAACCGTGCAAGGTAGATATTAATAGCCCTATATGAAGATATGAAAACTGGTCAGATTATTCTGACAACAGGGTTATATGCAGTTCATATACATTTTTGGTGCTTTCTGGTCATACATACTCTATTTTTATTCCCTTTCCCCACTGGCACTGCCAAATAAAGACCACGCTCTTTCTCTATTCCATACTCCTTTTTCAATAAAAACTTATATTCTTTACTCAGCAGGAAGCCAAGCATTGGACTCTGAACACCCTGGGTGTTCCATCCATGTTGGTAACTAAATGACCAACTTTGCCATTCAGGTTTGGTTCTGTTAGAGACATAGTTAAGCAGCACAGCTGGTGCCCAGGTGTGTAATGGAGTTTTGTGTGAACCAGTTCTCTTGATTTTTTATGTACATCCATCCTATTCTCCACAGCACCGAGGCATGAGCCGATGGTGGTCATGGCAAAGAGACAAATCTGAAAGACAGACAACCATGTTCCACAGTGATTGTTCCTCTACACTCTGATAACTAGAGTTTTCTTACTGGGTCAGGATCATCACTCCCACCTAGCTCCTCCTTCCCTGAGGAAGAGTCCTCCCCTAGGAGGCTCCTCAGGCTCCCCTGCTCTACCATTTCACCAGGTATGTCCAACTAACCTTAATCCCAATTTATGCTCAAGCTGAGTGGGACCAATGGATCAGCTGGATTTAGTGTGTAGAAATGTCATGGACTAGGATCAAGCCCTGTGAGCCAGGGAGTAAAGTCTGAAACCAGAAGACCAGGTCAGGCTGCAGAATCTTGCCAGTTTACAGGTACAATCAAGGTCAAATCCAGAAGGCCATGGCTTAGCAAGGCCAAAGGTAAGCAAGAGTCAAGTTGAGGCCAAGTTCTTAACTGGATAGAAAGAGTCATAGGAGTTTCTTGACCAACCCAACCTAGAGGATGATTACTGAACCAATGAAATCTGAAAAGTCCAGAGGATATAATTATAGTAATATTATTTTTGTTATCCAAATCACTTCATTCAGATGAATTCTTTCAAAGAAACTCATTATCTCTAATAAAATAAAGAAGCTGATTGGAGTACTGCATAAGGAGTCATGTCATAATCCTGGGTTCAAATCCCAGCTCTACCACTCCATGACTTTGGATAAGTTTCTTCACTTCTCAATGCCTCCATTTTTTTTGCTACCTGTAAAATGGGGGTAATAACAGCACCAACCTGAGAGCTTCATGAAAAGCTCATAAAACAGTGTCTGCTAAATGCTCAATAGATGTTGGTTTATTGTTATCATAAGAGATGAACAGTGAGTAGCTCTGATTGGAGAAAGGTGTGTATGGGCATCCCAGAGTGCACCCTCTCACACTGAAAACTTTGAAAATCAGTTTTCCAGTACAAACTTCCACCCAATCCAAGAGTCTCCTCTATAGCAGCTGACCTCTTCTTAACACTTTCAGTGACGAGGACCTCATTACCTTAAAAATATGTTACCAGCTCTGATTATTCTTAACATTAAAGCATTTTCTTATATTGACTCAAATTCTACCACCAGGTGATGTGGGAGGTACCACCTATCCAAGAGACAACAGGGTATAGCAGAAAGCAGTTGCTTTTTAGTCAAACAGACCTAGAATTCTATTTCTGCAACTTCTAGCTGTGTAATCTTGGGGGAGTCACTTAACCTTTCTGAGCCTCTGTTCCCTCAATTGGAAAATAAGGATAATGACATCATCTAAGGCATGAGCTTTCTGCTATGGACTGAATTGTGCCCCCCTCAATATGTTGAAGCCTTGATCTCCAATTTGACTGAAGAGATAAGGTCTTTAAGAGGTAACTAAATAAATATGAGGTCATAAGGATGAGGGGTCATAAAGGTCCTAAACTGATAGGACTGTGGGCTTATAAGAAGAGGAAGAGAGAAAAATCTCTTTCTCTCTGCCTCTGATCTCTATCTATCTATCTATCTATCTATCATCTATCTCTCTTTCTCTCATAGTCTCTTTCTCATTCATTCTCTCTCTCCCTTTTTACTTTCCACCCTCTCTGTCTCTGTCTATCTCTATGAGCACACACTGACAAAATGCCATGTTAGCACACAGCAAGAAGGCAGTTGTCTGCAAGCCAAGAAGAGAGCACTCACCAGAAACTGAATTGGCTGATATCTTGATCTTGGACTTCCCAACCTCCATAATTCTGAGAAAATAAAATTATGTTGTTTAAGCTACCTGGCTATGGCAGCTTTAGCCGACTAATACAAGGATTAAATGAGGGAATATATGGAAAATGCCAGGTACAAAAGCAATACTGAAAAAGTGAAATGAGGAGACGAGAGGAAAAATGGCGGCGTGAGGTGAGCCTCTGTAAATAAAGCTCCCCTGGAATTCACAAAAAATTGAACATCAAAAACTCCACAAAGGACTCTCTGCACAGCAGACAGGCAAGACGAAGAGGCCCACTACAGAAATCACCTACAAGTGGGAGATTCACGAGAGCGGGGGAGGAGGAAAGGGAGAAGTGCAGAGACGGAGCCACGTGGGCACAAGACGCAGACCTAGCTCAGTGCTCCGAGCTCGCTGCTTCCTGCAACTACCGCAGCTGCGGGAGAGGGAAGAACTCGGACTGCTAGGTCTCTGCTTATGGCCCACAGGGCTGAGGGGGCAGCACATAACACAGCTGAACCCAAAGCTCACGGCAGACACCTCGGAGAAAAGACTGAGGGAAGAAGGCTGAAAACGATGGTTTAAGCCCTCACTGCCGAACAGAGAATGGAGCCTTAGGCACTGAGACTAGCTGCCCCATCCCTACCGTCCAAGAGATTGCCCCGCCCCACCTGCCCAGTGCTAGAAGCAGAACAGTAGCAGTGTCAGATCAAAACAACAGAAAAATTTCTGTTTGAGAACTGTGGACTGCAGACACAAATTCACAGCCCAACTAGTTCCGGCAAAGAGGAGGGAGCTGAGGAAGGAGGACCGGCTGTGGTGGTGGTCGCCGCCATTGCTCGGGGCCACCTCTCACAACTCAGCACGCCCCTTGCCCCACCTATCAGGGCGGATCCCTGCAGGAGTAAACAGAACTGCTGAAACATACGGGCTCTGAATCTGGAGCTGGAAGAGCTTTGGAACATCAAAAGCTCTCCGCATACCCACCGGGACACTGCACCCTGTGACCTAGATGAACTATTAACAGAGGAGAAGCCCGTTTCCCAGGAAATCTGCCCATTGTGTGAGCAGTTGGAATAGTGCAGAGAAACCATAGCACTACCATGTGGGAGAAGAAAAATAAGCTGCAGTTGGAGAAAAAATAATACATTCTACCAACAAGTACTGGAAAACAAAAGAAAGACCGCTTCCTATCAACCTATCGCAGAAGCCACTCCTGTAGATGTCAAGGAAGAGAAATAGTAAACCAGTAATTACTATGAATAGCCAAGGCAACAAGATAGCTCAGAAAGAAGGTGAAAAATCTCCAGAAAAGGCACTTAAAGATACAGAAATATGTGACTTAAATGACAGAGAATTCAAGATTGCAGTTCTGAAAAAACTCAACGAGATACAAGAAAACACAGATAGGCAGTTAAATGAACTCAGAAACACAATCAAAGAACAGCATGAGCATTTTACGAAAGAGATTGAAAATTTCGAAAAAGAACCAAACAGAATTTCTGGAGATTAAGAACTCAATAGAAAAAATTAAGAATGAAATAACCAGCTTAGGTAGTAGAGTTGGCCAGAAGGAGGAAAGAATCAGTGACATCGAAGATAGAAACCTGGAAATTACACAGATGGAAGAAAAAAGAGACTTGAGACTTAAAAGAATGAAAGAACTCTACCAGAACTTTCTGACTCCATCAGAAAGAGCAATATAAGAATAATGGGCATACCAGAAGGAGAAGAAAGAGAGAAGGGAACAGAGAATATATTCAAACAAATTGTCGATGAGAACGTCCCAAACTTGTGGACAGAACTGGATCCTCGAATCCAAGAAGCAAATAGAACACCTAATTACCTCAATCCCAACAGGCCTTCTCCAAGGCACATTGTATTGAAGCTGTCTAAAATCAACGACAAAGAAAGAATCCTCAAGGCAGCCAGGGAAAAGAAGACGGTAACTTACAAAGGAAAGCCCATTAGATTATCATCAGATTTTTCAGCAGAAACTCTACAAGCCAGGAGGGAGTGGAACCAAATATTCAAACTATTGAAAGAGAGAAATCATGAGCCAAGAATAATATATCCAGCAAAGATATCCTTTAGATATGAAGGAGGAATAAAGACCTTTCCAGACACACAGCAACTGAGGAAATTTTCTAAAACACGACCTACACTACAAGAAATACTAAAGGAGCCTATTTGACCACCATCAACAGGGACAATTTGTGGCAACCAAAACATAAAAAGGGGGAGAGTAAAGGCCTGAACCGAAATATGGGAATGAAGAAAGTAAGCGTACTGAAGAAAATGGAATACTCTAAATATCAAACTGTCTTTTATATAAACTTAAGGGTAACCACTCAAAAAAAATTTGAGAACTGAAATATATACAGTAATAAATGAAGAAACAGAGGGAAACATCATAGAATACCACCACACAGAAATAATAGACAATAAAAAAAGGCAAAGAAACAATAGAGACAAAGTCTTACCAGAAAATTAAAGATAGAATAACAGGAAATCCTCACATATCAATAATCACCCTAAATGTAAATGGACTGAAGTCACCAATAAAAAGACACAGAGTAGCAGATTGTATCAAAAAACTAAACCCAACCATATGCTGTCTCCAAGAGACACATCTCAGCTACAAGGACAAGCATAGACTCAAAGTGAAAGGGTGGAAATTGACACTCCAAGCAAATGGTACCCAGAGAAAATCAGGTGTAGCCATAATGATATCAGATGAAACAGACTTCAAGGTGAAAAAGATAACAAGAGACAAAGATGGACATTTCATAATGGTGAAGGGGACTGTACAACAAGAAGACATAACAGTCATCAATATTTATGCCCCCAATCAGGGAGCACCGAAATATACCAAGCAACTACTAACAGAACTAAAGGGAGAAATTGAGCAAAACACAATTATACTAGGTGACTTAAATACATCATTGACAGCTATGGATAGATCACCCAAACAGAAAATAAATAACGAAATAGCAGCCCTAAATGACACATTAGATGAAATGGACATAATTGACATTTATAGAGCACTTCATCCTAAAACATCAGACTATACATTCTTTTCTAGTGTACACGGAACATTCTCAAGGATAGACCAAATATTGGGACATAAAATCAGTCTCAGGATATTTAAGAGGATTGAAATCATACCACGCATATTCTCTAATCACAAGGATTTGAAATTGGGTATCAACTGGCAAAAGAAAGCAGGAAAAAACACAAATACATGGAGATTAAACAACATACTTTTAAAGAACGACTGGGTCAAAGAAGAAGTTAGAGGAGAGATCAAAAGACACATAGAAACAAATGACAATGAAAATATACCCTACCAAAATTTTTGGGATGCAATGAAAGCAGTTTTAAGAGGAAAATTTATCTCATTACAGGCCTATCTCCAGAAACAAGAAAAGTCCCAAATAAATAACCTCATGTTACACCTTAAAGAACTAGAAAAAGAAGAACAAGTAAAACCCAAGGTCAGCAGAAGAAAAGAAATAACAAAAATTAAAGTAGCACTAAATGAAATAGAGAACAAAAAGACAATACAAAAAATTAATGTGAAAAAATGGCGGCGTGAGGTGAGCCTCTGTAAAGCTCCCCTGTAATTTACAAAGAATCGAATAACAAAAACTCCACAAAGGACTCCCTGCACAGCAGACAGGCAAGACGAAGAGGCCCACTACCGACTGAAATCACCTACAGGTGGGAGATTCGCGCAAGTGGAGGGAGGAGGAAAGGGAGAAGTGCGCGGAGATGGAGCCGCGGGGGTGCAGGACGCAGACCTCGCTCAGTGCGCCAAGCTTGCTGCTTCCCGGCACTACCGCAGCTGCGAGTGAGGGAAGAACTCGGACGGCTAGGGCTCCCCCAGGGCTCCACAGGGCGGAGGGGACAGCATATAACACGGCTGAACCCAATGCTCACGGCAGAGACCTCAGAGAAAAGACTGAGGGAAAAAGGCTGAAAACGGTGGATTAAGCCCGCACTGCCAAGCAGAGAACGGAGCCTTAGGCACTAAAAAAAAAAAAGAAAAAAAACATTAAGTGAATGGAAAAAAATAACAAAAAAAAAAAAACAGAAAATTTGCTGTTTTGAGAACTGTGGAACGCAAACACAAATTCACAGCCCAACTACTTCCAGCAAAGGGGAGAGAGCTGTGGAAGCAGGACCGGCTGTGGTGGTGGTCGCCGCCATTGCTCGGGGCCACCTCTCACAACTCACCCGCCCTTGACCCCACCTATCTGGGCGGATCCCTGCAGCAGTAAACAGAACTGTTGAAATATACGGGCTCTGAATCAGGAGCTGGAAGAGCTTTGGAACATCAAAAGCTCTCCGCATACCCACCGGGACACTGCGCCCTGTGACCCAGACGAACTATTAAGAGAGGAGAAGCCCGTCTCCCAGGGAATCCCCCATTGTGTGAGAAGTTGGAATAGTGCAGAGAAAACATAGCACTACCATGTGGGAGAAGAAAAATAAGTTGCAGTTGGAGAAATAATAAAACATTCTACCAACAAGTACTGGCAAACAAAAGACAGACCGCTTCCTATCAACCTGTTGCAGAAGTCACTCCTGTAGATGTCTAGGAAGAGAAATAGTAAACCAGTAATCGCCATGAATAACCAAGGCAACAAGATAGCTCAGAAAGAAAGTGAAAAATCTCCAGAGAAGGCACTTAAAGATACAGAAATATGTGACTTAAATGACAGAGAATTCAAGATTGCAGTTCTGAAAAACTCAACGAGATACAAGAAAACACAGATAGGCAGTTAAATGAACTCAGAAACTCAATCAAAGAACAGCATGAGCATTTTACGAAAGAGATTGAAATCTTAAAAAGAACCAAATAGAATTTCTGGAGATTAAGAACTCAATAGAAGAAATTAAGAATGAAATAACCAGCTTAGGTAGTAGAGTTGACCAGATGGAGGAAAGAATCAGTGACATCGAAGATAGAAACCTGGAAATGACACAAATAGAAGAAGAAAGAGACTTGAGACTTAAAAGAAATGAAAGAACTCTACAAGAACTTTCTGACTCCATCAGAAAGAGCAATATAAGAATAATGGGCATACCAGAAGGAGAAGAAAGAGAGAAGGGAACAGAGAATATATTCAAACAAATTGTCGATGAGAACTTCCCAAATTTGTGGACAGAACTGGACCCTCGAATCCAAGAAGCAAATAGAACACCTAGTTACCTCAATCCCAACAGGCCTTCTCCAAGGCACATTGTATTGAAGCTGTCTAAAATCAACGACAAAGAAAGAATCCTCAAGGCAGCCAGGGAAAAGAAGACGGTAACTTACAAAGGAAAGCCCATTAGATTATCATCAGATTTTTCAGCAGAAACTCTACAAGCCAGGAGGGAGTGGAACCAAATATTCAAACTATTGAAAGAGAGAAATCATGAGCCAAGAATAATATATCCAGCAAAGATATCCTTTAGATATGAAGGAGGAATAAAGACCTTTCCAGACATACAGAAGCTGAGGGAATTTTCTAATACACGACCTGCACTACAAGAAATACTAAAGGAGGCTATTCGACCACCATCAACAGGGACAATTTGTGGCAACCACAACTCAAAAAGGGGAGAGTAAAGGCCTGAACCGAATATGGGAATGGAGAAAGTAAGCGTGCTGAAGAAAATGGAATACTCTAAATATCAAACTTTCTTTTACATAAACTTAAGGGTAACCACTCAAAATAAATCCAGAATTGAAATATATACTGAAATAAAAGAAGAAACAGAGGGAAACATCATAGAATACCACCACACAGAAATAATAGACAACAACAAAAAGGCAAAGAAACAATGGAGACACAGCCTTACCAGAAAACTAAAGATAGAATGACAGGAAATCCTCACATATCAATAATCACCCTAAATGTAATGAGCTGAACTCACCAATAAAAAGGCACAGAGTAGCAGATTGGATCAAAAAATTAAAGCCAACCATATGCTGTCTCCAAGAGACACATCTCAGCTACAAGGACAAGCATAGACTCAAAGTGAAAGGGTGGAAATTGACACTCCAAGCAAATGGTACCCAGAGAAAATCAGGTGTATCCATAATGATATCAGATGAAAAAGACTTCAAGGTGAAAAAGATAACAAGAGACAAAGATGGACATTTCATAATGGTGAAGGAGAGTGTACAACAAGAAGACATAACAGTCATCAATATTTATGCCCCCAATCAGGGAGCACCGAAATACACCAAGCAACTACTAACAGAACTAAAGGGAGAAATTGACCAAAACACAATTATACTAGGGGACTTAAATACATCATTGACAGCTATGGATAGATCATCCAAACAGAAAATAAATAACGAAATAGTAGCCCTAAATGACACATTAGATGAAATGGACATAATTGACATTTATAGAGCACTTCATCCTAAAACATCAGACTATACATTCTTTTCTAGTGTACATGGAACATTCTCAAGGATAGACCATATATTGGGACATAAAATCAGTCTCAACAAATTTAAGAAGATTGAAATCATACCATGCATATTCTCTGATCACAAGGCTTTGAAATTGGATATCAACTGTAAAAAGAAAGTGGAAAAAACACAAATACATGGAGATTAAACAACATACTTTTAAAGAAGGACTGGGTCAAAGAAGAAATTAGAGGAGAGATCAAAAGATACATAGAAACAAATGACAATGAAAATACATCCTACCAAAATTTTTGGGATGCAGCGAAAGCAGTTTTAAGAGGGAAATTTATCTCATTACAGGCCTATCTCAAGAAACAAGAAAACTCCCAAATAAATAACCTCATGTTACACCTTAAAGAACTAGAAAAAGAAGAAGAAGTAAAACCCAAGGTCAGCAGAAGAAAGGAAATAACAAAAATTAGAGCAGAACTAAATGAAATAGAGAACAAAAAGACAATAGAAAAAAATTAATGTGACAAAGACCTGGTTCTCTGAAAAGATTAACAAAATTGAGAAACCCTTGGCTAGACTTACTAAGATAAAAGAGAAGACACTGATTAACAAAATCAGAAACGAAAAAGGGAAGTTATCACGGACACCACAGAAATACAAAGGATCATCCAAGAATACTATGAAGGACTATATGCCACCAAATTCAACAACCTAGAAGAAATGGACAAGTTCTTAGAAACATATAGCCTTCAAGGCTGAACCATGAAGAACTGGAAAATCTAAACAGACCGATCACCAGTAAGAAATTGAATCAGTCATCCAAAACCTTCCCAAAAGCAAAAGTCCGGGACCAGATGGCTTCACTAGTGAATTCTACCAAACCTTCAAAGAGGATCTAATACCAATTCTGCACAAACTCTTCCAAAAATTGAAGAAGAGACAGTACTCCCTAACTCATTTTATGAGGCCAACATTACCCTGATACCAAAACCTGGTAAGGACAGCACAAAAAAGAAAACTACAGACCAATATCTCTAATGAATACCGATGCAAAAATCCTAAATAAAATTCTAGCAAATCGAATACAACAATGCATTAAAAGATTATTCATCACGACCAAGTGGGGTTCATCCCGGGGCACAAGGATGGTTCAACATACAAATCCATCAATGTGATACATCACATAAACAAAATAAAGGACAAAAATCATATGATTATATCAATTGATGCAGAAAAAGCATTTGACAAGATACAACATCCATTTATGATTAAAACACTTAATAAAATGGGTATAGAAGGAAAATACCTTAACATAATAAAGGCCATATATGACAAGCCCTCTGCTAATCTCATAATTAATGGAGAAAAACTGAAGCCCTTTGCTCTACGTTCAGGAACACGACAGGGATGTCCCCTATCACCTCTGCTTTTCAACATAGTGTTGGAAGTCCTTGCCAGAGCAATCAGGCAAGAGAAAGAAATAAAAGGCATCCAAATTGGGAATGAAGAAGTTAAATTATCACTTTTGCAGATGACATGATGCTATATATAGAAAACCCTAAAGACTCCACCAAAAAGCTATTAGAAACAATCAACGAATACAGTAAAGTTGCTGGCTACAAAATCAACGCACAAAAGTCCATTGCCTTCCTATATACTAACAATGAAATATCAGAAAAAGAAATACAAAAAACAATTCCTTTTGCAATTGCAGCAAAAAGAATAAAATACCTAGGAATAAACTTAACCAAGGATGTGAAAGACCTATATGCTGAAAACTATAAGACATTTTTGAAAGAAATTGAAGAAGACACAAAGAAATGGAAAGACATTCCGTGCTCATGGATTGGAAGAATCAACATAGTTAAAATGGCCATATTACCCAAAGCAATATACAGATTCAATGCAATCCCCATCAAAATCCCAATGGCATATTTTAAAGAAATAGAACAAAAAATCATCAGATTTGTTTGGAACCACAAAAGACCCCGAATAGCCAAAGCAATCTTAAGAAAAAGAACAATAATGGAGGTATCACACTTCCTGACTTTGGCTTGTACTACAGGGCTACAATAATCAAAACAGCATGGTATTGGCAGAAAAACAGACACATAGACCAATGGAATAGAATTGAGAACCCAGAAATAAAACCACATAAATATGGACAGATAATTTTTGACAAAGAAGCTAAAAACATACAATGGAGCAAAGACAGCCTCTTCAATAAATGGTGCTGGGAGAATTGGATAGCCACGTGCAAAAGAATGAAACTGGACTGCTATTTGTCACCATGTACCAAAGTTAATTCAAAATGGATCAAAGACTTAAGCATAAGACCTGACACAATAAACTGCATAGAAGAAAACATAGGTACTAAACTTATGGACCTTGGGTTCAAAGAGCATTTTATGAACTTGACTCCAAAGGCAATGGAAGTAAAAGCTAAAATAAACGAATGGGACTATATGAAACTTAAAAGCTTCTGCACAGCAAAAGAAACCATTGACAAAATAAAGAGGCCACCAACTGAATGGGAGAAGATTTTTGCAAACAGTGCCTCCGATAAGGGCTAGTATCCAGAATATACAAGGAACTCATGCAACTCAACAACAAAAAACAAACAACCCAATTGAAAAATGGGCAGAGGACTTGAAGAGACATTTCTCCAAAGAGGACATACAAATGGCAAATAGACATATGAAAAAATGCTCAACATCACTAATCATCAGAGAAATGCAAATCAAAACCACAATGAGATATCACCTCACCCCAGTCAGAATGGCTATCATCAACAAGACAAATAATAACAAATGTTGGAGAGGCTGTGGAGAAAAAGGAACCCTCATACACTGTTGGTGGGAATGCAGACTGGTGCAGCCGTTATGGAAGGCAGTGTGGAGGTTCCTCAAAAATTACGAATAGAATTGCCATATGACCCAGCAATCCCTCTCCTGGGTATCTACCCAAAAATCTGAAAACATTTAGAGATAAAGACACGTGTGCTCCAATGTTCATTGCAGCTTTGTTTACGGTGGCCAAGACATGGAAACAACCAAAATGTCCTTCGATAGATGAATGGATAAAGAAGTTGTGGTATATATACACAATGGAATACTATTCGGCAGTAAGAAAAGATGATATAGGAACATTTGTGACAACATGGATGGATCTTGAGAGAGTAATGCTGAGCGAAACAAGTCAGACAGAAAAAGCAGAGAACCATGTGATTTCACTGATATGTGGTATATAAACCAAAAACAACAAAAGAACAAGACAAACAAATGAGAAACAGAAACTCATAGACACAGACAATAGTTTAGTGGTTGCCAGAGGGTAAGGGGGACGGGGGGTGGGGGGTGGGAGATGAGAGTAAGTGGGATCAAATATATGGTGATGGAAGGAGAACTGACTCTGGGTGATGAATACACAATGGGATTTATAGATGATGTAATACAGAATTGTACATCTGAAATCTATGTAATTTTACTAACAATTGTCACCCCAATAAATTTAATAATAAAAAAAAAAGAAACAATCAACGAATACAGTAAAGTTGCTGGCTACAAAATCAACGTACAAAAGTCCATTGGTTTCCTATATACTAACAATGAAATCTCAGAAAAAGAAATACAAGAAACAATTCCTTTTGCAATTGCAGCAAAAAGAATAAAATACCTAAGAATAAACTTAACCAAGGATGTGAAAACCTATATGCTGAAAACTATAAGACATTTTTGAAAGAAATTGACGAAGACACAAAGAAATGGAAAGACATTCCGTGCTCATGGATTGGAAGAATCAACATAGTTAAAATGGCCATATTACCCAAAGCAATATACAGATTCAATGCAATCCCCATCAAAATCCCAATGGCATATTTTAAAGAAATACAACAAAAAATCATCAGATTTGTTTGGAACAACATAAGACCCCGAATAGCCAAAGCAATCTTAAGGAAAAAGAACAATAATGGAGGTATCACACTTCCTGACTTTGGCTTGTACTACAGGGCTTCAATAATCAAAACAGCATGGTATTGGCTGAAAAACAGACATACAGACCAATGGAATAGAATTGAGAACCCAGAAATGAAACCACATAAATATGGACAGATAATTTTTGACAAAGAGGCTAAAAACGTACAATGGATCAAAGACAGCCTCTTCAAGAAATGGTGCTGGGAGAATTGGATAGCCACATGCAAAAGAATGAAACTGGACTGCTATTTGTCACCATGTACCAAAGTTAATTCAAAATGGATAAAAGACTTAAGCATAAGACCTGACACAATAAACTGCATAGAAGAAAACATAGATAATAAACTTATGAACCTTGGATTAAAAGAACTTTTTATGAATTTGACTCCAAAGGCATTGGAAGTGAAAGGTAAAACAAACGAATGAGAGTATATGAAACTTGAAATCTTCTGCACAGCAAAAGAAACCATCGACAAAATAAAGAGGCCACCAACTGAATGGGAGAAAATTTTTGCAAATAGTGCCTCCGATAAGGGGCTAATATCCGGAATATACATGGAACACATGAATCTCAACAACAAAAAAACAAACAACCCAATTGAACAATGGGCAGAGGACTTGAAGAGACATTTCTCCAAAGAGGACACAAATGGCAAATAGACATATGAAAAAATGCTCAACATCACTAATCATCAGAGAAATGCAAATCAAAACCACAATGAGATATCACCTCTCCCCAGTCAGAATGGCTATCATCAACAAGACAAATAGTAACAAGTGTTGGAGAGCCTGTGGAGAAAAAGAAACCCTCATACACTGTTGGTGGGAATGCAGACTGGTGCAGCAGTTATGGAAGGTGGTGTGGAGGTTCCTCAAAAAATTACGAATAGAATTGCCATATGACCCAGCAATCCCTCTCCTGGGTATCTACCAAAAAATCTGAAAACATCTATAGATAAGGACACGTGTGCTCCAATGTTCATTGCAGGTTTGTTTACGGTGGCCAAGACATGGAAACAACCAAAATGTCCTTTGATAGATGAATGGATAAAGAAGTTGTGGTGTATATACACAATGGAATACTATTCGGCTTTAAGAAAAGATGATATAGGGACATTTGTGACAACATGGAAGTACTTGAGAGTGTAATGCTGAGCGAAATAAGTCAGACAGAAAAAGCAGAGAACCATGTGATTTCACTGATATGTGGTATATAAACCAAAAATAACAAAAGAACAAGACAAACAAATGAGAAACAGAAACTTATAGACACAGACAATAGTTTAGTGGTTACCAGTGGGTAAGGGAGGTGGGAGTTGGGAGATGAGGGTAAGGGGGATCAAATATATGGTGATGAAAGGAGAACTGACTCTGGGTGGTGAACACACAATGGTATTTATAGATGATGTAATACAGAATTGTACACCTGAAATCTATGTAATTTTGCTAACAATTTTCACCCCAATAAGTTTTAAAAAAGTGGAATTATTTTTATTCGTAGTTATTAATTTTGCACTGAACTGCTATAGAGAGCAAATAGAATAATTTCCACATGAAATTGGTCATATAATTAAAGACAGATGTCATGGAGTACCCATAACAACAGTTTGCCAGAAACATCCCATATCTGCCTCTTAATTTGTACACCTTGACAGAAACATCCAGTATATTTCTGTTAATTTGGACTCATTACACGTGCTTGTCTCCATGACTACACTGTAAGCTACCTGTGGGGCAGAAACCATGTTTAGTCCTTTCTATAGTCCCACTGCCTAGAGTATCATGGATTCTAGGTGTAAATGTTGGGAGAGTAAATGAGTGAACACAGAAGCATACCTATTAGTGGGCATTCTGAAGCCTCCTGGTCACAGAGATCTTGCTCCCAACAAACAGAAGCTTAAGGATGATCTGAACTTATCAGGGGCTCTTTATCTGACAGCAAATTTGCTGTCTGTGAGCCACAGAGAATACTGTGGTACTAAGCCACATCTGCCAGGCTGTTTAGCAACTTATCTTATGAGGTTCTTGCACATGAGGATCCCACATTCACAACTATTTTTCACTTATTGGGAGACATAACATGTTCCTATCCATAACATTTTTTCTATTAAAAGAGGCAATTCCAAAGGATGGACAAGGACTATGTTAGTTCAGCGCTAACTTTGCTCAGCAGGTCTTGTCACATTTATCATCTTAATCCATTACTTTGAGTGAAATGACTGAAGCTGTTTTTCACAGAACTGTCTTAGATCTGATGGGCAGCATATTAGGAATAATTGTACTAAATGATTTTCTTAATCATTTGGAAAACCAGGAGTCAACTAGGACACTTATTATTATTTGCAGAGGTATGTGTAGTTGAGTATACTTCTTTGTGTGAAGTGAAGTTAGGTTTGGATGGTAGCTAATGACGTTTTGGTCAATTGGGATTAGTAAGATAATGCAAATCCTTTAATAATAGAACACTGTGCTATACAGCAGACATTCATTCAATATATGGTGATGGAAACAGAACTGAATCTGGGTAGTGAGCACACAATGTGATGTATAGATGCATTACAGGATTGTACACCTGAACTCTATGTAACTTTAGTAACAATTGTCACCCCAATAAACTTTAACTTTTTTTAAACGGCAGACATTCCACAACACTTCAGAAAATTTCCCCAGAATATAAGAGGCAAAAGGGAAGGGAAAGGAAGGTCAAGGAAGAGAGAGAGAGAGAGGCAGGGAGAGGGACGAAAAGAGGGAGAGAGGGAGAGAAAGATAAACATGAGTGAAAGCACATTAGAATGACAACAGCAGTTTGATGATAAAAGTCATCCAGTGCCTAGAAGAAGAGATAGGATGTATGAGCTGGACATATGGATGTTTTTCTCCATTAAGGCGTGGATTTTCCCAGAACCATTCAAGTTCTTCTGTCCAGTTCCTCATGTGATCTGTGACAAATGTCAGGGTATAATAATAATAATAATAATAATAATAATAATGGCCTACGATGGTTCCCCACCCAAGATTCCATTGGGCTGACACACCAAATGGCCAGCTTCAGACCAAGTCAGTGCAGGTCTGGCCACCACCGAGGATAACACACCAAACGGGCAGACTGGGAAGGCACCAGAGTCATGCTTCAGTGGACTCTAATCCATAGGGTTAGCCCCTGCACAACAGCTCTTCCACTGTAGTCCTCACAACTAATCAGCCCAATGGTCAATCCCTCCCACTGAGGTGCAAACAGCAACCAAGGCTCAACTACAACAGGAGGGCACACACAACCCACTCATGGGACATGCCTTGAACACCCGGCTCAGGGGACCAGGGAGAATACACCACTGGGGCCCACAGGACACCTACTACATAAGGCCACTTTACTAAGACTGGGAGACATAGCAGCCACACCTAATACATATAAACAAACATAGGGTGGCAGCCAAAATGGGGAGACAAAGAAACATGTCCCAAATGAAAGAATAGAATGAAGCTCCAGGAAAAGAACTAAACGAAATGGAGGCAACTTACCAAAGACAGAGTTCAAAATATTGGTTATAAGGATGATCAAGGAAATTAGTGAGAAGTTCAACAAAGAAATAGCAAGCATAAAAAAGTCGTAGAAACCATAAAAAAGAACCAGTCAGAACTAAAGTATACAATAACTGAAATGAAGAGTGCACTAAAAAAAATCACCAACAGACTAGATGAAACAGAGGATTGAATCAGCAATTTGAAAGACAAGGTAGCAGAAAACCCCCAAATGGAATGCCAAAAAGTGAAAGAAAAAAGGAATAAAGAAAAATGAGGATAGTATAAAAGACCTCTGGAACAACATTCGCATCATAGGGGTACCAAAAGGAGAAGAGAAAGAGCAAGTGATTGAGAACCTATTTCAAGAAATAATGACTGAAAACTTCCGTAACCTGGTGAAGAAAATAGACATACAAGACAAGGAAGGGCAGAGAGTCCAAAACAAGATGAATCCAAAGAGGCCCCACACCAAGACATGAAAAAAAAAAAAAAAAAAAGAAAGAAAGAAAGAAAGAAAGAAAGAAAGAAAGAAAGAAAGAAAGAAAGAAAGAAAGAAAGAAACAGAATCTTAAAAGCAACAAGAGAAAAGCAGTGAGTTACCTGCAAAGGCGCTCCCGTAAGGCTATTAGCTGTATCTTAACAGAAACAACGCAGGCCAGAAGGGATTGGCAGGAAATATTCAAGGTGATGAAAAATAAGGACTTACAACCAAGATTTCTCTCTATCATTTAGGAACAAAGGACAGATAAAGAACTTTCCCAACAAGAAAAAGCTAAAGGAGTTCATCACCACCAAACCAGAATAAGAAATCAGAATAAGAAATGTTAGAGGAACTACTTTAAGACACACACACACACACACACACACACACACACACACACACAAATACAAAATATGAATAATAAAATAAGTACATATCCATAAAAATTATTTTAAATGCAAATAAAATTGTTCCACTCAAATGATGGGAGTGGCTGAATGGATAAGAAAACAAGACCCCTACATATGCTGCTGACAAGTGACTCACTTCAGATGGAAAGGCACACAGACTGAAAGTAAAGGGATGGAAAAGAGATTTCATGAAAATAGAAACAAACAGTCAAAAACTGGTGTAGCAATACTTATATCAGACAAAACAGACTTTAAAACAAAGGCTATATCAAGAGAGAAAGAAGGACTCAGTAATCCTACTTCTGGGTATTTAGCCAAAGAAACCCAAAATGCTACTTTGAGTGGATGTATGTTTCCCTGTGTTCATTGCATCATTGTTTACAATGGCCAAGATATGGAGGCAGCCTGGGGGTCCACTGATGGATGAATAGATAAAGAGGAGATAGTACATATATACAATGGAATATTGCTCGGCCAAGGAAGGAAATGGGTTCTCACCATCTGTGGTGACTTGGATGAACCTGGAGGATATTGTGCTGAGTGGAGTGTCAGACAGAGAAAGACAGATGCAATGTTATTTCACTTATATGTGGCATCTAAAGAACAAAATAAACAAAAAAACAAAAACAGAAACAAACTTACAGGTAGAAAACATTTTGATGATTGACACGTGGGAAGGTGGTGAGGGGTGGGTAAAAAATGGGAAGGGATTAAGATGTACAAATTGGTTGTTATGAAGTAGTCACAGGGATGTAAAGTAAAGCATAGAAAGTATACTCAATAATATGGTAATAAGTATGCATAGTGCCAGATGGGTGTTAGACTAGTCAGGGGGATCACTTCTTAAATTATATAAATGTCTAACCACTATGTATACACCTGAAATTAATATAAAATACTATTGAATGTCAACTATAATTGAAAAAAAATTAATTGGGTGGAAAGGTGAAGGGGAATAAGTTCATATTTCCAGGTATAAAACAAACAAGTCATGGGGATATAACTCATAACACAGCGAATGTAGTTAATAATATTGTGATAGCATGGTACAGTGTCAGGTGGTTGCTGGAATTATCATGGTGATTACTTGTTAGGTATACAAATGTTGAATAACTATGGGGTACACCTGAAACTAATATGTTATTTTATGTTAGCTATGCTTTAATAAAAATATTTTTTTTAAAGATGCAATTTCTCCAGTCTGAAATCTGTTTTCATAAGACTGGGCCCCTCCCTTTGATCCATTTCCATTAAGGGTGTGCCTGTGTGGGTATGCATAGGTTGATATTGTGTGTAAGAGAATGGAAATGTGGGAGGACGGTAAAATGAGGTTAAAACAAGGCTGTTCAGAGGAAGTTTTGGACATATTGCTTTGTGGTCGGATGCTGCACTGCGCTTCTCTTTCCTCAACCTACAGACCCCAAAGCACCCAGGCCTTGCAGTAGGGAAAAGTGAAGGCTGAAATGACCTTGGGAGCACCTGCTGCCTGCACCGATGGATGGGAGATTGGGTTCAGTTTGAAATCTGAGGCTTCTTTCATCCCTCCTGGGTAAGAGCCCTCCCTTTGGAAGAGAGCTTGTTCCACTGAAGGGCACTGGCTCCTCCTGCAGGCCATTCCTGGGAATGACTTCTGTTTTGGATCTGCCTGTTTTTTCTATTTGGAATGAAAGATCCACCCTAGGCAGTCACCCTCGCTCTCCCACTTTTGGACCCCTGGGGAGGTAGGAGAAGAAAGAATCATTGAGGAATGGTCCTGCCTCCCCTTCTGCGCCTTGCCAATTACTCTGAGCCTAAGCAGCAACCCTGTTGGAAGGAGATTTGATGAACTATTCATCACACTTCTAAATAATTCATTTCCCTTTGAGAACAAGCAGTCCAGAGGAGCTGTAAGGTTTTCTTAAGTTGACACCTTCTGAGAGAAGAAAAATAAACGCTCCCTTTTAGAGAAATCACAGTTATTTTATATGCCATTTCCTGTATCTCTCTTCCAATGTTACAGGGAACCTCTTCTCTGCCCCATTCCTTGTGATTGGTCTCCTATTGATTATTTTGCTTTTCTTTATTGAAACAACTCTACTTTGTAGGATCCCCTGTGCAGATCCTCCTAGCATTATCCCTTTCTCCCCTGGGCCTATGGACTTCCAGTGTATAACAACTAAACTGCTTTTACATTTAGGGTACAGGAGCAAGAAGTGGGCACAAGCATTTGGAGGGGGGACTGGTTGTGTCAAAAGAGATGTGACCAGAACATTTCAGGGACTTCAGGATCTCCTTTGTTCTGACTGGCTTCCCTGACACAGGTCAGCTATTTGTCATTCTGCAAACATCCCTCCCCTGCCTTGATTTTTCAGAGAAACCTCCACAGAGCTCTCCTCTAGGCCAGCTAGGACCAAACACATTGTATGGGGCCTCTCTTCCTCTATCCCCAGCCACCTGCACACTGCAGATACCTGTTTTATATAAAAAAGCAGGCTACAGGGGATTGTGAGTGTGGAAGATGACAGGCTGAGACTAATTATCTTCTCTGGTATTGACCCTGCCTCCTCCTGCTGGCCTTAACAGCTCTGGGGCTCTGACTGTGCCCTGGCAACAAAGGTGCCCCTCCCCACCTACCAGACTACAGAGGACACTGAGCAGAGCAGTCTGTGCAGGAGCCCCTAAACCCCCACCGACACTGACCTTTCCCTAGCATCTTTTTCTTTTATCTTACCTGTACATCTCTTAGAAAACACAACAGATTCAGAGACAGAATTAATAAAAAGCTTTAGAGGGGAAATTAAAAGGACATATGACCCCAAATAGTTTATCCTTCAAATTCCCATTTTCAACAAAATATCACACAAGAAAATAATTATAATTAAAATTTTCACTTACTTAACAAGCAGAAATCCTCATTTATCAGGGTGAGCAAGCAAGCAGCTTGACGTATGCCTCCCTTTAAGCACACATAATGAGGAAATTGAAGTTTATAAAATGTTTTCCTCTTAGAGCCAGTTGTTCTATTTTATTTCAAAAAATGTGTTAGTGTGCTTACATTTATCAGCTATGCACCTACTTTTTAGAACCAAAATTGCTTAAATAAGAAAAGTTTTGTTGACATAAAAGAAGGTTCATAAAGCTAAAGATCTAAAAGCACTTAACAGAATAGAATATAGTAGCCCTGGACTTAGAGTGTGGCTTGGGACATGCTATGAGCAGATCTAGAATGTTTCAAGTATACCATCACCTCAGTGTGGTGAATATGTTTCACCTTCAAGGTAAGGATATGATTTCACAACAGCAGAGAGGGATAAAAAGAGATTTAACTGATAAAGATAGTCCCTATGATGTTAATTATATATCAACTTAGCTGGGACATGGAATGCCCAGATATTTGGTCCAACATTATTTCTAAGTGTTTCTATGAGGATGTATTTGGATGAGATTAACATTTGAATTGGTAGACTGTGTAAAACGGATTAGATGAGGTAGGCTTCATCTAATCTGCTGAAGACCTGAATAGAACAAAAAGGTTTACCCTCCTGCTGAGAAGGGGGAACTCCTCCTGCTGGACAACCTGAGCTAGGATATTGGTCATTTCCTATCTTTGGACTAGAACTGAAATATTGGCTATTCCTGGGTCTTGAGCCTGCCAGCTTTGGGACTAGAATTTACACTATCAGCTCTCCTGGTGTTCAGGCCTTCTGAATTGGACTAGAACTACACAACCAGCTCTCTTAAGTGTGTGTGTGTGTGTGTGTGTGTGTGTGTGTGTGTGTGTGTGTTTCCTAATGGTTTTGTTTCTCTGGGGAAACCTGATTAATACAGTCCCTATATTTTAGATCAGTGGTTTCCAAAATTTTGTGATCCCATTCCCATTGGTAAATGTTTTTCAGTATGTTCCCCAATACGTGCAAATCTATTTGTAAATTATAAATATATACACACGTGTTTGTGTGTGAGAGAGAGATAGAGGAAGAGAGAGAGAAAAGAGAGACATGAGGAAGGGGAAGAGAACACTACTAATCTATGTGAAGCAGTATGCACATTAGGAGACAGACTTTGACATTAAACTTCCTGGAATCAAATTTTGACTCTACTAGTTATGAGCTGTGTGATCTTGGACAAGTTATTCAAACTCTCTTTACCTCAGTTATCTCATCTATAACATGGACATACTAATAATGTTATCATATTACTATTATTAATACAAAGAGTTTTGTGATGAATAAATGATTTAATATATACATATGTGAAGTACTTCCACACGTAAAGAATTACATAAGTGTCATGATGATTTCACTATAGAGATTAAAAACTAGAAAATTTTAATGGAGAAGATTAATATAAAATATCTTTAACATTATATTCCCATATGTCTCTTGACAGACCACTGATCTAGATCATGTGCAAGCAAACTACAGTCCATGAGCCAAATCTGGTCCACTGCAAAATACAGCCTATGAGCTAAGAATGGTTTTTACATTTTTAAATGGTTTGGAAAATCACAAGAAATATAATCTTTTGTGACATTGAAAATTGTATGAAATTAAATTTCCAGGTCCATAATTAAAATGTTATTGGAACGTAGCCACACTCAGACATTTACAAATATGTGTTGTCTGTGGCTCCTTTCCTGCTATAGTGGCAGAGCTGAGATAGACTATATAGCCTGGAAAAACCTAAAATATTTACTATCTGGACCTTAACAGAGAAAAGTTTGCCAAACTCTTTCTAGATCAATGTCAAAATCACCACCTGGACCATAGAATTGGAGATTTCCAGACCCTGCCCTAAATGTACTGAATATTTAATAGAACCTAATAACATCCTTTCTTCTAAATCCCTTTAAGAACTCCAGCTCCATTTTGAATTAATTTTGGTACATGGTGACAAATAGCAGTCCAGTTTCATTCTTTTGCACGTGGCTATCCAATTCTCTCAGCACCATTTATTGAAGAGGCTGTCTTTGCTCCATTGTATGTTTTTAGCTTCTTTGTCAAAATTATCTGTCCATATTTATGTAGTTTTATTTCTGGGTTCTCAATTCTATTCCATTGGTCTATGTGTCTGTTTTTCTGCCAATACCATGCTGTTTTGTTTTGAGATATCACCTCACTCCAGTCAGAATGGCGATCATCAACAAGACAAATAGTAACAAATGTTGGAGAGGCTGTGGAGAAAAAGGAACCCTCATACACTGTTGGTGGGAATGCAGACTGGTGCAGCCATTCTGGAAGGCAGTGTGGAGGTTCCTCAAAAAATTACGAATAGAATTGCCATATGACCCAGCAATCCCTCTGCTGCGTATGTACCCAAAAAGTCTGAAAACATTTAGAGATAAAGACACGTGTGCTCCAATGTTCATTGCAGCTTTGTTTACGGTGGCCAAGACATGGAAACAACCAAAATGTCCTTTGATAGATGAATGGATGAAGAAGTTGTGGTATATATACACAATGGAATACTATTCGGCGGTAAGAAAAGATGATATAGGAACATTTGTGACAACATGGATGGATCTTGAGAGAGTAATGCTGAGCGAAATAAGTCAGACAGAAAAAGCAGAGAACCATGTGATTTCACTGATATGTGGTATATAAACCAAAAACAACAAAAGAACAAGACAAACAAATGAGAAACAGAAACTCATAGACACAGACAATGGTTTGGTGGTTGCCAGAGGGTAAGGGGGGTGGGGGGTGGGAGATGAGGGTAAGGGGGATCGAATATATGGTGATGGAAGGAGAACTGACTCTGGGTGATGAACACACAATGGGATTTATAGATGATGTAATACAGAATTGTACACCTGAAATCTATGTAATTTTACTAACAATTGTCACCCCAATAAATTTAATAAAATTAAATTAAAAAAAAAAAAAAAAGAACTCCAGCTCCATCCAGGCCCAGGCTTTAAATATTACCTAAATTCTAATGATACATAAACCTTAATCTGTAGTCAGAATTCCCTCTTAAGTTCTAGACTCATATATTTCAGAGCCTATTTCACATTTTCACATGGATAACTGACACCTTTGACTTAGCATATCTAAAACTCGACTTTTGATTTTCAACTTCACATGCGCTTCCAAACTTTTCCACCCCAAATAAATCTTCCCCATTTCAGTTAATGGCACTAGCAATTACTGAGGCCAAAAGCCTAGGAAACTTTCTTGATTACTCTTTCCTTGATCTCCCATGTCCATCAATCAGAAGTCCTGTTGCCTCTGTCTCCAACCTATAAGGAATCAAATCAATTACAACCATGTCCACTATCACCACCCTACTCATAGCTCACCTGGACTACAGCAACTACCCTGTAACTATTCTGCCTGCTTCCACTAGTTGAAGTTTAATATTTAAAAAGGTAAACTCATTATTCAAACAAACACTTGTCAAACATTTGGGTCAATTAATTAATTAATGCAGAAACCAGTAAGATTTTATATCTGGTCTGAAGACCATTTGAGAAGGTAAATATCCATAGGTAATGTTAAGATATTCTTTATGGGTTAGATACAAAACTCATTAATATCCATAGCTATAACCTTTGGGGTTATTTTTATAATGGTAATGTCAAAAAAAATAATTTGCCTCTGGGCAATCATCTACAAGTTAACCTCTGCCTCAAAGGGTTAAAAAATAGCTTAGACAATAGAAACTCCAGTGAAGTTCTGGACTTGCCACTTTCCAAAAGCAGCAGAGAATACAGTAGGAGGCATCATCATCATCGTCATCGTCATCATCATCATCATCATCATCATCATCATCACCATCATCATCATATCATCTACCACAAAATAAGCACTCATTCAGGCACACTCTCTGGCAGGCTCTGTGCTAAATGTCAAGAATAGAGCAATTTATAGAAAACCCATAACCTTCCCTCATAGGGACAGTAATCTAATCTAATTAGGGAAATATTTTATATATATGCAAAGCAAGTAACAATACAAAGTGATATGCTAATTATCAAATCAGTTGTAATCATAATAATGATAAATAATAAATACTTTTGATAGAAGCTAAAATCTATTGAGAACTTATTATGTACCAGGCATTATTCTAAAAAACTCACATATATTAATTTATATAAAGCCTCAAACAAACCTATGAGAAAAGTACTATTTTTAAAAGCCCTAAGAAATGGGTACTAGTTTTACTATGTCTACTCATAGATAGTAAGTGCTACTAGAATGCAAAAGATCTCAGGAAGGACTGAATACAGGCAGTT